>NC_141329.1:19084028-19201528 GCF_037954235.1 Aulostomus chinensis | reverse complement strand
ACACTCACAGCCACGCCTACGGTCAATTTAGAGTATCAATCAGCCTCGTCCCCTCTTGATGTCTTTGGACTGTGGGAGGAAGCTGGAGTATTAGAGAGAACCCACACAGGAACAGGGAGAACATGGAGACTCCATACAGAAAGATCCCGTGCCCGAGGTGCGGCTTGAACCAGAACTTTCTTGCTGTGAGGCGATAGTGCTGACAACTGCACCACCTTGCCGCCCCCCGCTGAAAGCCTTCCTGGAATATTGCATGGTAATATTTAGAGAAAAACACTTACAGCGGGGGCGACCCGGTGGTGCAGTGGTCAGCACTGTCACCTCACAGCAATAAGGTTCCGGGTTTAAGCCGCACCTCAGGCACGGGATCTTTCTGTGTGGAGTCTCCATGTTCTCCCTGTGCCTGCATGGGTTCTCTCCAGGTACTCAGGCTTCCTCCCACAGTCCAAAGACATGCAAATGAGGACTTGGCTAATTGGATACTCAAACTGTGAGTGTGAATGGCTGTCCTGTCTACTGTATATGTGTTTGCCCGGCAATGGACTGGTGACCTGTCCAGGGTGTGCCTCACCTCTCACCCAAAAGCCACTGGGATAGGCTCCAGTTCCCCCGTGACCCTTAACAGGATAAGCAGAAGAAAATGGATGGATGGATGGACTTATAGCGGGGAAGATGCCGATGATGAGTTGTAGCCCTCAGAGTCATTGAATGACCCTTCAATGGAAACACCAGGCTCAGAGTTGAGTGTGTCTACTCATTCCAACTCCTCCTTGACTCGTTTCATTCAGTCCTCACCATTCCTCTCGCTCCCTGTGTCTCCCTGTGCAGTTCTGGCAGTATGGTGAGTGGGTGGAGGTGGTTGTGGATGACAGGCTGCCAGTACGTGAAGGCCGTCTGCTCTTCAGCTACTCTCACACCCGCAACGAGTATTGGAGCGCCCTGGTGGAGAAGGCCTATGCCAAGTCAGTTGCCACTACCAGCATATGTTTCCGGGTTGCAAAGTCTGAGATCACCCACTCTTTTCCTGTGCGTTCATTGCTGCAGTGATTTGATATCTTTTTACCACCTCTTGGATGTAGGTTGATTGGTTCTTACGGAAGCCTGAAGGGGGGAATCATTTCAGAAGGGATGGAAGATTTCACAGGTGGTATCGCATACTCGCTGCCTGTCTCCTCTCGTACCCCGCTGGTGCTCTGGAGGGTTTTGACAGCCGCCCTCTCCCGAGGCAGCCTGCTCAGTTGCTTCATCCAGGTACATTCACTCACCTTTAAGTATTCCAGTTAGCAGGTAAGCACAGCTGGTTGTTGACTTAGATCCACTTCTTATGTCTTTGCAGGCCAGCAGCTATCTTGAGGTTGGTAAAGTGACTGGAAACGGGCTGATAAAGGGGCACGCTTACGCCATCACCGACACTGACCAGGTCAGTTACCCTGCTCACCGCTCTCACTAGTTACTGTTATCAGTCCTGATGCCTCTTTTGTGTATTTACTGTTGCCTTAAATCAGTGTGACATCTGGCATTTGATCTGACTGAACCACATCTCATATATTCTCATCTCATCTCTCTGGAATGTTATTCTGTGTTATCACATATCTTTTCTCATTTGAATCAAATCAGATTTAAGTAAATCTCATCACATCCAATGTAATCTCATCTAATTCTAATCTAATTTTATATACTTTTTTCAATCTTTGATAAATGATTTAACTGTTAATACATAAATAATTCAAATGAAATATTATGTTATCAAATTTTATTACAATACATATTAAATTACTAATATAATCTCACTGAAATGTTGTTGTATCTCATGTCACCTCATATCTCTTTTAGGATCAGATTAGATCAGATCAGATTAGATGAGCTCCAATCTGATCTAATCAGATCTCATCTAATCTGATCCTAAAGCTACAATTTTCATTTATTTTAATTTAATTCAATTTATTTTTAATTCAATGTAAATTCGCTTGATTCAGGCAAATATAATCTCACTCAACCTTTAACTAATATCATGTTAGCACATATAATTACACGTCCAGACTAATCAGGATGATCTAATTCATTTTATGTAATGTAATGTAATGTTCTAATGTAAGCTATCCTTACTTAATCTAATTTTATTTAATCTTATCTAATTTTACCTCATATCTAATCTAATCTAATCTAATCTAATCACTGTAAGAACAGCTCTTTTTTGTTAAAAAAAAACAAATTGTGATATTAATTTAACATCTCTCTCCACATCTCAGGTGAAAAAAGGCTCCAATGAGATTTATTTGCTAAGACTGAGAAATCCGTGGGGTTTTGTTGAATATCGCGGACCCTGGAGTGACAAGTGAGGACACTTCCTGTGTGTGTTTGTGTAAGAAATAGTGAACTGGCAGTTTACAAATCCCTGTGGATGCTGAGTTGGACTTTGTTTTTGACTGCAGGGGGAAAGAGTGGGATGACATAGACAAAGACGAGAAAGACCGAATTGAGATGAAAAAAAGAGAGGATGGAGAGTTCTGGTATAAAGTAGATCGGTATAGAATTGTAATTTATAGGGTTTGTAATCTCATAATCAAAAACCTTTTTGATCTTCCATATCAGGATCAGAACAGATGACTTCAGCAGGCTGTTTGACATTGTGGAGCTCTGCAACATCAACCCTGACGCCATTGTGGAGGGAAGCAGCCCTGCCTCCCCTTCCTCTGCTGCCCCACTGTCTAAGTGGACCATCCATGAACATGAAGGGCTGTGGATACCAGGGAGCTCTGCTGGTGGAAGCCGAAGATACCACCGTATGATTGTGGATGCACTTTTTTTAAAACACAATTTGAGGAACCTTTCACTTCATCGTGTGTGTTTGTTTCTGCAGGATCATTTTGGACAAATCCACAATTTGAGATGGTTCTCACAGAGCAGGACCGGCCAGAAGAGGAAGATGAAGAAGATGAGGAAGATGAAGAAGGTGAGGACGATGAGGAGGACGATGAGGAGGACGATGAGGAGGACGAGGAAGACGATGATGAGGAGAGAAAACTAGCAGAGAAACAGATCATGAAAGCTAAAAAGTGTACACTACTGGTGGAGCTTTTGCAGAAAGACCGCAGGCGGAGAGATAAAGTCCACTTCCTCCACATTGGCTTCCACATCTACAAGGTACTTTAATCTGACACTGGAGCTTCAGCAGGTTCAGATTACTCCTAAATGACCTCAAACTGTCTTTGTGTTTTGTCTTTAATGCAGGTTCCTCCTGAGGTGACTATATCTGCAGCAAGAGTTTCACAATGTCTCATTAAATGACAATTCTGTTTTAGTTCACAAAAAATGGTTTAATTGAGTTGGAATTTTAACTCTTGATAATATATTCTCTCCCTACAGCTCCAAGGTACTTGTCTGGAGCGGAGCTTCTTTTTGAAAAATCGCCCTGTTGGTCGTTCTGGGAAATATAAAGCGCTAAGGTAAGAGAGCAGTGTTGGGTCTTGCAGCGTTGGTTCTTACATATTACACCTTTTTGTCCTCATATTTCTACTTCAAACATCTACACACGCAATATTAAATCTATTTCAGTGTCTTATGTTGGTTTATGAACACATTCACAATCCAGCTGTGTGGCCCACTTAAGCTACATTAGCTGAGGCTGTTAAAAAAAAAAAGTTGATTTTTTTTTTTTTTTTTTTTAAAGGCAGAATTGCATCAATGTTTAAGGGGACCAAAGAGGAATGAGCTGTTAGGGTTCCTATGGAGTGAACAACCTGCTTGAGGAGATCCAGTTTGCTACATTAATATTCCTTTAAATCACCTCTTAAGATGTTCTTGGTGTTTTATTATGGTTTTTAATCAGTCATTGTTCAAATTTGGCTTTATTTTTTTATTTTCACTTTAATAGAAATAAACTCTATTCTTCTTCTTCTTCTTCTTCTTCTTCTTCTTCTTCTTCTTCTTCTTCTTCTTCTTCTTCTTCTTCTTGTGCATTATAAGAGCTGAGTTACAATTTTTTACTGATTCTAAACTAGGAGGACCCAATTACATTTATATGAATCATGGAAAAAAAACTGTTGTAATGTCTCATATAATGGATTGATGTAAAAGGTGGTTATGATTTAATTATATAATATTATGCCATAGTGATTTTGTCTATTCGAATCTGTGTTCATGTTTTATACTTGATTCATGTATTTCATTGTACATAAAGCATTTGTTTGAAATACATGAAGTTTTCGCTGACCATGTCTGACAGGAGTGTGTGGCGAAAGGTGCATCTGGAACCGGGTCACTACATCTTTGTGGCGTCCACCTATCGACCAAACCAACCAGGAGAGTTCTTTGTCCGCATCTTCTCCAAGACCGGAAATACTTTGGGGTAGGGGCGGGGGGACAAAAATCAAGAGGAGTCCTAATTTTGCTGTAATTTATATGACACATGATGTTGCAGCACCAGCCTCGTTCCCCAGCCACTTTATGTTAATGTTAAGTACGTTTGTGTCTGTGACGTCTTATTGCGTCATATTTTGTTAAATCACAGCCCCACAACACTTCCTGAGGGCTCAGCAGCATCCCTGAATCACCTCACCAGTACAGTCATCATCACCCACACTTCAGCTGAGCACCCAACATTATTTCTGCACTGCATTGACTCTCAACAACAATACACTGATGCTTCTATAGCAACATATCCAGATACGCTCATGCAGTTGTGCTACAATAAAACAAGAGTTCCACATCCTTTATGTTTATTCTGCTTTAAAAAGAGAGAATTAAGAGGCTAACACTTACAGTCTGTGGTTGTTGTGTTTAAGGACTCAGGACTTTACATGCTCCTCTGGATATCTACCGGTGAGTTACAAGAACACATTAGAGCAATTCATTAAAAAAAAATTTTTATCTGATTTATTTGTTTGTGCCAAACAGCTGATGGCAACCCCTGTTTCCCCAGAGGATAAAGTGAGAGTGCAGAAGACCTTCGATGAGAAGGCTGGACCAGTAAGAATAACCTTCTTAGATGCTATATTATTCTGCTAACAGCTGCTCTGCATGGTAGTGGTTAGCACTGTCACCTCATAGCAAGAGGATGTTCTGTGTGTAGGAAACCTGTGCCTGCGTGGGTTCTCTCTAGGTGCTGCAGCTTCCTCCCACAGACCAAAAACAAGTTAGCAAATTAGACTATTTGGAGATGCATGGATGGGAAATGGGCTAAAATACACATTGTCTGCTCTTTCTGCTGTAGGATGACAGGCTGAATGCTAAGGAGCTCATGAAGCTGTTCAACTCAGGTGAGAATCTGCAGTACATTACATTGTACGGTGGCCCTGAGGTGTAAACACAACGACATTTCCCAAAACACAACGACATTTGACAGAACAAAATAACATTTCACAAAACACAACGACATTTGACAGAACAAAATAACATTTCACAAAACACAACGACATTTGACAGAACAAAATAACATTTCACAAAACACAAAAACATTTCACAAAACATAAAAACATTTCTCAAAACACAAAAACATTTCACAAAACACAACTACATTTCACAAAACACAACAACATGTGGTTGACTTTAAAGCAGAAATATGGCCTCTGTGTTACGTAAAAGGGACTTCAAGAACTGAACCCATGCAGGACCTTGTCGCAGACACGTCGTTGGTTCACTAGACGCTTGTACTAGTCTATGGGTCCAAATTACTTGTGGCATGTAGACAGGTATGACAAATTAAAACCATTTGACATGGCGATATCTGGCTACATAGACGGGTTCTCCCGCAGAATCTTGTGGCTCAAATGTGGACCTAAAAAAAAACAACCCTGTAGTAATAAAAAACAACTTCATCAACTGTATCAGAAGTGTCGGCGTTATTCCCATGAGACTGCACACAGACTGTGGAACAGAGAATGGGACAATAGCTGCCAACGATTGGTCAGTCAGCCACCCTTGTTAGTTATCAATGGTTTTAAAATAGTCCCTTATGATTTCAATATCCTCTTCCATCGTTTCAAACACTTAAACACTTAAAATTTGTGCAAGGACACTGCTGAGAGTAGTACGCAAAAGGAACAGGAAATGACATAATTGAACTGTCGCCAAACTTGGGTTGGTCCAATCACAAACAATGTGTGAATGTTGTCCCTACCCTTTCCGTAATCTGAAATGTTGTTGTGTTTTGTGAAATGTTTTTGTGTTTTGTGAAATGTTATTTTTTTTTGTGAAATGTTGTCGTGTTTTGTCAAATGTTTTTGTTTTTTGTAAAATGTCATTGTGTTTTGCCCCTCAGGGCCACCGTACATTTGTCCCGATTTATCTGACATTTTCAGGCCATAATGCAACCCGAGATGATCTTTGACTCTGCAGTACTTGTTGATGCCACTAGATGGGAGCAATGTAACAACATGCTCCCTTCGGTTGGAATGGTGGAGTCACAGAGGTCACCAGTCTAGACGAGGCTCATTGCTTCCAGTCAGATGGAGTAAACTGAGCTTGATTAAGGGACTTGCTTGTCCTCACCCTAACCAAAGCCTGATTTTCTCTCTCTGCATAAATTGCTGTGTTTTTCTCAATCTCAGTTCTTGATGAAGACTACCATCTGCCACTGGAGACGTGCAGACAGTTTATCTTTGGAGAGGATGTATCCTTTTGTTCACTGTATGATTTAATATTACTCACTCTCCCACTTCCTCGCAGTTTATCAGACACAATCTTTAGTTTACTGACTAACCACTGATATTTGATTCAGTATTGTGCCAGGACACTTTGCTTATGCCTGTGAAGGGGTTTAAACCCGAATCATGAGTCATCATGACATCATTCGCAAACATCAAGGCAGGTTTGTATCATTTTTGAGTCTATTTAATCCGCCGGTTTGTCTGTCACCTTCATTGTCTGATGCTGTGCGGAGACTCAGAAGCACAAGCAAGTATCCTCTCTGCACATGCTGCTATTAATAGCACCTTTCCTCACACAAAATCTCCCATTCACCGTCAGGAAAGTACTCACATGTTGCCCTCAGCAAACTTCCATCTTCACTGTGATGGAGTGAGGTGGAGGATAAAGAGAGATTTGTGTGAATCCTATCTGGACTCTCCTTAACCAAATTACTGTTTGATTTTCTTTTCTTTTCAAAGCTTGTTCTGCTTCCTCTTGTCTTTCTTTACTCTGCCCTACATGTCTCTTTTTCAAGTTTACAAGGGGTCAAACAAATATGGCCTCAGTACAGGTACACAGTTCATGTGTGCTCACTCCTAGACCGTGTCCTCCTGTGTTTCTTGGGAGTTAAGAATCAGCACTTGCAGCCTAACAGTGTAAAAATACACTGAGTAAAAGTTATGAACAGAAAAAAACAGAAGTATAATGTACTTATGAGCCAAGCCATCACTTAGTCTTCTGTCTTTTTGAGAAATCCTGAACTCTGCTGACAGACTAAAGGCCGCTCCAGTCTAAACCGAAAACAAGCAAGAACTCTGCTGTCCAGTCTGCGCAATCTGCAGGTACACTTCAGTGCGTGTGTATGCATGTGTGTGTGTGTGTGTGTGGGGGGGGGGGGGGCAAGAGCAATTCTGACACTGCTCTCTCTCTCTTTCTCTTTCAGTCCATCTTTTTCCAGTATGATGAAGATTCTTCTGGGACCATGAGCCCCTTTGAGCTCAGTTCAGCACTGAAGGCTGTTGGTATGTATTCACACACACATACACACACACACACACACACACACACACACTCTCACACACACACACACACACTTGCTACTGTTTGGTTTCACACCTCTGCTGACTCCTCTGATTCCCAGGAATACAGTGTGACTGCAAGGTAATCCAGCAGTTGTCTGAGCGCTTTGCATCTGGAGAACTTCATTTGCCTTTCCACGGCTTTGTGTCGTGTGTCACCAGGCTGCGCAAGCTTTTTGGTAACCCAAACCCACCCACCCAAACACACACACACACACACACACACACACACACACACACACACACACACACACACACACACACACACACACACACACACACACAAATACATTTTGAAATCATTTTTTGAGCACTAGTGTTGTTTTCTTTCTCTCTGTGTGTCTTTACAGCTATAAGATAATTAAAACAACACACAAACACACTTTGAACAAATCTGAATTGACTTACATTTTTTACCCTCCTCGTGGCCCTAAACACTGCCCCAAAAACCCTAACCCTTCCAAAGTGGGGACACAACTTCTGTCCATAATTTAACAAGTTGTCCTCAATTAAATGCTTTAAGACTGGCTTGTGTCTATGAAAGTGGCTTAAGTCTCATACACGAATGCTCACACACGCAAAATGAAATTACTAATGGAGCCCAAATGTTTCCATGAGGATACACCAGTTGACCTGAGGGCTGATGCAAGGGGAAAAAATGGAATAAATCTTAATTCTATTATCATTCTGTCCACTCCAGACCTGGGACACAGAGATATTATTAGTTAGACATCTACACTCATATTGTACGTGTATATTTAGGCATTTGGTTGAAACCAACTTAAGTCAATGAGAAAATACAAAATGCAAAAACGTAAGTAATTTTTTAATGAAGATGTATCCTTTTCTTAGATTTTTCTTTGTTATTTAATAGATAGAGCAAAAATAATGAAAATACTGTGTGCTAATTCATAATAAATCTTGGCTTTTAGCTGATTCACAGTCTATTTGCATAATGAGGTATAGTCACCGTTTTAAATGATCACTGAATAAACTGGAGAAAGCTGGTTTTCAAATTAAACTCTAAAATATGTTCAAAGATTACAGACGGTGGCGTCTTTGCACAGATGCTGCTAAGATGTAACTTCTTGTCTCGTCTTCTCTTCTCAGCTCTGTATGAATCAGAGAGCAGTCAAGAGGTGAAAGACAAAGGAATCAATTCTGTGAGTGTCCATTTTGTGTTCTTACTGAAGTGAACCTAAACACATTTTTGTCTCACATTCATTTCGTCCGACTGTCTCTCCTTCATAGTGGCTGCTTCGCTTTCTGACAGTGTAATGAGGGTCACCACATGAACTGAGTGCCCATCATGACACACACGAGCTGCACGTCCTGGATTGAATCAAATCTCTTTCTATGTGAATTCCAAACTACAGGATAGTTCATTCTGTTCTTTATCTTCTATATTGCTTTAGTGTGATATTTAGATTATGAAACATTTATGTAACACCATTATATTACTGGGGGCGGCATGGCTCGGAGGTAGAACGACCATCTAACAACCGAAAGGTCGCTGGTTTGATCCTCACGTCCCCCAGTGACTATGTTGAAGTATCCTTGAGCAAGATACTCAACCCCGAAGTACTCCTGATGACTCTGCGACAGACTGGCGACCCATCCAGGGTGAACCCCGCCTCTCGGCCAATGTTGGCTGGGATAGGCTCAAGCCCCCCCCCCCCCCCCCCCCACGGATAAGCAGTATAGAAAATAAATGGATGGATGGATGTTATATTACTTCAGCTGTGATCATTTTGATTTCATATTATAGACATTTATGTCCTCATTCTTTTTTGATAGTTTTGCAGGAATAATTTATCATCCATCCATCATAGCATCACGGGTTCCCTCGATCAAAAGCTGATGGGAATTTTTTTTTTAAAGATGAAAAGATGATTCAGGATTATTTTTCAAAAAACAAACTCTGAAGCAAAGATTGACGTGATTTTTTTTCTCAAAATAAATTCCACAAATTAAAACCACTGCTATGTTTTGTGAAGCATAAATTCAACAATAAGTAACTGATGTTACAGAAACATGAATTCAGTGTCACCACTACCAGTTTCACGCTTCTGTTTTTTTTTGTGTGTGTGATGATGTTTAACATCTGCTATAACCTTTGTTGTCTGGTTAAGCCCCTTGACAGAAATCGTCATTTGTAATACAAATGAAGGCTTCAGAGTTCATGAGTGTGGTATTAAGTAACGTATTTTATGCCATCAGACAAATTGTTAAAATACATTAAGCTGGTTTCAAACATATACCTAATTTAATGCATTGAATGAAAAACCCATTAAAAAAAAACAAAAACAAAACACTGACTGAAATTAAGGAACTGGACGTTAAGTGATGCTAACTTATGTCTGAGTTTTCGGACTCGTTCCCGCTCTACGCCATAGAGTCAATTGTGCAGCAGGATTGAAGGCAACAGAGTCAAAATTATATGATTGACATGTAATATTAGATTCACACAAACTCTGCGTTTATAATCTGACATGTTGAGCCTGTGTACTCACTCTTGAATAAAATGTATCCAGTGCCTGTTGTCTCCTCTAATGTTGCCCTCCTTCGGGAAGGTAAGCAACATTTGGGTCATAGAAACTCTTTTGTAATAAAGAACATTTACACATTTGCTTGCTAACTTATAACTGTTGTTCCAGTAATGCATATATTTTGCGCGAGGTCTGTTGTTCAATGATCATATCGGACTGGAGGATTTTGTTATTTACCTCTATTTGTCAGAACATGTGGAGATTTCTAGGTCAGGGCCCCTTCGCAAAAGTTACGTTTTAATGTAGATAACTTCCTGAACAGACGAGGTGGCCTTCGTTATTACCTGTCTCCTACATACAAAAGGGTCCTGGGCACCCTTCCTTGGAAAGTCAACACCCATTCACACTTGGATCCCCCCAGCCAAAACAAACCCACATAGATACCAGTTGAATCAATGACCAACTAACGAATCAATTGAATTCCAGATGAGTCAACATCTCTCATGTGACCTCAACAACTCTGAAACCCAGAGCTCACATGCAACGACAGTCAGAGGGTCACCCGGGTCTTAATACTTGCAAGTCCCCATCAGTGACTTAGAACTGAAGGAGCCTCTAAGATGAGAGGGTGTCCTGGAGAACACTGAAACAGTCCAGTTGCCTCCAACACAGCACTTCAGAGATACCATGACCTGAAGACTGAGAATTTTCACCGACATTCTAGAAGGAAATGGTATAAATACCTGTAATTACACAACTCAAAACCAAAATCACTGCAACCTGAACAGTTTACTCATCCATGCACACATGAGATACTTTGGCTAGCGCACACACACAGACACACACAGACACACACACACACACACACACAGTGAGTACTGTCTGCCTCACTGAGGGTGTGAGGGTGATGTCTCAGCAGCACTACACGCACCATCTCTATTCTTATCGCACTGACGCCACGTACAGCGTCAACACACACTCGCCCCCTCCTCCACTGTTCCCTTGCTCCCTCCCTCCATCCATCCCTCACTTTTTCTCCCCCCTCCAGTTCTCTCTAGTAACTGATTCTCACAATCTGCATCTTCCTCTTCCCTGTTATACACTGGTTGTTCTTGCTCTTCCTCTCTCCTTCTCTCTCTTTCTCTCTCTCTAACACACACACAAACATACACAGGTTCTTAGATGTAAGCACACACAAAAGCCCAAGCAAGTTAATGTCCTTTCTACAAATGTTTCTATTTATAGAATATTTGCTCAAACACCACCTCCAGTTCATAATTAGGCTAGTACACACAGGTTGCCCTCGGCAACCATCCATCTACATTGTGATGTAGGGAGGAGGAAAAGAGGAAAGGAAGCTTCTCTCTATGCGTGGACTCTCCTTCACCTCGACCACTCAATCTTTTTTTGTTTCATCTCTCCCTCCCAACAGTCTGGCCTTCCTTCACTCGGCCTCAGACACCTTCTCTGTCGAGTTTACAGAAAATAAATTGCCTCCTATAATTATGTTTGTATTTTAGTCGGAAATCCATTGTTCCAGATATATGAAAAGTCTGTGCAGCCACACCGATCATGATGTTTGGTACAAATGTCCACCTGGATTCAAGGAAGAACTGAAAAAAATCTGCCAGTCAAAGGTCAAAGGTCACTGTCTCCTCACATGGACGAAATATCTCTGGGGTATTTAATCAAATAAAGTAAAAAAACGTCCTCTGGGACTAACAGATGCCCTCAACACATATTGGTGGTCAAAGGTCACTATGACATGTATACGTCATACACATGTGCCTTGGACATTATTCTGCACAGCACTTTGAACTGTATTATGACATGTTTGAAAGGTACGATATAAATAAAGACTGACTGACTATTTGACGTGTGCCTTCAAAACTTTAGATGTGCTTTTTACAAAGGAGACAAACATATTTGTTTTTGCTTTTTTAAATTCCTGATCACTAAATAATATAAGAATCAATGAGAGCTGGTCAAAATTCACATAATAATGCAAATCTCTTGGGTTAAAAGCTGTTATTTGTATTGGAGAAAAGCACATTTTCATTTTGGATATAATTTAACAGCAATATTCCTAAAACAATAATGAGAAGAAATCTATTTTAATTGTGTGATGATAATTATGGATGACAGTACTTTATTCTTAGGGAGCCTATGCGTTAGTCATTGCATGTTGTGGATGGCTGGTGTGGAAACATACCTTATATAATCTTATCAAAGTATTTATTTGCAACTACTAAATAAAGACTGTGTAATAAGTGCAATATTTCCCTCTGAAATGTGAAGTATAAAAAGACCAAACCATAAAATAGTAAAAGTACCTCACTTTCCTCTAGTGATGCTGTTGTGCCGCCTATAAATACTGTAATATAACATCAACTCCTCAGGAAAGAGAAACAGTTTGTGTCTGATCTTACAGGATATCACTGTAAACTCTGTCCCCTCCCTCACAGACGTCCTTCATTTTCTCTGTTGATTCTTCTCTCTCGACAGCAGCTGTACTCATCCCTCCACCTGCTCTTCTCTCTTCACACCACCCTCCCTCTCTCCACCCCCCAGCTGTCCCGTGGGATGTGATGATGCTTTGACAGGGTTTGGCGTCTGTTCTTGGAGGTGCTGGTATTTTTGTGCCACAGCAGCGGGGGCAGATACAAGAATAGTGCCGGAGTTGTAGTGCATAGTGTGGGGGTGGGATCTGGGGAGGGCCGGGATGATTTGAAACTGTGAGATTTAAGCCATTGTACAGACAAGAGGGGGGCCAGGGAGGATTGCGTAAGTTGGCTCCTTGGCTGCAAATTTAGCCTGGGCTCGCTCACGCATAAATTTGATGAGCAGTACTATCTCAGTCGTCATAGCTTGGGTATTCAAAGATATGAGTGTGCGCTGACATGGGGCGTAGGGGGATTGTGCGTGCATATTTACTAAACTTGAAAACTGATGGAGGATAATTTGAGATCCAAAGTGCAGCATCAGTTGGCTGACAGCCCTCCTCGTGTTCGACATTTGATAAAGATGATGTCCAGCTCTTTCACAGCCACTGCTGCAAAAACTTGTAACATCCAACTTGATTAAATTCCTATAATTTCAATACTTGTAAGTACTTCTAGTTTACTTAAGTACTTGCTTCATGCTACTTTACATCAGCTCATCTAACACCTGGTTCATTATGGTTCACATCAAGGTTGGATCAGGCTCCTAGACTGGAGTTCAAAATTTGACACATTGTGGATTAATACCTGAACAATATGATAAATACTGTTCAACACCACAGGTCGTATAAATACTTTTATTTTTCTTTTACTGCCAATATTTATTTTTGTATGGCACAAAACACTCGGAAAGCAGGTCTTGTCATAGAGTATTTAATCCTCATTGTCATGTTATTTTTTCAGATCTTTCAGTTCACTGCAACTTTCAACCTTAAACAAGTTTGAGGCTAAACAGCCAAACAAGGCAATTAAGGGTAATTTTAGCCTTCTTATATCCAGTTGAGTTTTGTGGGTATCTGCCTTGTGCTGAACAATAAGTCAAGTCAAGTCAAGTCAGTTTTATTTGTATCGCTCCAAATCACAACAAAAGTTATCTCATGACACTTTACAAGTAGAGCAGGTCCAGTACCACACTCCTTCAATGAATTTACACCCAACAATTCTCCATCAGCAAACACATCCTGCAATAGCGGCGACGAAAACCTTCCTTTTGACAGGCAGGAATGTCAAGCACACCCAGGATCAATGGGGACGGCCTTCAGCTTTGACCGGTTGGGGGGAAAGAAAGCAGGAGAGTGGGGCAGAGACATAGACAGATAATGGAGGAAGACAGATATACAGAAGGAGAGAGGGACTGAGATAAAGAGAGAGAGAAAGGGAAGAGACTGATGGACAGACGGGGACGTGAACAGGTGGAGCTACAGGTGGCAGCTTGAGCCTCTTCAGGTCTGTAGCCTCCTCCAGCAGCACCTGGGATGCGAGAAGCCCGAAGCCTCCGGAGAAGAAGACGAGTTAGTAACACATATGAGTATGACTTATATATGACACATATAGGAGGACAGAGAGGAAAGCGAGGAGAAGAGAGAAGCCCAGTGCACCATGGGACATCCCCCGGCAGTCTGAGCCTATAGCAGCATATCTAAGGGCCAGCCTAAGCAGCACTAACTATAAGCCTGATCAAAAAGGAAGGTCTTAAATCTGCTCTTAAAGGTAGAGAGGGTGCCTGCATCCCGGACCAAAACTGGGAGACGGTTCCACAGGAGGGGAGCCTGATCTCTGAAGGCTCTGGCTCCCATTCTACTTTTAGAAACCCTAAGAACTCTAGGAACCACAAGTAACCCTGCATCCTGGGAGCGAAGGGTTCTCGCTGGATAATAGGGGACTATGAGCTCTGTAAAATGTGAAGATGCCTGATTGTTGAGGACTTTGCATGTTAGCAGCAGAATTTTGAATTCTGTTCTGAAGTTGACAGGGAGCCAATGCAGAGAAGCCAGTACAGGAGAGACATGGTCTCTTCTACTAGTTCTCATCAACACGCGGGCAGCAGTGTTTTGGACCAGCTGGAGAGTCTTCAGGGACCTACTGGTGCAGCCTGATAGGAGGGAATTGCAGTAATCCAGCCTGGAAGTGACAAAAGCATGGACTACTTTTACTGAACTCAATATCAAACACTTCTCCTTTTTTACATAATTCGAATTCTGAATCAAGACTTACAGAGCACTATTTTATCTGGATTTTTTTTTTTATCTTCACTTAAGTAAAGGAACTATATACTTTCTCCACAACTGAGCAAGGGATTGAAGAACTGTTTTACTCCTGCTGTATGCAGTACTGACAGAAGTACACACAAACGAAGTAGAAGGCTCGTAGTAAAATAAAAATGGGCCCCAGAAACAAGTGTCATTATACAGATATTTTATAGTGCAAAACTGTGAAATAAAAACATGTGCAGTTAATATTGGAATGCACCTGAATTATTGCTTCTAAGTTAAAATCTTAATTATTCAATGACTCGGAAGTTGAGAAAGTGCTGACAGGGCAGAAGACACGAGCCAGCAGCCTACTGACACTGAGTGTCAACGAATGCAGTCAGAGAGGATTTCAAAACAAGTCCACATGTGCGCAGAGGACAAGAATGTGATAAAGTCAACATCAAACTGCTGCCGTCAGTCCTTCACAGCTGCGTAGTCAAATTCCATGCAGCAGAAACAGTTTTGAAATTCAACCTGAACATTACGTCAGGCTCTACCTGTAGAACCCAAATATAGCTTAAAGCGCTCTCTGAAGTCATTCGGTTCAAATGAAATTCACAACTTTTTCATGAACATATTAGCATAATTGTTCAACATGTTTTCATTACCTCTGTAAAAACAATTCTATGGCTTTTAAGGTGCTTCTGTGTAAAATAATGTTAAGTCAGCACCATTTTGATTGAGGAAAACGTAATTATTTAGTGTTTTTCACCAGTATCTTAAAAAAAAAATTGTATGTTTCACAACATAGTCAATTCATTTAGTTCTATCAAAAATGTGTAGTAAAAGAGAAGGAGCAGATTAATCACAGCACCACCTGGTGGCAACAGGAAATTACATGGCTTTTTCTTTTCTTTTTGTTCTCACTCGGTTGTATTCCTCCTGATGGGTTGACCAGAAGCCCTACAGAACTTGGTATGAGGCGACTTTGAACTTTTCCGAACTTCACCTGTTTGATGAGTCATTTGATTTATATTAAAAGTAGTCAAGTCAAGTCAATTTTATTTGTATCGCTCCAAATCACAACAAAAGTTATCTCATGACACTTTACAAGTAGAGCAGGTCTAGAACCACGCTCCTTCAGTGAATTTACACCCAACAATTGTCCATCAGCAAGCACAACCTGCAACAGCGGTGACAAAAACCTTCCTTTTAACAGGCAGGAATGTCAAGCAGATCCAGGCTCAATGGGGACGGCCTTCTGCTTTGACCGATTGGGGGGAAAGAGAGCAGGAGAGCGGGGCAGAGACAAAGACAGATAATGGAGGAAGACATTTATGCAGAAGGAGAGAGGGACAGAGATAAAGAGAGAGGGAAAAGGAAGAGACTGATGGACAGACAGGGACGTGAGCAGGTGGTGCTACGGGTGGCAGCTTGAGCCTCTTCAGGTCTGCAGCCTCCTCCAGCAGCACCAGGATCTGGGATGAGGGGAGCCAAAAGGCTCCGGAAAGTACAATTTGTTGTCTTCCCATGACGTACAGTAACATATTACATGCCTCGGTACTACTTTCTGGTTTACGTTCAAACACAACAAGCCTGAATTTAAAAATGTACAGTATGTATGAAGAATAATAAGGCCCTCAGGCAGTAGCAGTATTTCATCATCGTGAGTAGAAAAACTCTGCAGCATCATCCACCAGTTCCATCAGGCTGAGAGAGCTCCACAGCAGTGTCATCAGTGACAACAACTCTTCTGAAAATGTTAACTAGGGCCTGAGCCAGAAGGTACTTCAGGCGAAGACCCTATTGAGTTTTTCTGTCTGCTTTTACAGGGAAAAAAAAAAACTTTTAAAAAAAATGCAGCGACTATTAAAATAACTCAAAAATGATTGAGGAACACAGCAGCTGTGCTATCAGTATGTCGAGGGTAAATTATTGATGTTTTCTGTTGTGACTTTTTTTTTTTTTGTAGGAGTCCTTGAGCAGTAGGTTGGCACATTGAATGGGAGCTTCCGTCATCAGTGAATGAGTGTATGGATGAATAAGGCAAAATTGTAAAGTTCTTTTAAGTCCATTTACCAGTTTGTGGCAAATTTTCTGTTCACTGTATGAAAGATCAGAGGTGAATTTACGGATTAACACGAGAAGAGATAGCAACACAAATCGATTTATTGTATGAATGCGCTTATCGCTTTTTGTATATCATAGTATTGTACAGTGTGATCTAAAGAATCCAGTGCGATAAACAGTAGAATTGGGCTGGGGAAATAAAAAATACCATCCTTGAATTGTACAGCAAGCAGTTTGTGCCAAGAAAAAAAAAAAAAAAAAAAAGCAAAAGCAAAAGAAAATGGAGGAACAGTTCCCAGACTGATTCACGTGGTGGAAAAAAAAACATTTGGACTTCAAACTATCACAGAACAGCTTTTCATTTTATGGCGTTGGCCAACTTCCTGATTAAAGCACATAAAGGTTTTGAAGGACGAATGAAACGAATGAAAAAAACTGTCAAAAGCATAATTTAAAAAGTTTATATGTTGTCTGTATCATTTCAGAGAGAAGCCCCGGTTAAATATGCACAGATAGATAGATCAGAGGAGGAGGAGAGAGGGGATTGTGTGGGCAACAGAGGCCAGCTAGGTGAGGGGGATGACGGGGACACACGCAGGCTTGTGTCTTCTTGATGTATGCAGCGTTCACCGTCTTGCTTTCAGTCCTTTTTTCTACCCCCATACCTTTTTTCTTCCTCTCTCTCTTTCTCTCTCAATTTCGATCCCACCCTCCATCAGTCCCTCTTCCTCACCCACTCACTCCCTTTATTCTTACCTCTTACTGTGCCCTGGAAAATAGGGCAGTCCTTACATAAGGAGGAGGGGAGGGGGCCTGTGAGCAAAGGAAAAGAGGTTGAAACAAAGCCTTCTGGATGGAAATAAGTAAACAGAGAGACGGAGAGAGAGGGAGAGAGAGAGAGAGAGGGTGGACAGGAGGAGTAATGAACTTGGCATCCTGGTAGAAGCATTCATATCTGGCGAAATAATGACAGAAATATTATATTCAAATCAACACTTCAATATGATGAAAGTCCCTCTTCCCTGCCTGTTTGGAAGGCATACAAGTGTTGAGGTGTTTCATCCAACTATCCCACTGCTTGATTATGAAACTACACAATAAGTGCCCCATATTTCTAATTCATTAACGTTTTCCTCGTCTCTATGAATAGAAGCATCGCACACATTGAAACCACCTTGGATTTAAACAAAAACTGTGAATATTGTCTTTCAAGTGTATTTAACAATTTAGCAACTAGGTGTTATGTCAAGTGGGCTACAGTTTCAACACATTTTTTACATACACCCCTTCAGAGTAAAGCTAAATGTTAGCTCTTGTTATCTCACAGTCTGTTTTCCTACAGAATGACTGGAGGACAGCGTGGAACTCAACAGTGTTTTCATACAGGCTGGAAAGTAACTAAAAACTGACAATTTTGAGAATGTTGATGTGGTGTTGCTTTTCGAAATTGTTCAGATAATGATATCAGGATGTCAAATGCCTCGAATGCTGGGTAAAAATGTGAGATCAGTATCAGCAAGTATGCAAGTCAAGCATCGACCTGGACCGAAACAAGACCCTGCTGCTTCCAATTCCACTTCCACTACTTCTGCTTCCACTGAGCATTGACTGATCTTTCATACAAGAAATCAATTCTTCTTCACTGCTCTAAAAAAGTGACCTACACAAGAAGTTTAGTTGTGATGCCACACTGGCAAATACTGGAACTGAAGTAACCAGACAGCGCCAGAAAAATGTTAGGAAACTGGAAACATCTCACACTGCAAAATCCCACAAATAAAACACGGATGCGTAAATCAAGACTGTAGCTTGATTGTCAATACGATTTATTTCTAGGGTTCCATTCACTGCATGCTTTAGAAGTATAAAAAAATAAATGTATTTCTGTATACACCAAAGTCAGATCAGCACTTGGTACTGGTTCATACACGATTTGAGTTATCAGCATTGTATCTTGTCAGAAAAAAAGTAAAACATGATGAACCGTTATTTATAAAAACAATACTATTTATAATACAACTGAAATGAGAGGAAGAATGATTGTCCAGATTATCTGCACACAAAATCCACATTGAGAATTGATGTAAATCTACAGTGGTGATGAGGCAAAACTCTCTAGGACTGTCAAACAAATAAGAAAGAGTTACTATATAAGTATTTGAATACTTCTGGTGTCAGCTCAAACACGCTTATAAAGGCCAACTGAATAAAAAACAAAAGATGCTGGTTGACAAATGTTTTCCCCCCACAACTTTGACACAAATTTACAATTCGCCAGTTAACACAGAAGTCGGATCAGAGGGCACATTTTTCTGGTCTGACAAATCACGCCAAAAAAAAAAGGGTTCCTTCATGTTACTCATGACAACAGTCCGTTTCCTACTATGACAGGTCAAAATGTCTGCTATGACAAGGTGTCGTGGAATGATGTATGTCATCATAGGAAATGTGGCTCACTCTCTTTAGAAATAGTCAACAAATGTGAATGTTGGGTCAAAAATTCAACCTCTTACTGATTTGACTGAATGCACTGAGTTACTTTCCACCTCTGATCTCATCCTCATTCTCTCTCACCCTCTTGTACTTGTCCCTCCCTCTCGTTCTCTGGCACTCTGCCTGGCTGACTGGCAGTGAGCCTGTTGAAAGTAGGCTAGGATTGACGCGCTGCTTGTGTCTGAGTCACAGAGAGCTGCGAAACACTGAAACCCACTGATTGCATTTAACTTTAGGCGTCCGACTCCCATGCAGTGCATGATACAATAAAGCCATCCACTGTGCTTTCTGCACCTCAGTGCTGACGTTTATGGCGGCATTACAGAGCAAAAAAAAAAAAAACAACAACAAAAAAACGGCGATTGTTCTGACGCTGTGCACAATTGTGGGCATGGTTATTTAGGGGCATTGCCAAATATGAAAACAAAGAAATGATCTGACTTGCAAGAGAACGCGCTCCACGCAGGATGATCTTCCACCAATCCACTCCGAGTGAATGAAATGAAAGATCAAAGGCAAATACAAAAACAGTTCGGTATGTTACACTAATGTGCTAACACAAAGCTGTCAAGTGTCTTTTTCTAATTTGTGCTTCATCATCAAGTACAGTTAAGAGCCCATTAACAGTAGGTCAGCCACGCCACGGTCGACCACAGCCTCGCTCACCTGCTTCACTCAAAACAAGTGCAAGAGGCCCGCTGAGGGAAACAAGATGAGCATTTTTTTGTCTCAAAGCCAAGGCCGTGACGCACGCACGAATGTTTTATCCTCTTGACAGATAACTGTAAATCACCCTTGTGTTATTTAACAAGAGCCACAAGGATTACGCTGTGTAAACACTTGTGCTTTAACGTAAACAGGACAGAGGCAAGTTGTATGGGAGCCGTGTGCTGCAGAAGGGGAACAAGAAAAACTGGAAAGTCACAAACGTAAATAGCGTTAACTGCGTCTTCTTTGCACTCATTAAGACACTGAAAGGGTAAAGGGAACTTCCCTACGCAGTCAGTATGGTGCTCTTACTGTCTTACAAGAGTTCAGAGGGTCAGGTGTGCCAGGGTATCTACTTGTGTTTGTACCTCAAACAGAAAAAAAAAAGCTTCAAATATACGACTACAGCAAGTTACACGACTGTGTAAAGCTGCATTTAAGACTCTTTAAATCCTATGACCAAGGAACTGAGAGATTGTGGGAGTTCATGCTGATGTAGAATGCTTGTTATTCATCTGATAAAAGGCCAGACCGCTCTGTAGTATTAACAGTGACACTGCTGTAAGACAGAAAATTCTAGAAACTGCTCTCGGCTCTGTATAACTGAGTCATAAAAGACAACATTTCTTTGTGCGTGCCATCACTCAAAAACAACCACATGTATGACCGAAAGAATGTATTTTCCCTCTCACGCACTCATAAATAGGTGCCTTGAACTCACAAAGATGTTTTTTTCCCCTTGGTAGCGCTTCTCTGCGTGCCAGGTATATTCAGCTTGAAGCTAATCGCGCCCCATCGCCACCCCCACCCCATCCCCAAAAAAACCCAGCATAACTGGCACAAAAAAAAACCCCATCAGTTTACAAACTCAAGCAAATCATCTGGTATACTCCACTATTGGTGGAGTACTGAGAACACGGCTAGAAAAAGAAGATGTGGATATAACTGAAAATTGTGCTTTACAGTCTGTAAATGGGCGTTTTTGGACAGTTCTGCTGTTGTTTGTAGCTGGCGGCCAGTGAGAGCCATGAACTCCAAGCTGAGTATACGTGGCTGGCTCATTCTGCATTCTAGCAGCAAAGACGAGTGATGCAGTGGTCCAAATATGTCTTTGTGAGGTCAAGACACCTAGTTGTGAGTACTTGAAAGGCAAAGTACATTTTTTGGGTATTGCTTTAAGACAAAGATACTGAGCCCTTGTTGTACCTGATGGCCCTGCGACGGACTAGCGACCCATCCAGGGTGCACCCTGCCTCTCACTCAATGTCAGCTGGGATAGGCTCCAACCCCCCCCCCCCCCCACCCTTAACAGCTAAACAGTATAGAAAATCGATGATGGACGGATGCTTTAAGATGTAACAATAAAATATGAGGAAGCAGGAATCAACTAAAAGGGTCGTCACAGTGGTGCAGTGGTTAGCACTGTCGCCTCACAGCAAGAAGGTTCTGCCACGGGATCTCTCTGTGTGGAGTCTCCATGTTCTCCCTGTTCCTGCGTGGGTTCTCTCTGGTACTCCAGCTTCCTCCCACAGTCCAAAGACATCAAGAGGGGACGAGGCTGATTGATACTCTAAATTGACCGTAGGTGTGACTGTGAGTGTGAATGGTTGTCTGTCTCTATGTGTTGGCCCTGTGATGGACTGGGGACCTGTCCAGGGTGAACCTCGCCTCTCACCTGAAAGCCGCTGGGATAGGCTCCAGCCCCCCCCCCCCCCCCCCCCGTGACCCTTAACAGGATAAGCAGAAGAAAATGGATGGATGGATGGATCCACTAAAAGCTTTCTAAGTCAGTGGAAGGCAAGAATAGTTTACCAACTTCCAAAATTTATCATGCAAGTTTAACCAAAACATTATTAAGAGGCTCCATTTTTCAAACTCAACCAAAGTACTCCAGCTGCTACTTTACACAAATGCTGAGTTTTCTCAAGCATGCAGGGAGTCTTAGGACTCTGCCAAAGAACTACTGGATTTACATGAGCTAAAATGTGCTGTTAACCTTAACAGGCAGAGACCGGAACCCCCACAGATCAACCAGCAATAATTCTTTGGAGAACTCAGCCAAACTTGAGTCAAGCTGAGTTTTCTATAAACAAACTTATTCACAGTAACTTCTTAGACTCCAATAAATCCGTTGTACAGTGTGACTAAGAACAATGGTGGAGGAAGACAGACAAAGCTCAGGAAACACTATGGTATGAGGAATGGCTGAAGAGAAAAGAAAGATCAAATTTCTCTCACTCAAGTGGGGAAAGCCTGCCATAGTTATGTAATGTTGTTGGAAGCCAGAAGGGGTGTAAACAACACCACTCCTAAGTGGGACAGGCCTAACTGTTGCCTAGTAACAAATATTTTGGGCAGGAAGACCAATGCAAACAAGGCCCGCCTTCCAAAAGGAAACAGGGGCTGGCCTAATGAGCACAGTACAAGTTAGTGGCTTCCCGAAAATATGCTAAGAGACAGGGGCAAGCAAAACAAAGCATGCTGGGGGAATCAGACAACACTGTCTGTTTTTTTTTGTTTTTTTTCACTTGCCCCGACTGGAGCCTAGACCACAAGTTTTAAACAAACACTCTCTAGGAACAAATTCTCGGAGAATTGCATAATAAAGTGCACTCAGTGAAAGCAGACAGAAGGTCAGTAGTACAGTGGAACATCTAATTAAAACCACATCGGAAAACGCAGTGTTCCGTTTGATACTCACACATCTACTATGCGATTATTCACGATGAGATCATGTATAACATGATGTGTTTGTAGTACAGACAGCGACTGAAGCACGGGACAGACACAAGTTTGGCAAAAAAATGTACAAATAACTTTTTCTCCCATACTTCCTTATGCTACTTCAAGCCCATAAGAACGTTGGTTAATGTCGGATGGTTAAACCCTGGCTATAGCAAGAACTGTCGCTGTAGGATACGCCGCTTCTCACCGCACAGAAAGAATCCGGAAGCCATATTGTGTGCTGTTGCTGCCTGTCACTCAAAGCCCGTTACCACGGAAACCGGTTGCTAGGCGGCATAACAAAAAAAAAAAGCAGAGTCGTAGCCATAGTGACAGAACGCTACACACATGCAGTAAACCCGTGGATAGCACATGGTCCCGTTTCGGGGTTGCCAGGTCCGCTGTTTTCCCGTAGAGAAGAGCTATTTTATGAAGCAAGGTAGCATCAGCTCGGTGCAGTGAACACGTAGCTAACTTTAGCTAGGTGAAGACCAGCGGTGGCTAAAGTAAGTATCAAACAAACAACTAAGGGAATAAGCTGAAAAGGCATTAATATAAATAATATTTACACATTGGTTTTATATTTACATGATTTTGAATTTAAAAGGTGGCATCAATTGAAATAAGATAAACATAGCTTATTTATTAATACTGATCAAATTCATGTTGTCAGACAGAGAGAAAGAGAAAAGAGAGAAGTAACAGGTTTGTGCTCCAGAGAATTGATCCATGTTTCCCAGAACTATCTGTATTATCCCTGCCTTCTAGAGATCAAGATATGAGGGCGATATTAGTATATAGGGACAGCTACCTTTAATTATTGCCTCTTTATTTATGTTAATTACTACTTAATGGAGTCGTTTGGTACTGATGGAAATGTTGGTAGATTTCAGCTTAATATAAATGATATAGAACAGGTATGTTTTAAGTTCTGGCATGGTACTTTATTCCATGGCCGTTGAACTTGGTTTTACCAGATCTGGCAACCCCATCCCAGCCACTTTGTTAGGCTCTGTCGCTTCTTACATTGCTATAGTGAGATCTTTGAGATATTATAGGTAGTTTTGCTCAAGATGTTTTAATTTTGTCATTGTAATACACATTCCGATACAGGTATTAACATAACTTAAACTTGTTATCAATATTCAGAACTGCTTTTATCGTTTATTCTGGTGTTTTCCCCTTGAGTATTAATCCGCAATCATTATGACAAACTTACATTGGCGACGAGTCATCCAGGTTAGACAGCGGAGCTCCGTTAACGGCATCCCAGACGGGACGCAGCGTCCTCCTCCTTGGATCACCGTCTCTGACGTTGTTGTAGCTCTGACTAACAACTTGTTATCCCCAACTCTTCTCCCTTTGTTCACGCCTTTTCACACATCGTCTGTGTGGTTGAAGACAGAAAGATGCACGCCCCGCGACATTGTTTGACATCACAACCAAAAACGTAGGCCTTCTGCCTCCATTCCCCTAAAACACACACTCACACACTGTTAGTCCGTCGTGTAGGTCACCATAATGAATCACGTTCTGTTCGGTCGGGTGATGTTTGCGGTGACAGACGCTGATTTCCGTCACTGCTGCCCACCATCCAAGTCACAATCACACTGCCGTTAACTTATTTCAGTGTGATGTCCTGTTTTATATGTGTGTGAAGTTTACTGTCACGGACAAATGATTAAATTAAATTATGTAGTTTACAAGTGAGAGTGGTAGTTCAATTCCTTCTGGCTTCACGCTTGACATCAGGGAAATCTAGATTGAAAATAGAATCTACCTTTCGTTATGAAGCTCATGTTGAAAGGATTCCCCAGGGCGTGTCCTGAGAAACTCCTTCGGGAGGATTTCCCTCGGAGGTCTGACGGGATTCCGTCGTACCGTGACAAGTTCTTTGGGCGTTTACTTAGATATAGAACTGTAAATATTTGGATCATATTAAGATGTTATCCAAAGAGCACGAATATAGGGAGCCGCTTTAAATTCCGCATTTTGTAATTAAAAAAAGTGCTTAATTATATTCACCATTCCAGTAAGTCGTATTATAACTAAATGAATAGTAAATCTTAAATGCCCATACTTTAGACGTATAGGACCACAAGTTCTTCGCTTGACGTAGCCATGACTTAAACATGTTCCACTCACGATATCCTAAATAAGACACTTTCCGTCTTTGTCACGCTGAAGCTTCTTGAAATTTCCTCTCAGAAATTGTCAGACGGTGAGAAATATCTCGTGCCTGTGAAAGTACTGAAAAAAACAGCTATTATTATCCGTCGGCGAGGTTAGCTTCTGGTCCATTTCAGTGGGAGAGGGAATCCCTCAACGTCACCAAGGATACCAAACACAACACCACAAGGACAAATATGGGCACGTACGTCAGCGGAACTCCGAGGCGGGACTTAAAATCCCTTGGTTGTAGGCTAGTCGAGGAGGATGGATTCATTCATAAGACAAGATCTGCTACTGTGCACCGTAAAACTATCTTAAATTCACCGGCGAGTCGTGAACGGACTTTATGGATAAAATCTTCACTTTTCTAACGAGGATAAAACAAAGAGCTCCGGGGATTTAACGGCAAACGAGAGGACTTCGTATTTGGGACAACATTTTCAACGCGGGGAACCGGATTAAGCTTCTTCATGCAACTTTTTTGGAAAGAAACCAAGAGCATCTTGCCGGGAAATAACAGAAAAATTAGCAACGGTGAGTCGAAATTTTCATTACGGAGTTAAAGCAGTATAAATCATTTAATGTATCTGGAATTATGAGCTGTAGCTGAGTCGGACACATCTCTCCACCACTAAAGACAACTTCCTCATTTGATAGCGTACAAGTATTATAAAATACAATGTTAAGACGGCTCTCGAATAGTCCGCATCTTGTTATTGTGGAGTTTATTCACATGCACTCGACAAAATAGACTGATTAATCACTCTGGTAACTAGTATAAAGTTTCTATATCAACAACTATTCAAATCCAAAGCTATTCTCTCTCGACAGCAGCGACTAGACTTTAATCGTCTTGTGTGCCGCTGCCCTGACGCTGCAGGTGACATCGAGCTCTCTCCGGTAACTGCAGGTGTTGCGTTCACACTCGGCCCCTTTGGGGAGATGTACCAAGGGTTCCCCGGCGACCCCGACAGCGGATCCCGTGGAAGCTCCTCTCCATCCATCGAGTCGCAGTACCTTTCCTCCGTGGACTCCTTCGGGAGCCCGCCGACCACCAGTGCTCCGCAGGTAAGTTGGGAATATTACGTGAAAATGAGACGTCTTAACGCCGGTAGCACATTTCTGTCAGGCTTTGACAGCGTGCTCGGTTTGCGGCGCGCCGCAGAGCCGATGACACGGTCCTGGAACTCTCCTACGTAAGCGTCGGAACCCCGCCCCTCCTCGCTGTTTCTCCTCCACGCGCTCGTTCTCCTCTCTCTGGCCTCGCCGTGACGTAAATGGTTCTATTTTGGAGTGCTACGTCGCGTTGCCAAGGGGAACACCGGGGGTGTGACGGGGGAGGAGGAAGAAGGAGGGGGAAACAATGCTCGCGAGAGACGATTGGTCGAGAGAGAGCTGCCTGTCCTGGTGTCTCAACACGCTCAGAAATGAATATTAATGACAGTCGATGCTGTTGACCTCAAACAAAAAGAACACAATTGGGCTTCCTGTGTGTATTTTTAGTACCACAGGCCCTTTGAGAGCACAGCAAGTTAACAGGCAACACAAATGAATTTTAAGATTCGGATTCTCCACTAATTTTCAATTCAGTTCCTTCCAGCCATGCATTTACCATACCGCTTATCCGTTAAGGGTGGGGGTTCACCCTGGACGGCTGGCCAGTCTGTCGCAGGGCCATCAGGAGAAATTAGGGGCTCAGTATTTTGCTCAAGGGTACTTCAGCATGGTCACCGGGGAGGTGAGAATCGAACCACCGACCCTTCAGTTGCAAGATGCCCACGCTACCGCCAACCCCTGCCGCCCCTTTATTCAATTGTAAATTTAATTGAAAATGTAATTAATACATTTTTAATTCAGCAGTGTTTTTTACATGTAAACGTTGCATGAATATGGTCATATAATTTATGTTGATTAGAATTGAAAGTATTAAAGTATTTTAATTCTTTAAAGTTGACTTGAGGAGTGCATTAGTGATAATGGACCCTTGATGGCAGCACTGAGTTGTGTAACATATTTTTGCATACAGTGATTGGTATGCGATCTACAAACGAGAGAAAACAGTTGATCCTCCTTTTGAATAAGTGTGTTTGCTAACTCATGCCAGCTTCTATGTGTTGTGTAACTGTTAATGTCTCCTCCTCAGGAGTGTGTGTCAGCAGGAGCTGGCTTGAGCATTGTGGGCAGCGGGCCGGGGACCAGTGTTGGAGGGGAGATGCCCGGCTCATTCGTGCCGACTGTCACTGCCATCACCACCAGTCAGGATCTGCAGTGGATGGTTCAACCAACCCTCATCTCCTCCCAGGCCTCTGGACAAAGTGGGTCCACTGGCACCTCTACCATGACCCAGCCGGTGTCACTGGTCGACCCGTATGACATGCCGGGCCCCAGTTACTCCTCAGGGTCAGGGTTCACTCCTCCAAGTTCAGATACTCCTGGGCCAGCACCAGGCCCAATCCGCCAGTCCAGAACCCGCAGCCGCCGTACACGAGACGAGTCTGTGAGTGAAGATGGAGATGTTGGTGTGTTAGTAAGTGTGTGTGTTTGAACGGTTTGTTTGTTGGCCCTTTGCACATGACACATACAACCCAGACCTCACTTACAGCTACTGTACCCTAGCTGCACACAGACACAAGTAGGCAAATAAGCAAATACAAAAGATACAAGTCTCTTATTAGACCTCCAGTTCATCTTATGTCATGTGAATATCCCTTACATTGAAACTTACACAGTGTTCATTAAACTCATCGCCGCTAGGTAAATGCATCTGCAGTTCAAACTGGATGGCGTTTGCACATGCGGCACCATTCCTGCTTTTCCAGGAGGGTGTATAGAGCACGTGCTCTGCTGGTTGAGCCGGCTTCTTCCAGTTAGCCCCCTGCTAAACGGAATGCTGCTCTTATAGATTTGTGAATAGAATAGAAATGTGAATTAACGAGTCATTTTACAGCAATTGTGTGATACCCAAACAACAATGCCATTACTGCTTCCGATAAGGCCATCTGCTAACTTATACCTGGATACATAATCATTCCCTGGTATGAAATACATAATTCATAGTTGCTGCAAACTGATGCTACAGAGAGCTATAAAAATGCAAAAGTACCTTAAAAGCACAAGAAAATGAATGACAATAGAAATCAATAAATAATGTTGGGATGGTAGTGCAGATGCGCAAACCAGATACGTCGCTTTGGACAAAAGCGTCTGCTAAATGAAATTGTAGAATTGCAGAATTGTAGATGCTTGTTTGAACAAAAATGTTCACAGCTGCTTCTTGGAAGTGTCACAGGGAGCAAGGGACAGTAAAGACATGGGGAAAATATTAAGAACCAGACAAGGGAGAAAAGGAGGGGCGGGCCTATGTTTAGGACTATTTTCAGGAAGGAACATATATCAAGCTACAGAATATGAATTTTTGCAAAAACCTAATTTCTCTCATGAACTCTCAATCTCTAAAGGGAAGTTATACACTTAAGACAGTTCTAAATCATGTCCCTACCCATACAATATGGCACATTCTCATCATGCAAAGACAAACTTTTCTCCTGACTGTGTGTATTTCTCTTCCTCATCCTAGCTCACACCAGAGGAGGAGGAGAAGAGACGTGTTCGGCGAGAGAGAAACAAGCTGGCTGCCGCCAAATGTAGAAATCGCCGACGAGAGCTCACAGACAGACTGCAGTCGGTGAGCTTGGTCTTTTTATAGCACTCAGATTGAATAATGTCATAATAGCGTGCTTGTTGATGCACGCGTGCAGGTGTGTTTAAAAGAAGGATGATTATGATAATGGGGTGTTTAGTTGTGGTGAGAACAATTATAGTAGTGAAGACTATTACAACAGCATTCATGGCCTAATTAAGGTGGTCTGATATAAGCTGCTTACTTTTGGGGATGGTGTTGAGGTGGTGTAGCTAACGCTTGTCCTATCTCCCTCCCTCTCTCCCTCTCTCTCTCCCTATGCTTCACCTCTCTTTCCTCCTCTGCTCATTTTACCACCTCTTCTTTTTGACCTCCTCTTCTTCTGGCTTTCCTTCTCTATACTTGGCAATAGGAGACAGACATCCTGGAAGAGGAGAAGGCAGAACTGGAGGCGGAGATCTCGGAGCTACAGAAGGAGAAGGAGCGCCTGGAGTTTGTCCTGGTGGCCCATCAACCAAACTGCAAGATTCCATACCAGGAACAGCCTCAGCAAAGTTCGGCTCAGCTCCCTCCGGTCCAGTCCCAGCTCCCTCCCCAGACCTTACAACCTCCTGCCTCCATTGTGGGCTTGGTGGTGAAGGAAGACTCTTTCTATCTGCCTCCTGCCTACACAGCTCACCCGGCCTCCACACAGTCCCAGCTTCCGGTTCAGCCGCAGCAGCCGCAAGTCCAGCCGCAGCCTCAGCCAGGATTAATGCAGGAGGTAGAGTTTTCTAGTTCTTTCTATGGTGAGCCAGCGCCTGGCGGGCCGTGCCTCATGGCCAGCGACAGTGGTGGTGGTGGTGGTAACCATGACGATGCGGCCATTGGCAGCCACAACACCTCATACACATCTTCATTTGTGTTCACCTACCCAGAGGGAGCCTGCGGGGTCAGTGCCAACCAGCGGAACAGCAGTAGCGAGCAGTCATCTGATTCCCTGAACTCGCCTTCACTGCTGGCGCTTTGACTGACCGACAAACACACAAATATTCGCTCGCACATACCTTATGCTCGCTGGATGTAGAAGCTGAAAAGAAGCAACCAGTCATGTGTTTCTGATTAAAGTTTACACATAAATGCATTCCAATTAAGAGCCATATAAAGAGATAGTTGCACAAGAATTAAATTCCCATTGAGCTCAAAAGATAAAAATATATATATTTTTAAGCAACGAATATAAATGGACAATATGAGTCCAAGTTCTGATTTTATTCCCGACGAATCTTCATGTTCATTCGATGAGACCACAAACTCTCTATACGCTCCAACAAGCACCAGTGCCCCCACCTTGTTCCCTCTGCTGGTTGCAGTGTTCTTGCTCTCATCCTTTTCCATACCTTTCTCCCTTCTTCTTCTTGCTGAATGTATTTGTGCAACTCTAAAATAGGGACAAAGGTTCACCAGCTGGAGACAGACTGCTGGTATCTCACTCACCTCTAACCCTTCATCTGCTCGACCTCCCTCTGCTTCTTCATATGCTGCTCGGACTTGGCAAGTTGGGGATCTGAATCTTGTGCTTTCCTCTCTCGTTTTTTTTTTCTCTCTGACGTCTGCCTACCTGCCATGCGACCCATCTCTACCCATCTGTGTTTCTCCTCTTCTGTTTCTATGTTTCTCCCTCTCTCTGAAGTCTTCGAGCCCCGAGAACCCGAAGACCCCCTCCAGCCCTTGGGACCTTGAGTGAATGACGGCCCAACTAACACACCCTTTTGCACCCTCTCACACAAGGACACGGACGCAACAACCCCCCCCCCCCCCAAACATACAGAAGACCCCACCCCCACCCCACGCTCCCTTTTTCTCGAGCGCGTTACTCAAAGAGGATCTTTACAATGAGCAGCAGCTGAACACTTTCATACATGCACATAATTGATGCAAAATGCAAGACGGACGCCACTGTCTTCTGCTGAGCCATTTGACAATGTTCACACAATGAAGATCTCATGTTGTGAGGCTGGAGAACGAGTCAGCAGGAAGGGAGGAAAGAAGACTCAAGTGGAGAGGAGCAGGATGACTCCCTTCCTAAACATCGATTTTTGCAACTAAAATGTTGAAAATGACGAGAGCGCCAAATGTTCAAAGAAAGCAAAAATCCTGCTCTTGCCAACTGTGTGGAGGGGTGACCTCAGTAAAAAAAAACACCTTCATACCACAGAGACTCATCACCCTGGGCCTACATGTGCACATTCGCATCATCGCTTTCAAGTCTCCGGACTGAAGATACAGACGTTGTGTTGCACCAGTTCTATGTTTTACCAGCCTGTTTGCTCAGAATCAATCCGATGTGAACCAATGCCTTTATTTAGAGGAGGGTTTTTTTGTAGAGATCCAGACAACCTCTTAACATTGGGCTCAGTGGTCTCAGCATCTCCCCTGCTCCCTCAGCGGAGACAAGGCGGAGGAGCGTTTATTACGAGTGCACCCACTCGGAGGCACCTGGCCTGTTTATTTCTTTCTTTAGTGAGGTTGATATGGCAAGTGAGCACAAAACAAGACCTGGAGACAAAAAAAAGGGTAGAACACGTGGGCTGATCTTGTGGCGTGAGCGTCCTTTCTCTGCCTGTGAATTTGTACAACTTGTTTTTCCTGTATGTTTGAGTGAGATTTGTTCTATATTTGAATGTTTGTTTGTTTGTGAGTTTGTTTTTTGCATTGACCTCTGCTTTCACTCGTACTGTTGCCTTGTTTTTGTTTGTTTGCTCTTTTTTTAAGATTTACTCTTAACTGTTACTATTATTGTTGCATTGTAACTATTGTTTCATTATTTTATTGTATTTTCATTTGGCAACTCTGGAGGCATGTTGTGCACTACAAGGGTTTTTCTGTGTCAAAAAAGAAACCTTATTATAAGTCTATATGCATATACATATATACAGGTAACGTATATATAAGTGTATGTACCATATTGTAAAATATGAATGTCTGAAGACCTAAATGGGATATTTTTGTCAATGAAGAACCAGATAAGATGTTACTGAGGTTTAGTTTTAAAATCAATATTTTTATAACAGAACAAAAAAACTATAAAATTTTAAGATATTGCCCTGTCCCTCAACATGAAGCACGATGTCACTGCCTCTCTTAATGTATATTTATGTTTTATAAACAGTATAAAGCACTATCCAAGACAAAGTAAATGTATGTCTATACTATGATGTAAGCAGGTTGTGGCCTTTGTTTTGTTTATTTGTTTGTTTTTCTCTGTGAGGTCTGTCCCAAAGCTACTGACACCGCCACCGCCAGCAAGATGCAAAATGACGCAAAAAAATGTGATTGAATGTCATACACATATTAAAAGTGTTCAGACTATAACATAAGGACTAAACTGTTTAATTTAAGGACAAAGTATTATATGCATTTCTGCCCAGTATAAGCATATCATTTAATAATATTTCTAACTGAAATGTGTATTAGAAAAATAAGCACATTTTGTTGCAAAAAAGTATCTTGTACTCAAATTTGTTGTCGAATTAAGAGAATACATTTGTGATTGTACTTGTCAGATAAGAAGATTTATTTTCACTAAATAAACATGTTTAATCAGAACAACGCCTATATTAATGCTATAATTTTCTGTCAAATGTGGCTCTCGGTGGTCAGAATATGGGCAGACCTCACATTGTTGATGAAGAACTGTACTTGTACAGATGTTGGAGATGCCTTTTGATTTATCTCCAAATGCAAATGTGATGAGAATATGTTCTGGTGTCAGAATGAGCATAAAACATATTCAATAGTTCTCATGTACATAGTTTTTTTTTTATGTGGTGCTACTAGTTTACAATTATAACAATGCAGTTTCACATTGTATGGTGGAAGTTGCTGAGGCTCCGGATGAATGAAACGCACTGTTTGTATCATGTGATCAACAGCCAATAACATGGGGAATCTGAAGCAGGTGAAACTATGGAAGCCCAGTAATAACTTGTAATTCCACCATATTTGAACATTAATTTCCTGCTATACGTTTCAAGTGTGAAATCGATCGCAGAGGGCCCTCGTACTGTACCTGCACCTCACACCGACGCCCCTGATCACCACACAACATACTAGACTCATTCTGTCATCAAATAACTTGGGTTTAATTTTCTGTCGTGTTACAATCACAAATGGGTTACTGATGAATAGGAAGAGGAGAAATATCTAGCAACTATAGCCTGTATTATGCCATGGCTAAAAATGCATAGAGCTTTATTATTTTTCTAAGATGAGGTGAATGTTGCAATGTATTTCTATTTTTCCACAAGTCCCTGATTTTCTCCTTGGTATGAAATGCAATACTTATTATCCTCTTGGATAAACGAGATGTAGCAAATCCCACAGTGTTCATACTGAACTGCTACTAGATGTCCAGTGCGATGATATATTGCTATGATTATCATGTTGTTTTTGGCTGAAATGTTAAAAGTTATTCTTATAACTTACTGTTACATATAGTTTTGTTTGATAAAATGATGTAGAGACACTAATAAGGTTCATCCATTTTCACAAGTCATTTCTTTTGTAACATAAATAATATTCGTTTAATAGGAGTCGCATCTGTATGAGTAAAATTTTACTCCACAGTAATGTGTATTTTTATTACGGCTACAGGTGTTACCAAAAAAACAGGATTGCTAATAAGACGTTTTGAGATCTCAACACTGAAAGGTCAAAAGAAACTTTATTAATATGTGACTCTGGCTTAGCATTTACATCCCCTTACATTCAACAAGGTGCTCTGATATCAAATTTACTATTTCTCAGTTTAACTACCTTCCTGAACATGACTATCAAGTGCTCTTTGCTTATTTTTATAGGTGTGATATTAATGTTTTTAAGCTTGAAGAGGACCAAAGTGTGTGAATTTTTTTTTTTTTTGCCAGTTTCTGCTCTCTGAACTTCTCTCTATATATTTCTGGCTCTGTTTTCTCTCTGTACTACAAAAATTTATGTGATGAAGTATTTCTTCTCAAACTGCAAAAGCCTGGTGACATGTCTCCTTTAATGATGGTTTGACCCAATTTTCAATTTGAGAAGAAATTACATTAATAAACAGCATATTACCAAGTGACTCTTGATTTTGTTTTACTTTGGGTGATCTTTTGACCTTTGCAAGATTTTTGTCAGGTACTGTAGTTATATCGTTGTTTAGGTGGGCCACATACGGTGGGCATTATCCTAGGAAGGGATCATGATTTATCCTTTAGCTTTCTATGTTTAAGTAAATGTTTTGTATTAAATGTAAATTTTAAAACAATCATATTTAACCTGCTGATAATTGTGTATAATGTTAAAAAAAAAAGTTCATCACGGATTGAATTGGTCAAAGTGACATTTTAATATATCTTCTTTAGTCTGACAACTTCCCAAAAACCACACAGATTCCATTTCAGTAAAACTGAGAAAGCTGGAATTCTAAAGATTTCAAAAGTTGGAACAAGGGGATAATGGGCGTTTTTTCTTGAAAACAGTTCATCAGTTCTAGAAGCCAAATGAGTGTTATCCATCCATCCATCCATTGTCTTCCGCTTATTCCTACATTAAGGGTCGCAGGGGGGCTGAAGCCTATCCCAGCATCAACAAGCAAGAGGCGGGGTTCTCCCTGGACAGGTCGCCAGTCCATCGCAGGGCCAACATAGAGAGAAAAACAACCATTCACACTCACATTCATACCTATGGTCAATGTAGAGTGTCAATGAGTGTTATTCACAGACTAATTCTTTAAAGACAAATTACTGTCAAAATCAATTGTTGCCTATTGTTTTAGATCTATTAGCACTAATATGAGCCAAAGTCAATACTGAGTCAATATTTTCCAAAAAGTAACTAAAAGACCATTTATAATGTAATCAAGTATTTTCAAACCAGTAATTTAGAAGGCCTGCATGCACAAGAACAAATGGTAAAATGAATCCAGAATTTTTTTTAAATAAAGAAAAATAAAATTTTTTTGACTCGATTATTGTATTTTTATCATGTATTATTGTGACACTTCATCCAAACGCATTCTGATTGTGAGCTCAGTCTGTGTCGCTCTCTAGTGATTATTAATGGAAATTCACTCAATTCTATCGGAAGTTACGTTTGGGAGAGGCTGACGTCACTGTACGTGTGGAAACATGGCGTCCGTCACAACAGGTGAGAGCATAAAGGCCGGGCTAGCTTATGTGGTTATTTATCAAGATATTTAGCGTTTCATTCACAGATATGTCCACTTCATGAATTTCCAACAGTGTCGAGGGTTGTTTCGTCAACCTTTGTCCGGTGAACGCCGCAAACCGCTATTTACAGGTTTTAATTTACGACTATAGCGCCAGTATGATGCTAATGCGGAATGCTAACACAGGCGCTCCCTTTAGCGGGCTCCATTCGTATGTAAATGGAGAATTTCACGTTTAATTATGAAATTGTCATGAAAAAGGAGTAGTGCGTTTAATTGTTGGCACTTTAAATCTTTGAATTGTTAAAGTTACCCAGTAAATGGTATCGTGCTAACCGTACTTATACATTTCGGGATTTAGTTCTGATTTGTAGAAGGCGTTTTTACATTCAACTTTAACTTACTCTGAATTAAGACTCATGGTGTTACAATATCCGTTAGACAATCTCTTAGGGTAGTGCCTCTCCAAGATTGAAGGAGAACTTAGTAACCGTGTGAATGTGGCCACCCGTTTCATCGAGACCATGTTGGACAGAGCCATTGTTGTGGCAGCTGCTGTGCTCCCTTCGCCACAGATCTTTACATCAAGTTGAAGACGTGTCATCATCGGTGTTATAAATATCCTCCAGCTGGTCATGGTCAGCATGTGTCACAATTCAGAAGGCTGCAGTCTCCTCGGATTGACGTCTCCCGCTGGCGTTTTTGTGCCAGACCACTGTACAGTGTTACTGAGACCCATCGTCACTAATACAGCGTAATAGTTATGTTGATGAGGCCTGATAACTTTTACTGGGTTTCAGAAACTATGAATAGAAAGGCCTGTCCAGTTCAGTCAGGCTCTGTGGAGTTAAGTTACATTTCAGGGATGGACTTATTGAGTAGATACACTTGTATGATTTCCTAAAGAATTTATCACTGATGCTTTAACTTTTTTCTGATTTTCCTACTTGTTCATCGTAGTTGCGATTCAGAATTCAGTATCCAAGTTGTGATCAGTACTCTTGAGAAAATAAAACTTAGTCACACACACAGCTTTTATGATCTTCATCCACCCCTATTAAATTTTAAATGAATGAACTGTTTTATGCCCTCACATTGTTGTTTATATGATTTGAAATGCCAGTCAGCATTTTGAAGATGTAACCTGGTTTTTGCATGATGGGCTTTTCTGACACTAGAGAGTCTGGTTTACTAGTAATTCAGAATATGACTGCATCTATCAACAAATCTTCATTACTTGCAACTCAGTTTTTTGTTGTTGTTGTTTTTTACATTTTAAGCGAGTTATTAGATATGTGTGTGATTCATGTTTTTTTAATTTTTGCAAATTTTGCTGACACTTTTTTTTGTCTGAAGCCACCTCAGAGTGGATTCAGTTTTTTAAGGATGCAGGGATCCCAGCTGGCCTGGCTGTCACATATGCAGTCTCCTTCGTGGACAACAGGTAACCACATGCCTCCTCTTTTGTTGGCCTGACATGCACTTCCACTGCTCTCTTAAATCACTGCTATAGGGTCTCCTGCATAGGAGCAGAGCTGTGAGTGTTGCAACTCACAATGGATGGTCTCCCTGGGGATGACATATAAACCACATGCCAAATAAAGTGTGTCTGTGACAGCCATATATTAAAGTGAATTCATCCTCAGTTGTGAAGATAATTAGCTCCGTCAGAAGTACAACTGTAACTTGAAACAGCAATTTATTCTGTTGTTAATATGAAAATTTGTTTAATTAACATTTGATTTTGTTTTTGTTTCACCCAGAGGGGAACAGACGTACTTAACAGAATTTGCTGCCTTTTCCTGCAGAATTCAGAAGAACATGCTAATGGACCTCAGTAAGGACATCATGATGGACCTTGGAATCACCGTCGTTGGTGACATCATTGCCATTCTTAAACATGCCAAGCAGGTCTACCGGCAGGTGAGATAGAAGTGAAGAGCTTTGAAGTAAAGAATTGTTAAAGTTGGATGGTAAATTTGAAGGGTAGGTAGATGCACCTGCTGTGAGTCGCCCAACTCGCGCTTTAGCCTAAACATAACTTGCGTATCCATTAACCTTGCTTCATTGTTCACCCCTGAGATGAGTGAGTCTCTCGAATTCAAAATGAAATGTCCCATGTATGCCTGTCTTCCCTCTTCAGGACATGTGCAAAATGGCCACAGAAGCCATCTCTTCAGGACAGACCAGTGTTCAAGCAGAGCTCAGAAGAACTGCCAATACTCGTATGTGCATAATTTTACATTTCCAGTTACTGCAATGACCATATGGACCGTCAGTGCTAGTTAGTCATATGCAGCAGTAGCTATTTTAACAACACCTCCAGACGATTGTACCCACTGTCACACAAGCAGGAACAAACAATTAAGAGAAGAGAAACACAAGCCAATGAAGATTGTTTCTCTTTTCTCAGCTGCCACCCGAATGATTGCCAATGCTTTGAGCCATGACTCCCCACCAGCCACTCCAGCCCGTCGACCGGACAACCGTCTCTCTGTCACCGTGTCCAACATGCAAGCAAACAAGATCAAAGCAGGTAGACTTCTCTGGCTGGAAGTTTATTTTCACCCAACCATTTCCCTCTCCCTTGACCCAGTTTACACGCCCCTTTTCTGTCAGTTATAAGTCAGCCAGCCGATGAAGGGAACGGGTTGCCAGCAGTGAAACGTCGGCGGGTGACAGCTGAGATGGAAGGCAAGTACATCATCAACATGCCCAAAGGCACCACGGCACGTACACGCCGCATCCTGGCCCAGCAGGCCAAGAAAGGTAGGCCTGACCCGGTGGTCTGGGCGCCGCGACAGCCCCGCTCAAATGCAGCTGTCGCTCATCACAGCTAACCAATACTAAAAGTTCTCGCTGACTTCTTTCATACTAAATCTCAATCAGAAGACTAATATCTGAACTGCACAGCCTGCTTGGCCTTCGTTCATTGGTCATGTGGTCTCTACCTGTATTTCGCCAACACTCTTTGTAATCCTTGCTTGTGTTTGTCTTTTCAAGCTTTCCTTCATGTAAAAATGATTTCTGTCTGCACCACCTTTTTCTATCAAATTAACTCTTAATTGTTTTAGAAGGAAAAAGAAAGTTTGAAGCTCTTCCACGCCTTTTCTCAGGGTTTATTGTGCCTTCATGAGGGAAAAAAACAAAGCAGTCATTAGCCAGTTTTCACAGAGATTACTTAATACTACTGTAAAAAATTATTTGCTTATTCATACTGAACAAAAACACACTGGTTTAATTCCATCCAATCGCATTCATTATACAGATGCTGTAGGTAGCTGTTACACTACTTCTTTCACGCTAACTTCTCTGCTGCAGACCATTTTGTTCCTCTCCTGTCTTTTTGCATTTTTATACAATTGACAAAGTGTAACAGTCTTAATTTTGATCAGACAAATGACTTTGTGTATAATTTTAACCATTTTTCTTTTGAGTTTGGCAATCTTGAGGACTACAGGGTCAATTGAAGCAGCTGCCTCTAATGTGTGTTAATCAAGACTAAAATTGCAAATTTTAGAATTGATACATTTAGAGCCCATTTTAATGAAGAGGGCAGCGACACATTGCAGCTTTTTAACCAGCTACAAGAGCAGATTTGTGTTAAACTCATGGTTGATAAGCAGGACCGTTAACTTTCATCTCTGACCTGGCATTTCATTTTTGCTCTGATTATTGCTAAGATTCATCAAGGCATGAAACAAACTTTCAGACTCAACTTTCACTCCCTCCCCCCTTGTTACTTTGACTGAAAAGGTCTGAACCGCACCTCTGTGTTTGCAAGACTTGGGGCTGAATCAAAGGTTGATACAACAACAAGCAATAACAAGGTGAGAGACGTTAGTTCATCATTGTCACGAAAAGAACCATGAAGTTAATCATGTCCTGACTAATAAAAAGGCTCTCGTCTTGTCAGCCAACGGGTGTGTTCAGTCGTCTGGACAGAGCGGATGAAGGAGAAGAGGAAGTGAGGTCAGGAAACATTGCCGCTGACATACATGCAGACGATGAGGACGACAGTGATGGAGAAGGCTCAGTCCTTCAGTACGCCGGTGTGCTCAAGAAAACCTCTCCTTCCTTGAAGAAAGAGTCTGTTACAAAGCCAGCCCCGACCACTTTGCGGCGTTTAGGAGGAAAATTCAAACTACCGTCCTCTGACACACCCACCTCCTCATCCCCTAATGGCCTTCCCCCTGCCAAAGTCAGTGTGCTTCAGAGACTGGGCAAACTCCCCGCCACCACCACACACCAGAGCACGGCTGTTTCCCCTTCAGCTGCTGACACACAGGATAACAGAGTGACCAGCACCAGGCCCAGAGCTCAGCAGAAACCAAGTATAGCCAGCTCCAACGTCAGCAGCAGCACCAGGGCAGGAGGAGGGCCGGGGGACTGTCTAGGAGCCCAGATGGACTTCAAGGCTATAAGTGTTTTTAAGAGACTGGGCAGCAAGAGAACCTAACACACACACACACACACACACACACACACAAATTCAGACTGTTTCTTTGAGAACAATTTTTATCACCAGTTTTTAAATTAATCCTGACCACATAACGGACAGCAGATTACAATCAGATTTTCACCCCTCCTCCTGAGTGAATTGACGATTTCAATGCTGAAATATGACTTTGGGTAGGGTTTTAGTCGCTCTTCATGCAATTGAAATAAGTATCACCCCCCTTTGTGATTTACAAGCATTTTCCGTTATTTTGTTGCTTCACCGGAACACTATTTATCACGTCTTTATTATCATATCTGTCATTGTAATTTTAAAATGTATTTAAGAATATGTGAGCTGAAGTTATGAGCATGACATCAACCAAACGGCCAGAATGGAGGTTTTAATTTCCCCAAGAACTCCACGTGTAAGAATGCTGCTCTTTAAATGTCCTTTTGAGATTCCTCCCTTTGTGGTTGTGTTGATATTTACCTGAAAGTGAAGGAGTCCTTAAAAACATTGGAAAATGTGTCCACACCCCATCCTCACATTTTATAAAAATGAACCGCAGGCGGATAGAGGAAAAGCCATGAGGGGGATGGTTAAGTATTTGCATTTCCCGTTAACTTTTCCGCCTCAAAATTACATCTTGTGCCATATTTTAAAGTGGAAAAGGTTGACGAAATGCCTCCCAATATCAGCCGTGTGTGTGTGTGAGAGTGTGTGGGTGGGTGTGTGTGTGTGTGTGAAGACATGAAATACAGTTGCACCTCATTGACACTTGAAAAAGCAACGCACCCCTTCCTCCGCACATGTGGAGCAAGAGTTTAACCTCTGGACACCCAAGTCAACTTTTCTACCACAGTACTGAGAACATTTTCTACAAACACCTACTTGAAGATCGCATCAGTAGAATATTTTTTATTTTGAAATGCAATGTATAGATTTGGTAGACTTGATTTCTCACAGCACAGAAGCTGTTCTGCTGAATATTTTTCTATATGTTTAATGCGTATTCATGTACAGAAACAGATGCCATGCGGCCGGCTGGCTGAGTGTCGAGGGGCTGCAAGACTGAAGCGCCAGGTAGTTTTCCTTCCCGGCATGAGTCATTAACCATCTTTTAGATGTCACACCAGAACTTTTTACAGCTGTAAATATTTTTGATTTTTTGTTTTGTTTTTGTTTTTAAGGAAGAAAGTGTGTATGCACATTAAGTGTTAAAAAAAGCAACTCCTGAATTGGGAAAGAATGATGCTTAAAATAAAAAAAAGAGGGGTCCAAATGTATTTGCTGTCCTTTTTTCCCTTATTGGCAGAGGCATTACAAACTATATCAGCAAATATTGACATGAAAGTTTGTGTAATCAATATTTCCATCCCCCAGAGAATATTAAAAGGAACATTTCTCAACTCCAATTTAAAAAGAGGCTGCCGTCACGCAATGTCAGCTGAAGTGTTGATGTTTGATGGAAGGATGCCCTGACTGCAGGATGGACACGTTCTCCAGAGTGTAATCAAGGGCTTTTCAACGTTTATCTTATAGTTTTGGCTACAAAGATAAAAGATGTGTTTTTCTAGATTGATCTGATTGAGCTCAAAGGCTTGGAACACTGACATTTTTCTGTCCCCTGCAGAGCCAGACAAAAAGATAAGATACCCTTCTCTCCTGTATGCGTGACTGGATCTCGATTATCTAGACCTCTGACAGTGTACCAAATCCACTGGAGTAATTGTGCAGCCTTTTTGGTGAATCACTTTATTGTTTGTATGATTGTTGCTTATCTGTTGTGCTTATTGTTCCTGCTGTAGTAACTGTCTTAATCTGGTACATGAGTTGGTATGTGTGTATGGGCAGGCTATATTAGCACCTAGAGGTCAAACCAGTTCTACAAATCTTAATCCAGACTCTGGGGGTGTGTGAAGAAGATATCTGCCTCCTATTTTGGTACAGCCATCACCAAAACATCAAACATCCTAAACAGGGTAGGAAACATTGTCGGACCCTATTATGTTCTTTAAAATCAATGGCTCATGTATGTTCAGGGTTGCTGTTTTTGGCCACTGTAAGTGTGCAGCGTGCTACAATGGCACTTGGCACACACTAGTGTTTGGGAGGAGATTGTGGTGCAGCTGTGTGAATATGTTGCGCAGGTTATTGTTTTCGTTAGTAGGAAAGCAAACAGGGTTTTCTGGGCTGATCTGCAGCACAGTGACACAAGTTCCTGCTAGAGGATATACGCACATTCTAATCATGCAGCAAGCAAACTACTCCTGCATGGCACAATACTGTTTAAAATACGATGACTGATCACGCACACTGATCGTCGGCACATCTCTTACCAGCAGCCACAACAGAGAGAGTGTTTAGCTGCTCTCCCAGCATTTATGTTTTATGCTGAGCAATAATTAATTATTCATAAATGTGTATATGAACTCTTAAAATGAGGAGGAGCTGATTCATCATATATCCCTGATCTGTTTACCAGAAAATGGGCCATTTTACAGAACTGGCACTATTTGCATTTTGTAACGTCTCAAAAAGAGACCTTTCCATCATTTTTTTTTTTACAAATGATACACATGCATAGCTATTCCTAATGGTTAATGCTCCAGCTCAAGCATTTCACATGGAAGATTTGTTATATAAGTGAAAGGTTTGTGGTTTAAGAATAACATCAGTAAACACATGAAATAAAGCTGAATGGTCGTAATTCGATCAAAAATACAGAAAACGGAGAGTGATCATGTTTAGTTTTTCCCTCTGCTGTTGCTCAATGTGCTTCATGAAGAAACCTGGATATACACAATGCGTACTATGAACTTCATTTTAGGAACTGGTAACGTGCCATGCGAAGCTGCTTAAAACAAGCATTAATTCTTAGATAATAAGGCCCAGGTAGCTCTTACGAGATTGTCGTGGATCATGGAAAATTTCATCCTTGGTCAGAGAAATAAATATTTGTAAATTGTGCTGTCCTTGAAAATGTATTTCTCGAAAGAGGGAGTGCAATACGTGCACTTACATACATAGAATAGCATAGCACACAACATAGGTTGAGAATGTGGGCTCCCAAAGTCATCACAGGCGAATATGTCTGAAAGCAGTTTGTATGCAGTGCTGTTGTGCATGCAGATCTAGGAGCCTGTAAAGTCAGGGTATCTTGGTCCGAGTGAGCGTGGTGTCGTTCAGTGGTCACAATGCAGCTCCAGTTGCATTCATAGAGAGGGGTCGAGGTGTTAGGGGAGGGTCGCTGTCATAAGAAAGGGAGACTGGAAGAATACGTAGCATGAAGAATGTCATGGCTGTCTGATGTATGCGACTGGCGGATGGAGTCTGTACTGGTCAGCCAACGTAGGAGGAGGGGTTGGTAGTACAGAGACTGTCGCTGTGAGTTTCTTACATGGATCTTTGCTGGTCACATCAATGCAGAGATAATAGGTTTCAGCATCACTGACTTTGACCTCTTTCATAACAATGAATACTGTCCCAGCAGACTTAGAAGCTGTTTTAGTTGTGGCCCATCATGTAGGGAATCAGTGCCGGTCTTGTGGCTCCCTACATCCGAATGTTAGAAACCAGTCCCCAATTTATGCAGTCCCCTGAGCAGAGATTCACCCTGTCATTCGTCCACGGTCTGCGAGTGCAGATAATGTTCTGTCCATCACAGGGGTCAACGGTGAACTACATGGTCTGATTTACACATAATGCTACACAAGTGGTTGTTGAACCCCCTTTGGTGATGTGTTGTGTGGGTGTGGGAGATATGTGTGCCATTGTTAAATGTGCTGTCCACAGCCACCACAGAATGAGAGAGATTAAAAACGTGAGGAGAAAGTAAAGATATTATTTGTCTCCAGGGCATTGCCTCTCCTTTCCTGAGCTCATTGTCATGAAGCCATCTGGACTGATTGATGGCCTGAGGTGGTATTCTGGTTATTTGCATTCCATTGTCGTCCAGCGTGCGCTAATTGAGTTAGCTCATGTATATGGTCTCCAGGAGCTGTGTGTGTGTGTGTGTGTGTGTGTGTGTGTGTGTGTGTGTGTGTGTGTGTGTGTGTGTGTGTGTGTGTGTGTGTGTGTGTGTGTGTGTGTTTTTTACCGGAAGAGTGTAAAAGGGGTGCTTGGCTGACACTATGACCAGTCAACGCTGCCTCGCTATTTTTTTTTTTTTTAGCAGGTGTAGTTTGCTGTGTCAACAGCAGATGGTAGTGCTGTACTGTGTTGATGGACGTTAGACTGGAAATTGTCAAGCAGGGTGGGGATCCTTTTGCAGTAGCTTGCATGGATCCAGGTGACTCTCAGCAAACTTGACCACTATATGGGTGGTCAGCAACACATGGAATGGTCCCTGCCACCTTGGTGCACTATGGTGTGCAGTGGTTTGGATGCAGGCTGTGGAAGTGCTGCTTTTGCTTGTCCTGAGACTTGAAAGAGCACATTCGGGAGATTGTTACAGTACTGCAACATGGCATCATCACATTGACCTGGAGAAGGAAAAGGTTGGTAAGGTGGTCCCGCTCCTATATTTGGTGGTCATCTGAACAGGATCTCAAATGGGCTGAGATTTGACCTTGACCTTTTTTCGCATTCTCATGTATAGGAGGACTCAGTGGAAGTGCTTGGACCCAATTTTGCCCTGTTTTGTCACAGCACTTTTCCAGTTTTTGCTTTAGTGTGCCATTCTCTTTATCTACAGCCCCACCACTGCAGGGTGATAGGCGCAGTGTCTTCTCAAATCAGTTTGCAATAGTTCAGACAGTTGAGATATTACTTTGTTTGTGGGATGGGTGCTGTTGTCTGAGCTTAGCTTAGGTGGGATTCCCCATCTAGGAATGATCTCTGTTAGCAGAGCTATGGCTACTACAGAGCTTGTTGTGTGTTTTGCTAGAAGTATCTCAACTCATTTTGACCACATGCCCACTATGACTAAACTATTTCTTTTCTCTTCCCTTCCCTTCCCTTCCCTTCCCTTCCCTTCCCTTCCCACTGGACTGAGCTGAATGAATTCCATCATCAGGTGGTCAAATGGTATTTCTGGAGGAGGGTGTGCTGCTTAGTCGCGTAAATCATGCATGATTGACGGTAACTTTGGGCTACAACAGAAAATCCTTTCGTGAACCACTGTTGGGTTGTTGATAACGTTCCCCCTTTTGACGTATGGTCCAAACCATGGGTCAACTTTGCAAAGTGTGGAAAGAAGTGTTTGGGAAGACATTACCCTTAGAGATAGGACCAGAACTGTTTGTATGAGCAGAACATTTACACACAGCAAGAGCTCTTAGCAGCAAAATTGCAGACAGGAGATCTGCAACGAGACCAGCATGTTTCACTGGCATGCCTGTGGATGTAATGAATTTTCTCTGCTTCCAGATAGCACCAAAGTCATGGACCATGCCGAATGCATAGCGTGAATCTGTGTATGGAGCCACTTTGCAGGCTGATGTAAGAGCCACCAGTTTAGCTGCTTGGGCTGGGTATTGTTGTTGGACAGTACCTGAGACAAAAGTTGATGAGTCAGAGCAGACAGCATAGCCCACGCGATTTTCCCCAGTCATAGGCTCACGTGATGCTGAGCCATCAGCAGAATGGTTGTGAAACAGCAGCAACACAGTCATGATTGTTACCGTCACCAGGAAAAGGGAGAAGGGTGGCAGGCTTCAGAACAGTGCGTCTTTTGACTATAATATTGGGAAGATATAGCAGAACAGTGGAATAACACAACCAGTGAACTACTGAAAGGCGCAAGGTCTTTTGTTGGAGGAGAGGAAGTGTAACAGAATTGGGAACCAGTAGTCGTAAGATAAGCATAACCTACATTTTCTCTTAATGCAACAACAGTTTTCTCCACTGCTGCCACTGCCCTGAGGCATTTGGGCAGCACCGCAGGCACAGGATCAAGTTTGAGGGGGAAAAGTCTATGGGACGAAGTCTGTCCCCATGTTCTTGCAGGGGGACAGAAGTCATGCAGCCATTCTTGCCCTCAACAGTCTGTGTGAGGAGACTGCAACCCAACTTTCAGGTTAACGTGCTGTCAGCTGGCCAGTGGTGATGTGACAAAGGGGTTTATCAAATAGAGCACAATTTTGGATAAACATACATCAATATGAAACAATATCATTTGCTTTTTGGTGATTGGTTTGGGCCGCTGGGATAGGCTCCAGCCCCCCCGTGACCCTTAACAGGAATAAGCGGAAGAAAATGGATGGATGGATGGATGGATGATTGGTTTGGGAATGTGCTGAATCGCTTCATGCACGGAGTTGTAGATAGTTGGACTCTCACGGTATCCCTGGCAGAGCCTGGTGAACATGTAGCTCCTCTCATTGAGACTGAATGCAAACCTGTACTGGCTGTCCAGATGAACCGGAACGCTGAACGTTAAGAGCACAAGGATGAACAGCCATATACACTGCCTGAAGCTCTTGAACAAAATGCCACTCCGTTGGTTGTCCTGTATCCTGAATTTTTTTTTTTTAATGGAAAAATAGGTGTGTGAACAGGAGAGTTCTCACAGGGAACAATAACTCCAGCCTGTAGGGACTCACAAACAAGGGTTATGCCCTCAGCGGCTTCAGGTTTCAGGGGCTACTGGGTGATAGTGACAGGGTCACAGTTTCTTCCAACATCATAATTGTGTGACTCCCACAGAGTCCTTGGTATATTTTTCAGGACTGGAATGGACACTCTGTACATGAGTGGAGAAGAATGATGAGACAGTCTCCACATAGGGCACACAGGGGGAGCTTACCGGCAATGGGGTCCAAAAACAGTTTGCTGTGTGGGAGAAAAGAATGTGTAACCCTGTACAGAATTCCCTAACTACAGGACCCGAGGCTCAGATGGCGTTCACACATCGACTACTTAAGGGGGGGGGGGGGGGGGGGGGGATAACTCAAACGCTTTTAGACAGGTGAGAGTGGCACTGAAGTCAACTAAAAACGTAACACGAAATCTCTTACAACCACTGTGATCATATCTGACATGTTTCAACTGCTGGTATGTCTGATGTGTCAGTGTGTGTGAGAGGCTTTGCAGTAAGTATGTCTTCATTACTGTGGCGTGTGGGTGTGTGTGAGGCAGAACTTGTCTGATGACTCCTCCCTCTCAGCCACCCCCGGTTAGCACTCTGTCGATTGGCTCCTCTGGAGTCACGATGGTGCCTGTTCGGGCATTCACACACCCAGTGTCCTGATTGGCCACAGTAGAAGCACACATTCTGCCCCACATTGGAGAATGGTTAAACCAAGCCCCTATCCTCCTTTTTGTCCTCGTCCTCTGCCACAGAAACAACGCAGGCCAAGCCCAGGGACGTCATCACACTGCACAGTGGTTTGGAGCAGGGTGAGAGTAGCTCTGTGTAGATCATCTTGCTGTTTGTCTCTGTGTGCTCTTTTCTTTGCCGCTTGAGAATGTTCATAATGTACTGCATGGTGGCGCAGTTCACCCAGGTTGATGCCGTCACCGAGTCCAACACAGGTAGAAGCAACGGCCGCAGCTATTTCCGGTCCGAGGCCAGCATGGATTGGCTGTTGAAATGTGTCTCCCACACCCCTGAAGTGTTTACCAAGTCTTTGGGCTGTGGAAGCTGCAATGGTCATTGAAAACAGTAGTGAGGCAGACCAAAAAATCCTTGTCAATCTCACCAGGTTACTGGCTGCAAGCCATGGTTTTTATTATGTCCACTTTGTCGGAAAACTTGGTGCACATGACTGCAATGATGTCAGTCACAGCCTGGCGGGATGGGGTGAGTCCAGTCAGGGTTCACGCACCAAAAATCACCGGTGAGGACCTGAGACACCTTTTGAAAGTCTGTGGCTTCATTTTGATGGTCAGAAGGCATCTTACTTCAAATGTGGTAGGTCTGAATTCTTGGCAAAATGCTGAGAACGGCTCTTCAAACTTTGTGCCACTTAGGCTACTGGGTCAGGCAGATGTTGAGCAGCAGCCTAAACGTCTGCTTTAGTCCATGGACGGTGGACAAGGCCTTGGTCGTAAGGCCGTCCAGTGAGTGCTGGGGACAGGATTTTGGATGTTACAGCAGAGGTGGAGTCTGGTGGGTCAGGGTGTCTTGTTGATGACAAAGGGGGAGACTGTGTCTGTAAGAGTCCATCATAACTGGGAGGAGATCCTTCAAGTGGAGGAGCCGTGGACTGTGCGGTTCTTTGTCATGGGGTGCAGGCATCAAGGTCCACCTTCAGTGGGTGGCCAGTCAACTGCAGATAAAGACCGGAACAAGCCTGTGAGTATATTGGTTCAACATCTTTGTCAGAAACATTTCTATCACAAAGTTTTTCAACTTTTTTTTTTAACTCTTTATCAATTTTCGGCATTTCCCTCAACAGCTGTTTTCTTTTCCTCCATTTTGCTTTCATCTTTCAAGATTGTAGAACTTTTCTTTGACTCTCTATCATGTTTAATTTAGAGACTTTGACCCTCTTTTTCTTTGTTAATTCTTCTTCCAGTTTCTTCATTTTACTCCCCAACTCCAGTAATTTTGCAACACTTAATGAACCACGATTTGGTCCCGACGATCACTCAAGGGATCCTGTTCGTGATGCCAAGATTGCCGTGGAAAATTTTCCCCAATTGTGAAAGAAATATCTAAAAAAAACTGCAAGTTGAACTGTCATTGAGAGACTTTATTTCTTGCAAGCGGTAGTACAATATATGCACTTAAGAAGAGCGATGTAGCAGTCCACAGAACCTAGTGTGAGAGATGTATTTGTAGAGAATCTGCATCCTGATTGTGTCATATCATGTTGTTGCCGGGGGCACGGTGGTGCAGTGGTCAGCACTGTCACCTCACAGCAAGAAGGTTACGGGTTTGAGTCCCAGCTCGGGCACAGGGTCTTTCTGTGTGGAGTCTCCATGTTCTCCCTGTTCCTGCGTGGGTTCTCTCTGGTACTCCAGCTTCCTCCCACAGTCCAAAGACATCAGGAGGGGACGAGGCTAATTGGATAATCAAAATTGACCGTAGGTGTGAATGTGAGTGTGAATAATTGTGTGTCTCTATGTGTTGGCCCTGCGATGGACTGGCGACCTGTCCAGGGTGAACCCCGCCTCTCGCCCGAAAGCTGCTGGGATAGGCTCCAGCCCCCCACGACCCTTAACAGGATAAGCGGAAGAAAATGGATGGAATGGATGTTGTTGCCAGTACTACGCACTGGGTTAAGACAGATAAATTGTCTTGAGACATCACCTGCCTCTGCAAGGTGTTCTTGGTCTACGAAACAGTTAGTGAAACATTCTTCTGTTGTCTGGGTTTATTGCGCATACTGTTATGACTCTACCTCACAAATTACTGATCATCAGATCTTACTATACAGTAGCCAAGTGCTGAGAAGAATATCATGTGCTTAAAAATAAACTTGTCCTTACAAGACAGTTACCATGTGTTAACAAGACCATACAAGCGGCAATGATGCATTACATTTATCAAAACATTTGGTCCAGTATGACTTGTGCATTTTGTCAGGGGTCAGCTGTTTGCCTACGTTTTTTTTAATTAAAATAAATGTATTGAATTAAAATTATTGTTAATGAGGAAGATAATAAGAAGAAATAGTTAGTTTAAGCCTCCGTGTGAGACTTACAGCATCAAAAACACATTTAATATTACATCAGAAGGCATATTTGTTAATTTTGATAATATGCCATCATTAAGCACTTATTTATTTTTACCTTATCTATTCATTGCATTTAGGGGTGACATGGCTTGGAGGTAGAGTGGCCATCTTGCAACTGCAAGGTCACCGCTTCGATCCTCATTTTTCCCTCGTGACCATGTTGAAGTGTCCTTGAGCAAGATACTGAGCCCCTAATTTATCCTGATGGCCCTGCAACAGACTGGTGACCCTGTCCAGGGTGAACCCCGCCTCTCACCCAATGTCAGCTGGGATACCCTCCCCCCCCCACTCCAGGCACGTGACCCTCAATTGATAAGTGGTATAGAAAATGGATGGATTGATATTCATTGCATTATTAAGATTAACACATATTAATCATACTTTTATGAGCAGTTTTCTAGGAACTACATTTTAAGATTTGCATGATTTATCTTCAAATTATTGTAATTAGGACAAAAAGGGGAAACTCTTTGCTTTATGTTCAAATGAATAGTATGAAGGCTACAGGTTTGACCCCACATCACATCGAGCACGAGTGCAACTGGCGCCATGTCCTCTGGAGGTCGCTCTCTCTCCGTTCCCAGCAGCCTCCTGTCGTGTCTCCATCTCCCTTAAAAAGCGATCAACTGAATCATCAATCTGCGTTTAATATATTCGCGTTTTTTTTTGTCAAAAGTGTCCACTTGAAAAAAAAAAAAGATCAAGAAATCGTAAACCTAGAAATAGTTTGAATATCGCTGTGAGGATGGGCTACTGTCGCCAGTACGTTTTTAATTTCAGGCACATGTGTATGTTTTTTTTTTTTTTACTTCATATTCATTAATCAACATGTTCTGAATGTTAACTTCCTCGTGAATGGTTTTATGTCATGTTGGACTGCAGCAACGCCTCACGACTCGGTGTTTCACCCACAATGCAGTGCGGCAGGGGCAGTCGTGTGAGCGCTGTCTGTGGTGCTGAAGCTGTGCGTGCCTTGGAGGTTGCTAGCACACGAGCATCCTTCCGCGAGACAATCAGCGCGCGGAGGCTTGTTTTTCTCGACGCTGGGAGATAAATTCAGGATGTCGCCGCTGTTTTTTCTCTCGTTATTTGGTTTTTCATAGCGGCACAAAGGCGTCATATTGATTCTTAAAGCACAAACTTTATATCGGCTGTTTTTTCGAGGCTCGTTGTCTCCGGTGCTGCCGCCTGTCCAGCCGTCTCTACCGCTCCACATCACATCCTTTATGCACAGCACGCTGCTTCGGTCCTCCCCAATTAAACACACCTTCGTGTCCGAGCACCATGGCCCGCTCCAGTCGCTTTCACTGATTGACATGGAAGCCAAACAGCACCCAATAAAGAGCCTTAAAAGCTATCCGGAAACCGGCGGTCGGAGCCTTGCAGCGGCCGCCGGAGGAGGAGACGGAGGAGGCTGTCGAGCCGGCTCCGCTGAAATGGAGATGGAGACCAAGATCCAGAAAGCAATCGACTTCAAGGCGGAGGGTCACCGCTGTTACAAAGAGAAGAAATTTCGGGAAGCGATAGGCAAGTACCACCGGGCGCTGCTGCAGCTCAAAGGGGTTCACGTTGTCGACGGGACGACGGGCTCCGAGGTCAACCTGCTCAACCAAGCCGCGGCCAAGCTGACCGAAGAGCAGCGGAGAGCCGTGGAGAGCACTGAGATCGAGTGCTACGACAGCCTGACAGGTGAGTTGTCCAGCCCAGCCCAAACCACCATGTCCTGGTTCAACTCTGTTTGTACTGACACCAGAGCTCATCCCGGTTCAACCGGTTCACACCATTTCTGCAGGTGCAGGATTTCTATTGTGCAGAGGCAAGAGAACAGCACTGATGTTACAGAGCTGGTAGCACAGAAGAAATCACAGCATTAAATTAATGGAGACTGAATGGAGGATTACCAGCTATGACAGACAGAAGGCTGTTAAATTGTTTTGCCATTTCAGTCTCGCAGCACATTTTCCTCCAAGTCATAATGACCAAAGGATAAAAGGCAGTGAGGATGTGGTCTCTATGTTAAAGGGATGTAAAAGCACAATAAATAAATAAAGTGCTTCATGTGAGACATGTTAAATGCTTTCATTATGTATTACAGAGACAAGTTGACCATGTTGGAACATTTCACATGGGGTCTGAGGTGACATGCAGCATCATGGGATGATGTAACACACGACAGGGTTAACTGAGCTCCTGACATCCAGCATGCTGGAGTTGAAAGTCCAGTCAGATTCACACACTCTGTTTGTATCATAAATTGAATTCATAGGTTTGCATACAGAGGCATCACATTGTCATACGTGCTGTATGTAGGGATCGACTGCATTTTAAAACATGTAATAGACAAAAAAACAAAATCCCAGTAGTTTGTTACTTTAAAATTATGATTAGAGGCTGACAGAGTTATGAGCTGGCTGCTATAATAGTAACTATATTAGACATTCAACACTCCGGCTCAGGTCCAGCATCTCTCTGTATGGAGTCTCCATGTTCTCCTTGTGTCTGCGTGGGTTCTCTCTGGTACTCCAGCTTCCTCCCACAGTCCAAAGACATCAAGAGGGGACGAGGCTGATTGATACTCTAAATTGACTGTAGGTGTGACTGTGAGTGTGAATGGTTGTCTGTCTCTATGTGTTGGCTCTGCGATGGACTGGTGACCTGTCCAGGGTGAACCCCGCCACTGGGGTAGGCTCCAGCCCCCCTGCGACCCTTAACAGGATAAGCAGAAGAAAATGGATGGAGATATATATGTATATGTATATATATATAGATATATATATCTATATCTATATCTATATATATATATATATATAGATATATATAGATATAGATATAGATAGATATAGGTAGATAGATAGATAGATAGATAGATAGATAGATAACTTGCAGTTTTCTTTTTCCTAAATATAAAATGAACATATTAATTACAAATTAATATTGATGCTAAAAATGTCATAGTTTTACTGTCAGACCTCCGATGACATACAGTGTCAGTTTTGAAAAACTCATCTACCAATCAATCAGTGGGTGTACAAATCTATAGCTCCTGACAAGTAATGTATAAAAGAAATTAGCTTTGCAGTCAACCTCAAGGGTGTTGATTTGTTGAACAAAATCGATTCATGGTATTAAGAAATATACATAATTTGGTTACAGGAACATAAAACAAAATCAATATTAATGTGTTTCTTGCTGCTGCTGTTAAAACTGTGTTTGTGACAACAATATGTGTTTACTATGCAGCGTGAACATCAGCTCATGAATAATAATGTGCTGGTTCCAGGAGGAGCTGATGATGATGATGATGATGATGATGATGATGATGATGATGATGATGATGAATGTTGGGCACCAGGGGTACGCAGCGTAACTCCTGACACGTCTACCTATGTGGACATTCGGGGTCATTGGTGTTGCATGACGGAGGCAGTTATGTGTCATTGCTGTCAAGTCAGCTGCCGTGATGCACTGAAGGTCGCCTTGTTCTGCACAGCGTTCAGGCCTTTGTAGAGGCCACTGTGGCGTGAAGGGACGTATGGGGAGAAGAGGGGGGGTTAAAGAAGGAAAAGACAAATTGATGAAGGAAGAGGCAGAAGATATGGTGGAGGGAAAAGAAAGGGATTAGATATGGTGTTAGGACTGGAAAAAACAAGCATGTAGGAACATAGTAGAGCAGCAGTAGCACAGGAAGGGGGGAGGACAGGGAGGAGGGGACTGCTAGCATGCGACAGGGGGCCATATTTACCATGGCAACCATCACTGGGCCTTTTCCCTGTTGTTGAATTAATACTGCTCCTGCCCTCCCCTCTCCACTGCTTCAGTGTGTGCGCACATACACAAAGAAACCTCACATTAGTGTTTAGAGAGTACTACACTCATATTTCTGTATGGAGACGTATATGGAAAGATACATTTTACACAGGGTTAACTACCCCCCCCCCCAACCCAGTAACAAATGTCCGTAAAATATTGCCACATCAAAATGTTGACTACTTTAAAAAGAAATCTCCATCATGCCTATGAGTGAGCAAATATTCTTCTCCAAGGCTTTATTTTTCCTCAACAGCTGGACATGGTAGTCAAAAACATCGGCGCCGGGGGAGTTAATCACACCCATTTCTGGGAAGTGACAACTCTTTGTGATTCTTTGGCTATCTCTGCAGAAGGTCCCTGAACTATTGCTTTTTAGATAATATCAGTACAGTTTCACATGAAGTGACTTTGACTGGAGGTCTACAGAGACGTCATGTACATCTGCTCAACAATAAATCCTTCTCTGGAATGGGTGTGGTTTCTACTGAAAGCCGAATAAAATGAGCCAAATGATGTATTTTCATCCCCAATATTCATTGACAATCCAGTAGTTGTGCCTTTAAAAGCTCAAATTGATTTTAAATCAACATATAATTAATTCTGAATTATGTTTCTGGGTTGTTGTATAGTACTTTCTGTAACTCTCTCTTTAAATTTTAATTTAAACTCAATTGTATCAAATTTTAATTATTTCCACAGTTCTTAAAACAATAGAGTCTGGCGAGCTCCTGCACACGACGCCTCCTCCTCCTCCTCCTCCTCCTCCTCCTCCTCCTCCTTGATGTGAGACTTTCCCTGAGTGTTATCCGGGAACAGTCAGCTCTCAGCTTGCTGCCTGATGTACACTGACTCATTAGGGGTGACTTGACAATATAAATCACTTTCCAGTAATAGTGTATGTCCTGTATTGCAATCTGAACTGACATTTGTGTGTTTTGGTCATTCGTAGTGATTTGAATTGATGACAAGTGTCAATCAATCAATCTATCAATTAATCAAAATGTGGCTGATGGCTTTTGTGAATAATAAGACACTTCTGGTACAAGAAATATCAGTTTCCACTAAATATTTGTGCTTTTCCAAAGCTGAATACGGGTCCATCCAAATCTGTGACATAAAGCCAATTGGGTGAGTTACTCTGTGCAACAGGAGATAAAATCCTGTTATCAAACAGCGAGGTGGAGTTTGGGTAGAAAGGAGGCTCTAGTGAGTATTTACAGCAGCAGGATGATGATGTATGTGGGAACAACTAAAAATACGAGCCATGCTCAGTCAGTGCAAAAGCTTGGATCACTGTGTACTTTGTCTTCTCAGGCACTTTACACTGTTTGTTGACTGCAAGAAAAACATGGGATACCATCAGATTTGTATTATCTGAATACTCTACATTGGAACAGGTGTAAATGTTCACATCTCTTGAAAATACTGATAAAGATGTTTAGGATCCTTTGTTTTTATTATCATATGAGAAACTGATGACAAATAACCTGCCAGAGCTTGAGATTTAAAACATGAGAACACATTCATTTTCAATTTGATTGTTTTGCTAAAACCCTAAAACCTCTGTCATTTAGAAAACACAACTGTCAGTCCTTCGCCCTATCACGACAGTTTTTAAGTTCGATTACTCATATGATAATTATACTCTCCTCATAAAGGCTGTCAGAAAATGATAAATGTGCTCATGTCATATTCAAAGTATTAAACCAGTCATTAGCAGGATATTGTTGTCCATTTTCAACCCCTACCAAGTCAGTGTCAATTTTATTATTCATATCAAACAAAGTGACAGTTGTTATCGTGCGAAAGCTAAAATGTTCACTGTTTATTGGACCCAAACGCACGACTCACTGGTTCAGTTCCGAGGTAAAAGGTAAGGGTTTTTATTATTATTTTACAGTCTTAAATGTACAGTCAGGAGAATAAGCCGGTGCGTTTGGAGGGAGGGTGCACCGCTGAGGCAGAGCAGGGGATAAGCAGGTTGCAGAATCAGGAATCCACACACACAAAGGAGACCTTGGCTTTGCAGGAGCCAGGATAGTGATTCTGCGACACCAGCGGATGAGAGTTATTTCACAGAGAGAGAGAAAAAAAAAACTTCCAGAGAGAGAAAAAGTTGCTCCAGAGACAAAAAGCTCACCAGCGTTTTACCACACTGGTAAATGGATAATCTGGAAAAGAGCTGGCGTTAACAACTGGCATTTAAGTTAGTTCTTCTTGGGGAATGTGTGTAGGTCCTCTCGAGGGAGAAGACAATCCTGACAAGAGCAAATCAACATGACAATGTAAACGAGAAATTAATTAATTAATAGGATTTGACTGCAGAACTGCATCATGTGTCTCCATTTGGTTCCCCAGAATTCCATTGGAGAGACATTTGGTCACCATAGTTATGAGTAAGAAGATGCCATTTGCCATGCCATTGGTCGATGCTGTGACGCATGACAAGAACAACAGCACCACAGAGACTGACTGCTAACTACTAACAGTGTGTTTCCATGTATACGTGTGTGTGTGTGTGTGTGTGTGTGTGTGTGTGTGTGTGTGTGTGTGTCTCAAGAGGACAGTAGAGTTGCTCTCAGCGCTGCTCATCCTGACGTTCTCACCTATTGCTGACACTGCTGATTTTTTTAAGTGGTGTTTGAGTGTGATTGCACTCACACACGCAAACCTGGGTTTGTGAGTTTATATGCGTGCGTTTTCTCATCTTGCTGACCTTGATAATATGAAGAAAATCTTTCCATATGTCAGTTATGTGTCAGGCACTGATAGCATGTATATTCAATCTCGTAGCGCTGAGGTTCTTAGATGAATATGTCCATCTTTTGCCGCTGTACAACATCTAGTTTGCTGCATTTCAGAGGACAATATTGTATTTTTACTTTTTTAGATATTTCACACTCACCATGTTTACTGTACATCTCAATACCCAACAGTATGTAAACAAGACTAGGTCCAAGCCTTGCACATGGCTGGATTGTGTATGGTCAGCATTTGTTACAGGTGTGGCGGTCAGTGTGGCTAATATGTTAACTCTTGGACAATGAAAGCTCATCTAAAAATGTTTGTAGTGGTCCCTGTTATATTTGTTGTTATACAATCAGCTCAGGAAGCACCACAGTGCTTCACATAATTGCTATACCAGCTACAATTTACCATCTTATGCCCTGGTTTTCTCCGTGATATGGCAACTCATTAAACCACATCGCTGCTGAGTACAATCCGCCACATGGCAACAGTGAGCACTGAACCGTGGTTGTGGTGGGTGGTGCTGCCACCCCTGTTTCCTGCCAGTAGGAGAGAGTTTTGCCTTACTGCTGTATCGAATCCTGCTGTGCGTCACCTTTTCAGTCAACAAAACCAGAACGAGCTGCAGTTGGGCAGTAGGTTTAGGCTGCATTGTGGAGCCGCCTTCCCACTACCTGGAAATGGAACTGTTGGGTAACCTTGGACAGGAGCCTCTGAGCCACGTCTGAGCTTTCAAACTGTCAGACACTGCCGCAGTAAAATCACTGGTTTTCTAAGAAAAGAAGACTGACATAAAACTTTTTGTATTTGAATCAAAATGAACAAGTTTGCGATAAAAAATGTGCTGATCTCACCTGTTTTCTGATGACTGCCATTAGTCACGCTTTTGTCTCGAAACTTCACTCAGAGTACAAAATGTTCAGAAATGTGATGCTTTATGCTACCCCAGGCTGGAGATCTGAACTCACACCGTGAAAAAGAAATGACACACTCCCTGAAACACTCAGTAAACACAACGTTAAACAGATCGCCGCACGCCCTCTGATGACATGATATATTACAGTCTCTGCTGATTCATTTTGAAAGAGCAGCAGGGAAACTCCAATGCCCAATCGGTGCGCCAGTGGCACAACTTGATCGCTCAACAACAAGCTCATCTCTAGCGCTGACCAATCCTGCTAGATTCAAGGAAGAACGCATACATTCTGTGCAAGACTTTTACTTGTCACTGAGTGTTTTCAAAATGTGGCTTTTTTTTCTCTTTCCTTTTAGTTCTTGTCAATCACAGCAACTATTCAAAAGTTGATTCTTCTCCACAGAAACAGTGAAAAGGTTTTTGTTGAATGCTGAGTGACTCTACCAGCTCTGCTCTGCGCGTCCTAAATGGGTTACAGCACCACCGTCTGTGTCTGTCACAGTTCACAGTTGTACAACATGTTGCCCGGCGGCAGACCGCCTGCCAGGCTGCGTCAGCCATCCATCCACCCACCACCACCACAAACTCACTGTGAAGCACTTGAAAAGACAGATGCGAATACGTACAGTTTGTTTGCCCCTTTTTTTTCTGGTCTCGAACATAGAGGAACACTTTAAACAACTGGGGCAGCGTTTACCTTTAAATAGCTCAAATACTTTGTTGTTACCAACCTTTTTTTGATGCTGTATTGAGTGGTAATAGGTTCAAATGTATATTGGGAATTATGCAGAGAATAAAACAGTTGTGAACTGGCTCTTGATTAACTCCTGCTCGCTCTGATCTCTGCCTGAAATCTTCTTTTGTTCCTCCTGCCTGGTTCAATCTGTGAGTGAGTCATAAGTCACAGCCTCGGGAGAGACGCAGCAGGAGGGCCACTGTTTATTTCGTGACACCAGACAGCTTTTTATTCAACTGCTGCAGCTCCCAGTTGCTCTGCATACCATGATGATGATGATGATGATGATCATCATCATCATTATCATCCAGCATTTTTTACCAATTCATCACATTGTATGTTTTTTAAAGCAAGGACAATTAAAAAAAACACTTCTTTTTTCAACAATAAAAGGAAGGTTTAAACAGACAGGTGGCCACATGACAGATTTTGCTTTCTCTAATTATTCCCCCAGAGTATACTAACATTCACTGATCCAATCTTATAATGCTTTTCATGGAGGATCTTGGGTTTGAGTTGGAAAAAAATCACGAGATCTTCTAAAGTAGCATTTTTTTAAAACATAAACTTCTCTCTTTGTGTTTCCTGGACAGTGTTTCTCTGTTCTCTGTGGTGACAGTAACACAATGTACCCACAAAGTCGGACTTTGGAAGACACGCATTTGATTTGTCTTATCACAAGTGTCTTTTTCAACGAAATGAGGACAGTTGATTTTGAGGGATGTACATAAGAGATGAAGGGATGGACAGGAGAAATAATGTCTTAAAAGGGAAAAATCATTTTCTTTAAACATGTTTGGCATTCGTGTAAATAAAAACAACAGGTATCAGGAAGTTCCCGGCCAGCTGTTTAATGCCAGAAACTGCATTGTGAACTGTCTCACTGCAGTTCATGTAGTATTGATTTGCAGCACAGCGGTCACAGCACGACTTTCAAACTTACGCTTTTCAGTTGGAGATGAAGGTCTGCTTTAATTTGGACTTGGATAAGGTCAGGTTATGAAACAAAATGTTATAAATGGGACTTGAACTCTGATTTCCTGCCTTTGTTGAAGCCAATGACTGTCCTCAGTGTAATGCTGCTGAACCAAAGAAAACGAAATGTTCTTCCAAATCTAAATCATTGCTTTGAAAGTCCCGAGGGTCTTGACAAACAGGAATATTTGTCCGTGTACACAAATAAAGACATTCAATTTTTTCTGACTTGTAACAAACTGGCTGGTCATGTCGGAGCTGCAGGGCTTTTTACAACATCTAATGTTGTGGTTGCTGTTATTCTGTGCCACACTCTATTTTTTAAGACTGTAGGGGCGTTGACCCCAGGTCATCAAAGAACCTTTAAGTGCTTAGGTGCTGTTATAAGGATTTAAAGAACCTGTCAGTGACATCAGCATCTGCCTTCTGGTACTGCCTCTCTTTTTTTTAAACAATCTAACATATGAAGCTTAGGCGTGTCACTTCGTCCATAGCCATGAGGAACTGCCAGGGCTCTATTAGAATCGTGTCAGTGATGTGGAACACCACAGAAGGGTTGATTTCACCACACCACTATAACCCACTGGTGGTGTTCAGTGAAAGCTTGGATATGAAAGCAGGACAGATCAGAAAACTCCTCCCTTTCATCTCCTGCCAGCTTCATCACCAGGGGACGTAGCGGAGTGCATGAGATAAAGGCAGAAGAAGACGGCGAGAGTGATGAAAGGCGATGGGGAGAAGAAATGAATAGATAGAGGGGTTAAGACAAGGAAGGGTTTGGATAAGCAGTTGGAAAGGGAAGTGGGCTTGGCCAGTGCTTTGGAGAATGTGCTCATAGGAGGAAGGGAAATAGATGCCATGCAAAGGTGAGAAGGGGGATGGGGGAGGTTTGGTTGGTGTTTTTCCTTTCCCCCGTGTGTCTGCCATTGGAGGGGTGGCTAAAGCAGAGTGAAAGCCGCGAGAACGTTGTGTGCCAGGGCTGCAGATGGCACGGGTATGACTGGCACTCCCTCTACTGTACCACCCTCACTGTAGTGTTCTCGCTCCACCAGCCCTCACTAATGAGAGGGAGATTTGGAGGGAGGGGGATGGGGTGGGTTAGTAGAAGTGATGCAGGGGCTGAAATACATCGAAAACTAGACGTAACTCTTAAATATGATGAGATTATACAACAGAAGTGGGAGGGTACAACTGTAAAGGAGAGTGAGAAAGTCAGAAAAGACAAGTAAAAGGAAATGCTCTGGATGCATGACCTCTAAAAAGCAAGATGACGGCTTCTGGAGCTGCAGTGTGGGCTTCTTTTTATTTTACTGTGAGAAGTTTGACAGAGAAATCCCATCCAGACCCAACTGATTCATATCGCAGCCTTGACAGGCCAACATGAAGCCTGTCACAAGAGTAAATAAGATTCAGGCATCTGTCAGGACGAAAAGAGAGAGAGGGAACATGCAGGGCACAGAAGGAGAAAGAGTGAGAGAGGGAGGAGAGGACATAGAAATAGAAACACTGGGCACAAGAGAAAATATTTTATCTTTGCATGTCCCTCCAATTGAGCATAGTCATAATGACAGTGCCAATGTTTTTGTTTTTCTCGGATGCAATATTTAGCGTTTAGCCTTGTAGCATGCTAACATAACATGCGGCGCGATGCACAATACTTGCAATTAACACAAAGCACAGTGGAGGCTGATGGATAGGCCTGCCATGACAGTGCTTTCAGGACTAACTGGGAAGGGGAAAGTTCCAACTGCCATAAAATTACATCATCCATGATGAAGGTATTTATGTGGTCTGAAACTTAATTACTGGGCAAATTAACATTTTGACCCAATAGTGGCATTAGATGAAAATTTAAAAATGTTCTCCAGATTGTTAGTGTTCCTCCTGAGAGAACCTTGAATGTGGGTGCCTAGTTTAACGGCGATTCATTGAATGGTTTACATGGACTGCTTTTATACAACAGGTTTATCCCACATGTATGTTTTGGGTTACAACTAACAATACCTCTGAATCATTGAACTATTTCTTTTTTTTTTCCCCAGAAGTACAGAGATGCAATGAAAGTGTACTAAATTTTTTTTTTTTTTTAAATCCTCAAAAGTCTAGTAGCTACGACCATTCTGGGGGTGGATATAAATACGACTGTTATTACAAAACCATAACTACTCCCTCGGGTAATATTTGTGATATGAGAACTTTTTTTTTTTCTAAATCTAACATATTCCTCTCAATTGTTAACTACAAACAACCGAAAATAAGCTGACGACATTTTTTCCGTCCCATTGAATTCAGCAAACCTCCTCTAGCTATTGCTTTTGTTGGGGATTTGTTTATAAATGTAATTCTTTCTATATGTAATCGTATGGACTGAAATAGTAAATAAATTGAGAGTGTCTGTCAGAGCTTTATTAGTCAGTCATTATGTCGTGACAGATCAGCTGAGAGGAAACTGAAATAGTTGTCCTTCCTTGACTCCCTGAGAGAGTGAGAGCAGGACTCAGCAATGCAGAATATTCGTCCTCTGTAAGCCATCGGTAATGAGAATTTGCTGAGGCTGTTTGTGTGTATCTAACACCCTGAGCTCCGGCGGACGGAGCAGCATAAACAAATTGGCTGTTTATATTTATCATCAGAACGGCGTGCTGATAAAAAGCCGTATTGGTGGCTACTGATCTTTTCTTACATCGGCTGCTCTGGCCCGTCACTGAATGCTTCATTACACGTGTTGCCAGGGGTTGACATTGAACACTCGTCCTTGATACGTCCGGCTTGTGATGGCAGTGAAATAGAAAGTTGGGGCCTTGAGCCATCACTGAGGTTGATAATGTATAAGGTGTTAACCAAATTTTTATCCCCAAAAGTGCAGTTTCGTTTAAAAATAAAAGAAAGAAGTGGAACTTTAAATACAAATGTGCTGACTAATAAATACTTTATATTAACAGTGGATTAAGAGACCATGTGAAGGTGAAGCTTGTGATCTAAAAGTCCTTGGTAGTGTTTGTGGTGAAAGATAAGAAATGTAACATAAATAATTTAATTAGCGCTGTTGTTAAATTACGTTAATCTCATTAATCCAAGTATTTAATACAGTATATCTTTGCAAATGTGTTTTTTTCTCATGTAGATAGTTTTTTGGAGCTAATTTAATGCTGGCTTTCTGACTCGATGCCATGTGCACCGCATACTCAGCACCAAACACCTAATAGACATGTTTTTTTTATCATGAGCTGAGTCAAACTGGTGCTAATAGAGTGCAAAACTGACACAAACATCCAGAATGACTGCCAACCAACATAATCCAGATTGCTGCGAGTGAGCTCAGAGCCACGTTGTCCACTGTTAGATGATTTACATTTTATGTCTTTTCTTTGATTTTGATCCAAAGATGCTTCTACACAAACATCTAGCCGCTTATTTTCCTTTTTTTTTAACAGGAGCTCAAGGGAGCTGGGTCTTCTTTGAAAAGCTTGGCTACCTCACTTATTAAGACTGACTCCACTACGTAGATCAGAGCCAAAACCATTTGGCACATTTCACTCTTGAACTGTGAGACTTAGCGTACTCATCTATCTTGTTATACCTTCAATCAACTCATAGCTTCTGTAGTTAGACAACATTTGACCAAAGAGTAAGCTGTTGGGTCAGATCCGATAGACATGATAACAGCGGAAGAGCCGAAGTAGCCCTGTTGAGCTAAAGGCAAGAGTCTGCCCAGTGTCCACAGATGACATCATGAATCAGATAATGGCCTAGCTAAGAGCCACAACAAAATTATGTCTCTGTCAGGAATTTCAACCACATATAACCTCAATAAAAGTCTCCTTTATGCTTTATTAAACTGCACTCATCCTATTTGAACGGCTGCTTTCACTCACAAGAGCAAATGTAATATAGAGTGTCCTGGATCCTTTTTTTTTTTTTTTTTTTTTTTGCTCTTAGGAGAGAAAACACATGACTCTTTTTTTAAAATAGAATCATAACTACAGTACACAAACTGCTTTTCTTCTTCTTTTTACAACTTAAGAAACCCGACAAAGACCCACGAACCCACCCTGAACACGAGAAAATCCCATTTCTATGTTCTGGAAATTGCAGTGTGCAAAGGGGAGCGGGAAATGATTGAATCTTTGGTGAAGTCATAGAGAAGGTAACTTCCTCACTCGTATAAATATTTAAATAGATGAACATTAATCCAGAGTCAGTGACTATTTTAGGAGAGTGGAACAAGGTTGGAGAGTTCAAATTGATAAAGTAAGGTCGAAGATAGGCATGGATAAGATTAATTACCTCTGCCAAGAAGGTTTTATACGGATGATTTACACAAAACTTGGTGGAGAGGTGAGTCAAGGAAGAACCCATAAGTTTTGGAGTGGGTTGGAATCACAGGCCCAGAAAAATTACTATTCGCCTTTGTTAATGTTGTGAGGTAGGGTATTTAATGAATGGACTATTCAGATCATAGTGCGACATCAGCCCCCCCCCCCACACACACACACACACACACACACACACAGTTTGAGATTGAATTGGCCCTACACCAAAAGAGTATTTTGCCTTACAAGTACTCACAAATTTTTGTCTTGCGCTCACAAATATGTTTTTTTTTTCACTGTTGCTTTACTTTTTGTGATTCCAGAATGCAGAAAATTCTAGCCATAAATCAGAAGGTTGTTTTTGATTGTTTTTATCTCAAATCAAAGTGCTGATTGCTGAGCGTACATCTATCTGGCTCCAAGCTAGCCTTTACTTCTACAACAGCAATTACATGGTTATTTCTTGCATGGTTGATGGTGGAAAGACATGTGGTATTGACCTGTCTATATCTATAGTGGCTCCCACAGAGACAGCAGCTTAAGTAGTTTAGTACAAGTAGAAATTTGACCGTTTGACAAAAGAAAACAAACAAACTGAAATGTGAAGGTGCTGGTTTGTCCTGAGCGACTTCATGTAGAAGGCGTTCTAAGATGACAAAAACACAATGTTATTTTTTAATTGATTCATGAAAACGTGGTTAGAGCTATCATCCCTGTGACTAACTGAAGTCCTCCGTCCGCCTCTGGCTTCTGAGATCTTACACAACCTTTGGTTACCAGACTCCCCGACACTGCCGGGATCAATGTTGAGCTGTGGGGAATCGATGCAGATACGCAGAATGTACCAGCAGGTTCCAAGCCTGACAACCTCTGTTAGTGTGGAACAGTATTTTTGGACAGAAAAAAAAAAGAGTAGCTCTAATTTGTTTTCTTGCCAAGATGGGATACCATTCTTACCACATTTGAGCAGTAAATATTAGGCTACTCTGAGAGACTCAGGTGATAAATCCTGCACAGATTCAACACGAGGCCAAGCAGTTTCTCCCTGTTGCCAACCTTCATGTCTGTCTGTCCCTCATTTAGCTCAACAGAAATTCGTCTGATCAACGTCAAGCTTGTGCGGTGCTGGTGTCTTAAGGGAGTGAAGTTCCAAGTTGGAAGATAAACACAAGTGTCCTGACAGTCATGACAGTTATCCAGATATTATTCCGCCTTTTTTTAAGGCATTTTATCTTCGTTAGATACCAGCTACACTTGATTTGTTACATATTCTGAGATGTTACTAAAATGAAAACATATAACTAAACAGTGAATTGCTTCTTTTAGCTAACAAGACAGACCACAGCTACATTTTCACACTAAATTATACCCATAATTACCCAAATGATTTTGTATTCAGATAATTTCCTCTTTTCAGTCCGTAGTTGTTCTTCTTAAATAGCCCCTGACTCATTTGTTAGGCTGTTCCCAAAACTATCACACCAGATTATCTACAGCTCCGGAGGGAAACACTGAGGCTTCAGAGACGCGCACAGTCAAACAAGAGAAATAAGAGCACGCAATTATGAGAGTTTTTGACACCACTCGTAGCTACAACAGTATTCCACGACCAAGTCGCATAATTAAACAGATCATCTGCAACCCTTGTTTCAGGCTAAATGTTGTGTGATGAGAGCTCGCAATAACAGCTGTCATTATGTATGCATTCTTCGAGGGAAAAGCTTAATTTAGATTCGACATTTAGAGCCCATGAAGTTTATGTTCAAAATAGGCTGAAACTCCCATGGAAAACAGAAAGCAAAACCCTAGTACGGAAATGACATATCCCTTTCGCAACTGCAGGTACTGTTGTCTTTTATGAGCAGAGGGTGAAGTCGTGGGGCATGATTGAATTGGTTTCCTACCATCACATAATATTGGCATCTCTTTTTTTGCTGTTAACAAAACCCCTTTACAACCACTAACATCTGGCTTTTTTCAGCAATGGGAAATGCAACGTACAATCGGCACTGATTGAAGATTCATGCCGTCACGTGAATCTTCGGTGGGTATTTGGCACTGTGATATAAACATGAAACCCAGCTGGACCTGCTAAGTTTTGCTTGTCCAAATAGCATTTACTCTCTAGTAACATGTAATCTGTATGGATTTAGGTATTGATTTGGAGTTGTTTGGGGGTTTGTTTGTTTTTTTGGACATTCAACATAGTAGTCACAGCAAAGTGAGGTGTAGCCTGCCAACTAGTTGCTAGCCTCCATGCTGGCATTCTGAGACATTAACTCTAAAGTACTAATTGTAATACAACCATGAAATTCCTATAATGTTCATAAATGATGATTCAAGAAAACTGTAGACCGTCAAATCATCACCCCAATAATTGCTAATGGAATTGGTAAAAGTCTCTGGGCAGAGCTATTCTCAGTGGCCCTGGAGAGGCGGTCCTCACTGTCCGAGAGCTGTGACATCATCATGTTTTGTTCAGAGAATATATTTGTGTCATGACTTTGCACGGTTCATTCGTCTCTGCATGTAAATGGGTTGTGAAAGCCTGACATTCGTGGAGACATATCGAGGGAAAGGTGGGAGGAAAACCTCTGAGGTGAACAGGGATTTGACTTAGAAGAAATGGAGGGTGAAGGACAAAAGTCAGAGATGGATGAGTGAGGAAATTGGAAGTGTGCGCCGTGCGAAAGCTTCCGTGAGACTGATGGGTCTCTCTATCTGCTGTTATCTTCCTGCACAACTAATTACAAGGTGATGGACAGCAGACTAATCACCAGGGCCACGAGAGGCTTTAAATTAGCTGGATTGTGGCGTGGCGCCTGGTGTGATGAGTCTGGAGGGAAGACCGGGGGAAAGGCATCCGACAGCAGTAGAGGAGGAGAGTGAGACAACACATCTTGTGTTGTTTGCTTTTCCTTTTTTATTCCTATTTCACCCCAGAAGTTGTGTTTCTGTTCCTGCTGTTTATGGATTTTCCTTTGTCATTGCTGTCTCTTTTGCTGTCCTGTCTCCTTCCCTGTCTCTCTTGTCTTATATCAGCTTCCTGCCTTTTTTCTCTCTCGTTAATTCCCCTCAGGCTTTGGTGCTCTGTCTGCTAAATGAAAACAAGTCGAGTGTGTAGCGGGTTGGGTTTTTTGAGACATGATGCTTCAGGCAAAGCGGCGGGGTTCCTGAGCATGTGTTAACCGCTTCCACTCACTGCAGCTCTCATTCAACATTCATGACACGGAAACACACATGCATCATACATACATTTGACGATGAGGCAGACACACGTACACACGCACACACATGCATTTGACAGCTGTGTTTGCACCATCTGGATTTTCTTTATAGAATTCAGTTACATTTTCAAATACATTTTCCGCTTCAGTGTTTTTCCAGCTTCCTGTGTTTTATCTATTTGTGCCTCTCATTGATTCTGAGAGTGAGATGCTGACAGTTACTCCGGGCCCACAAGGCCAGTGTTGCAGCATCCCATTAAACCTCAGCTCATTTGTCCGTCCCTGCCCTCACATGAGGCCCCTCATTAAGACAAATCTATCTGCCTTGTCGGCACCACTTGTTCCCTACGTGAAGCTTCTCATCTCATTATTCTCCCTCACTCATCTCAGATGTGCTCATAAAAACTGCATTATTAATGGTTCTAAAAATTAGCAAACCATATCTGATATTATGTTGTTGTTAGAAAAAGAACTAACTTTTACAGAAAGGTCCAAGAAGTTCAAGAAATTATATTTACTCAAATACTACACATAAGTGCTCTGTAAATTTGGAGTACTTCTCCCTCACTTGAATGTTTCTTTTCGCCTTTTCTACTTTTCTACTCTTCAACAGGGAGATGATGTAGCTTTTCACTCAACTCATTTACGGCTTTGTTACTTAACAAATCCTTTTTTTCGCACGCAACACAAAAAGAACTCATAGAATAGAATATTTTGTTGCAAACTCCCAAAAGTTTCATACAATTACAAAAGAGTCAATTGACAGAAAAGTGACTGGTACATATTTTGATCCTCATTTATGTCAAACTCTATGAAAAAAAACAAAAACACAGATTTTAACAAGAAAAAGTTGCTGTTTTTTCTAACAGAAATATGATTCTTCTACCTTCCTGTCACATGTTAGGTCCCGACTCATAGATTGGGAACAACTGCCAATCTTTTATAATACATGACACACGCTGATGCCCTCTGACCATCTCTCAGTGAACAGGTTCCTGTAGGTCAAGGAATAGTACTCTCCTGCTTTTAGATCAGGCTTCTGTCTGTCTGTCCTTGCTCGCCTCCTCCCATGATCCCATCATTATCACACTCTTAATGCATCTCACCGCACTGCATTTCCTCTGCCAGGCCATCCATCTCCCTAATGGGCCAGTAGGGCACTGCGGGCCAGTCATCACTTGTACACATTCCTCTTGCAGGTGTGTGTATTTGTGTATAGTGAAGTCCTCTACTTGTGGGTCTGTATGTGGTGAAGTCATATCCAACCTGCAATCTTGCCCACTTGACATGTGCAGTCACCTGTGTGTGTGTGTGTGTGTGTGTGTGTGTGTATGTGTGTGTGTGTGTGTGTGTGTGTGTGTGTGTGTGTGTGCGTGTGCGCGCGTGCATGTGTGTGACAGAGTGTGTGTTGTTTGTCTTGGCCTGCTTGTGTTTTATGTGTTGGTCCGAGTGAACTGTAACTCCGTCAGCCATTAGGCTGTCACAGACAGTAACTTAATCCTCTGAAAGCTCTTCTCATGACCACTATGGAACAACGATGGATGGGTGTGTGTGTGTGTGTGTGTGTGTGTGTGTGTGTGTGTGTGTGTGTGTGTGTGTGTGTGTGTGTGTGTGTGCGCGTGTGCGTGCGTGTGTGTGCGTGTGTGCGTGTGTGTGTGTGTGTGTGTGGATGAGAGGAGTCATGGTGGAGCCGCACTGTTGTAAAAACAAATAGAGGAATTGAGTCTGTCGAGAGGCATTCAAGGTAGAGGGCATCTCAGGTGATTCAGCAGGAAAGGACTCCTCATCATTCAGGTCAGTAAAGCATAGGAGGAGCATATTTAAAAGGCCGAGACTCAACACACACAAACACGCTCTTATTCTGCACACAATGTGTTGCCTGAATCACAGGCAACTTCAACCTCTGACTAGCACAACACATTGATTGTTATTGCACAGGTCCATCCCCTCATGTCCATGATGAATTATTCAGTGTTTTGCACTTGAGTTGTTGACAAGAGGGGCTGCTGTGTGCATTTGTCTAGCTATCTTTGTGAGGACCAACTTCAGACTGAAACCCCAATGAGGTCATCTGACATATTCACAGGGCAGTTTTAGGGTCAAGGTTTGGTTGGGGTCAAGTATATTTAGTTGTGTTGGTTATGGGCAAGAGAAAGTCAGGTATTTCTTATGCGGTCTTCACATTTATACAAAAGTTAGAAAATATAGTATGCTGTGATATATCACTATTGGCATACTTTACATGTTTAAGAAATGAAAACATGCATGTGTGTGACTTACACACACACACATACAAATATATGAGTTATAGGGGGGATGACAGTAGGCGCACCACCAACAGCTTTCAAGAGACTCCCTCATCTCCTCTTCCTATAGTGTCTGATAGGTCTCACCTCCTCTCCTCTTCTTCATCAGCCCATATGTCCCCCCTTACTACATCTATTCCCCTCACCCCTGCCCCCACCTCCACCCACCCCTGTGAGTCTCTCACTCCTGACTCACCCTGCCTCACAGCTAATGTCCCTGACTCATGTTATTCACAGAGCTGTCTGTGTGTCAAGGGCAGACAGACTCAGAGGAAAGAGGGGGGATGACAGGCGAGTTAAAAAGATCAAGGAGAGGAAAATTGGAATAAAAAAGAAAGAAAAGACTGCATGAAGGAAGAGGGGAAGGAAGCTGAAAGTAAAAACCACAATTGGTTCCAGTCGGCAGAGAAGTGATCAGATATCTAAGCCATCAGTGGGCATTTTAAGTCCTTGGTGGACTAAAAGCTCTGTGTGTGTGTGTGTGTGTGTGTGTGTGTGTGTGTGTGTGTGTGTGTGTGTGTGTGTGTGTGCGTGTGCGTGTATGTGAGTGTGTGTGTGGCTTTACTAATGATGTTGTTCTGATTTTAGCTGCTAAGAATTGCTGCTGCAATACACATCTGGAGGATTGATGACAACAATGAAACACAAGTCTTATCCTGGAGGATTCTATGTTGCTCTTAATGGCAGCTTTCCCTCCAGTACAATTCGCTTTGAGTGGAGCTCGTACTGGATATGCTGTAGCCTGACAGGAGGAAAATTGATACAGTGCAGACACAGATGCGTATTGAACCATACATTTTCTGGTTTTATGTCCAAAATCTAAAGACAAAAAAACAGCAGGTTTTCACTGCATTAAATAGATCTGATCCTTAATTGTAATGACTCCTTTCTAGGTCTGTGTGCCCCCACCACGATGCGTGACAATTAGCCTTCTTTTTTTTGTTATGGAGCTGAAGGACAGACGGAAAACAAACTGCACCAAAATACCTGACAAAAAGAAACCCAACGTACCATTTAAAGCACTTCAACAGAGTGCTGCAGAAATAAGTCCTCACCCTGAAGATGCGTTTGTGTTGCTTAACATCTGGTTCCTTTGTTGCAATGTCAATGGGATATTTGAATGAGTTTTTGGTGAAATGGCTATAAATAGGGTCTTTGGTCTTTTGGGGATGGCCCATTGAGCCACATCACTGCTGATGTCATGTGTTTGGTCGCCATGCCCTTAAACCGCTCATGACACAGTGTTTCACAACCTAACTGAGGATGTGTTTTTTTTTGGTGCCTAAACCTAAACCAGACCTCATTTTCCAATAAATGTCGTTTCAAAAAGCTCTTGTTTGTGGATAATGATGAGATACATTTATACATGACCTCGCTCATGAGACCACATTGTGTGACCTCATCAAGGAGGCCTCAGTACTGCACTCCACCACTCACCTCTCGTCCCAAAGGACTTTTTCAGTAACTGTCCATTACTTGATCTCTGCCTTTCTTCTGCTTTCCTCCTGCTGCCGTCGCGACATACAACAGATCTGCGGAGTCAGGGAAATGAGGCTTAAGCATCCTCACCGTATTCACTCCATCAGCCTCATTTTTCTTCTATAATGCAACCAGAGCTCATCAGCAGCATGTTGAGGCATTACTCTCCTGCCCCGGGGCTCAAAGTGCTTACACAACTTTTTGTGGCTCTTTTACACAGTGAGACATTAGTATGGGCTATTTATAGTTAGCTCAATGCTGTTCTAAGGAAGTAGGCTGGATGCTCATTTTTGCTCTGGCTCTGAAGGAGTCACATGTCAGCATGGAAACCTCAATTAATGACCCTCAAGCTATCATACTGCTGTATGTTATTATCATAGACATTACCACCATTATCGGTGCTATTTTGTGTGAACTGCTAACTTGCTACCTCTGTCTTCCCTCCTGTCTTGCCCACCGCCAGCATGTCTGTTGCAGTCTGAGCTAGTAAACTATGAGAGAGTGAAGGAATACTGTCTGAAGGTGCTGAGTCACCAAAGAGACCACTTCAAGGCCATGTACCGCGCCGGCATCGCCTTCTACCACCTTGGCGACTACGAATGTGCTCTTCGTTACCTCCGTGATGCCAAGAACCGTGAACCCACAGGTAAGAATGAAATTAGTCTCATATAACACACAACAGAGGGGGATGTTGAACTCAAATGCATCCTCACAGGCAAGACACAAAAATCACACCGTCTTTGTCCATGAAGAGCAACAATCGAGACCATCAGTGTGAGATTTTATATATTTTCTCTTACGTCATTTCACATTGAGCTCCTGAGCAATTGCCTGTCTCCTCTCTCAGCCAATTTAAGATCTTAAAATGCTCTTTTTTCCCCCTCACACTGCACTGATCTTTGATAATGAGCTCTCGAGATAAAAGAAGGATCCAAAAGAAGCTTAGCTTGTAAAGGCACCTGCACAATATTAGAAATGAACATCTGAGAATCTCAGGTACAAGCTCTATGCACTGCAACCTAACATGGCAAATATACAGAACAGGTGGATATTAAGGAAACAGAATCAGAACAATCATCACTTTGAGAACACATGAGCAGAAAATGCTGCAAACTGGCACAAAGCAGTGCAGCAATGCAGCAAAATTCTTTGAAATACGAGTGCTTTCACAGGGCACATAAGTGATGAACATGTCTGGGTACTATTGAGTTTTTTTTATTTATCTTTTATTCTTTTATTGCAATGGTTTGTGAAGCCAGCTAACTTTTAGTAGTATTTGATTGGTTATGAACAACTCCAGTTATATTGATTCAGACAAAAAAAAAGAAAAAAAGAGTATTTGGTTACTTTTGTCAGAGGTACTGTATGCTTTCCTATGCATCCACTACCGTTGGTTGTGCTAAGCTAACTAGCAGTCAGCTGGTTTCTGTGACTCTCAGCTCCCCAATGGAGCGCAGAGGGGAAAAGGATTTCTATCTTTTGGACTGGTTCTGGGAGGGATTTTCCCAAAAAGTACGCTCCTTTAAGTTCAACTGTTGTGGGCAGTATATAATAAAATATATACTCTTCTCAAACTGAATGATGGATCAGAATTCAGTCCCTTACCAAGAAGAATATGGCTTATTTTTCTAACAAGACAAGGACCTATTAAAATATTCTCATTTGTAATTTGAACACCAAAAAAAAAAAAAAAAAAAAAATCTGCACACTCAATCTGCAAAGAACTGTTTTGAGTTTGCAAGCTTTTGAGAACTTCTTCATAGCTTGAACAGAAACCAAATGAACGGAATTAAAAAGGGATATTGACGATACAAATATAACTGTAAATATAAATGACTCCTTTACTTCTGGGGATTGTTACCCAAGTCAGCCTTAGATGTAACTGCATTAATAATTCAAAATGCACTTACTTTACTAACTAGCTTATCTTAGCTTAGAGGGTAAACATGTTTTGTCTTTATAATTGAGATATATGTGAAGTTTGTGAATCAAATAGTTTGGACTGTAAGTCCTCTCCTACCGTCCTTTTTATTTTCTCTCGCTGTCCCAGATACCAATGTGTTGCGGTACATCCAGTTGACAGAAATGAAGATGAGCAAGAGTGGACAGCGGGAACGAGAGAGCGGCAAAGAGACCCAGGGCTAACGCTCGACCTTTTGACCCTCCTAACCCCTTGACCTTTTTACCCTATGAGCAGTCCTGCATCAACCCCCCCACCCCCTTCCCCCCTCTGATGACCCTGGCCAGCACAGGCCCACAGACAGCAGAAAACGACCCAATCACCCGCCAGTGACTTGCGGGAGACATATCAAGTGCTGTCTTACAATCCTTCCTTTTCCATTTCTTCATCCTTCTTTCTCCTCCTCCTCAGCCCTTTTCTCCCTCAGGTGCTGTGCCCCCCCCCCCCCCCCACCCACCCCCAACGCAGGCAGTCAAGCAAACTAAAACAAAAAAAAAACAACAAAAAAACAACAACAACAAAAAAACAAGCAAACCTGCTGTATTATACTCATGAAACTGTCATTTTGGTGGAAGGAAAAGGAGCTTCAAATCATACTCTGACATTAACGCGATTTAGTAAATGTTTCTGCTTTCTTGCTCTCTGTCTATCTCTGAGGAGGATATCAGGGTTGGAAAACTCAACCATGAGGGTGTGTGGAGGCAGATAGAGGGTAATTTCGGGGATAGAGAGGTGTGTTTGTGTGTGCGTGTGTGTGAGACAGAGAGAGACACATATCTAGACTATATCCCAATTTGATTGTATACCCAGACTGCGGGACAGATGAACACCAGAAATCTTTCATCAAACACACACACAAAAAAAAAAATTGCCTCTTTGCTTAAAATTATTGCTCTTCTGTCTTACTTTACTTTCCTGGATGCCATGTATCTCCATTTCTGGACTGTTTCCTTCAATTCAAGGGCTAAATTTGTGTTTTTTCATTCGTTACTAAGGCTTTTTTTAATTTGCTTTCAGTGTTCTTCATCCTCTTTTATGGTTATTAGTAGCATCTGTGTGTGCAGCAAACAGACAAGATTCTCCTACTGTTAACAGCCGCGCTATTGTGGAAAACTGGTGTGTCTTTTTCCTGGGTTACATGTTGTCGTTGTTGTTGTTGTTGCTGAGACTGTCAAAAACCTTCCCTTCCATCATAACTCTCCCCGTTAATGATGTCACAATGGAAAATAGCCAATGGAGTTCCATCAGCTGCCATTGACTAGCTGGAGATCCACTCTTAAGAGGAGATGAAAAACTCTCCCTTTTACACCCTTTTAATGTTGAAGTTTCCCAGACATCAATAACAAACCGAGGAGACTGTAGGCAGCGTTCGTGCAGGGAAAACAATCGCACCTTGTCCTGACAGTCTTAGACCGCCATCTTGAACCTCACAGCAGTTGGCCACTTTGACAAGAGTGGGCACAAAACTTCCGCTGTGTTTATGTGGCTAGATTAAATATCTGAAACTCATCCCCAATATTGAGCTGGAAGGAGAAATAACCCACAACACTGACAGGATTGTCCATAGCTAGCTGTCAAAAGATACATCAATAATTTGCTACTGCTTCTCTTGTGACTTGTGAAGCTGAAACATTGATAATGCAAATACTGCTTTTATTGATAGTTTTATCACAGGCTTGAGATCCGCCTGCCCTGTCCTGCAGAAGGTTCACCATATGTGAAAGCATGACCTGAATTCCCCTTGTCTCTGATCCCTTGAAAACCCTCCTCTCCTGCATGTAACGTCTAGAGAGTTTTCCAGATGTTTGGGATAGAGATCTGGTCTGTTGCTTTGAGTCATGGCATGTGGCCACTGAACTGTTCTCTCATACCTCGATTTCATCCATTCTGTCCTTTACGAACACAGACGGCGATGACTGCGCTAGAATAACAGGACAAAAGAGAAAGCGTCCACAAATCTGGATCAGCCAGTGAGAGAGAAACCCAGTTGCCCCATTTGAGAAAATCAAAAAGGGGGTGGCGAGGGAACAGAAGATTTCCCTCACCATTTTTCTTCAGCCTGCTAGCAGGTCAATAGGGACATAAGAGCGCCAATGGGACTCCAGAGAGACAGCTCCAAGTGTTGAGGAGACCAGCATGATACAGAGAGGCTCGGGTGGAGGGAGAAGTGGGCCACCATCAGCCCCAGTAAAGCACCCTGGCAGCAAGTTTAGAGCTGGGAGAAGTATCATTCTGCATCATAGAGCTGAGCGTATTTGAGTCTTACACCCAGATACGATTGAGGAGCATCTCAATTTAAAACAATAAGTATTAATCCACAAATACAGTGTTCCAAAAGATTGTGGAACCTGGCAACAAATATGAAATCTCATCCAACCTGGGGGGCCAAGAGCCATTTGAATCAAACTGAAGGAGAAATGAGATGAAGACAGAGGAGCAGGAAAGTTTTTCCTGCCTCTCAATATCACTTGTCTAACTTTGCCAGATATTTTTGTCCTCTTTCCTTCTTTGACATAGTCATACATCTGAAGATTGTTCAAAGAAAAAAAAAAGTCAAAAGAGAAAAGACACATTTAAAGCTCTTACAAGAGTTTCCGGTAGAGTTTTATTTATTTTAGAGGTCACAATTACTAAGGGGGTCCTATAGTGCAACCATATTTTTACAAATTCAAAACGGATATCATGTCAGACGCGTGATTAGCATCGGCTCTATCTGGGTGCTAATGGACTCTGGTTGCAGAATTCTCCACTTCACTACATATATTTTGGGTCTAATGAGCTGTACCATCCATGACCATTAAAACCCAACCCATTTGGCCTAATTCAATGCCAGAACTAATTTGGCCTTAATTTCTCGTGTTTTTATCTCAAACAAAAAATCTCCCAGCTCTGAGCCTGATAAGAGGCAAAAACCGCCTTCCTCACTGTTGCAGAGTGTTCTCTGTCTCTCGATACGCTTGTCTTCCCTTTTGCCTCCCCGCCTTCCTCTAGTACCCCAGAGGAGACAACAAATTCATAAAAAACAGTGAGGAAAAGCACCTGCGGGTGGGGGGGTCTCCATGGCTGCCTGGTCTGAGTCTGCTCACCCTCAAGCCTCTCGGGGATAGGTCTCCTCCCATGGTCCTTTCTCCATGGCGTCAGTCTGCCATCTTGTTTTTGTGTAGCTGTGCTAAGTCATTCAAGCTGTACAAGCATCTTGGGGATGACACATTAAAAAGGCTGCGGGCTCATTTCTGGCTGATCATTTCTCCTGATAAAAGGCAGAAGTGACTCCAAGGAGGTTATTGTGAGCTTAATCTGACATGATGCTGTCTGTGAAAATAGAAATACTGTGGAGACACCTGATCTCTGCGTCAGTGTAGCTTTGAAAACAAACAAAAAGCACAACAAAAAAGAGAAATGTTTAGTTATTGGCTGTGTTTTTTTGGTTTGTTTGTTTTTTTGCTCCTTTACTTTGATGTCATTTGAGGTAAATGTTTGTCAAATGTCAAAGTAGATTTTTTTGGTGAATATATGATACACATGTACAAAAAAAAAAAGGGAAAGTTTAATGGTTGTGAAAAGCTTTACTGAATTTCTTTATCAACAAAACAAAAGCAAGAGATAGAAAAGAGAATTTTAATAGCGCCTCTACAGAGCTGCTTTGTGACTGTGTCTTGTATTTGTTGGTATATCTATTGTCCCTTTCTTCAAGGGATTCCAGGACGGCTGAAGAGTTTGTGCAATGCCCTTTGACCCTCCCCTCTGTATGCCCTTTGACCCGTTTGTTTCTGTACCGTCAGAGTACAGGAACTCTGAGGGACTTGAACCTGAGCACAGAGCTGCTTCTCTCAGCGACAGACCTCCATCCTGTTTGTTTCTGTGTCCACGGAGAGACAAATAAGGGATGTGATACTGGGAACATCGAGGCTACAACTATGTTTTTGTCTCTGGAAGATTTGTCTCCCCCTCGTTCCCAAGAGGGTTTGTTTTCCGTTCAGCATCAAAACACCACAGGCCTCCATCGCTGGTTTTTCTGAATTAGCCCGGGAATGCACTATTGATTGGTAAATGAAGATTATGAATAAAGTTTCAAACAAAGTCGAATTTTGTCTTAAAGTAATTTCAGGTTATGTGTCGGTTGCGTGTGTTTTAACTTTTTTTTGTTTTTTTTTGGTTCCTTCATCACTTGTGAAACAAATAATCTTGTTTTAAGTTGTTGCAAACTACAAATGTTGCTGAATATTATGTGACCTGATCTAAAACCTTGAAACAGCTATTAAATGGATGCTTGTCTTACAAATGGTAACTACATTTTTAAGTTTTAAAGTCCATTTCACATCAGGAGAGACGGAGTTGGCGCATTTAGCTGTAGGGGTGCATTGTGGGAAATGTTGCTTCACTGGGCCTGAGGAGCAAAAGTCAGGATAAATCGGCTTCTTTCAGGCCCAAGAAAGGAGACCACATGCAGAAGAAAGTAGCTTTGCAAATCTCCCCACCCCCCACCGTCTAAATGTCAGTTTCTTTTCCGCAAAATGTCTTGCAAAGACTACTTGTCTCATTTCCAGTGACAAAATCTTATTAGACTTAATATGAGATACAAAAACATAACAAGTTGCAGATATAGGAGCTTGTTTTATGCCAAAATATTCTTGTTCAAAGCCTATAGACTTGCAGATTATGAGCGCAAGCAAACTGTCTCAGTTGGGTGTTTTTGCTTAGGTATAACAAGTGTTTTTTCTGTCATATATTAAGTGTAATGCGACTTCTTTATTTGACCAGAAACAAGACAGAATATCATTAGCAACACTTTTGCAATACTCCGCTAGCTACATCTTTATCACTCTATGGTTGGGCGGTTAGTTTTCGTAGTTTCTGATGTCAGATCATGTAATGTGAAATTAGTTCTTGAATAGTAGCCAAACAGTTTGAGATATCAAAATTATGAATCCAGGAAAACATCCCTGACTTCAAAAACACCAAATCTCACTTTCCCATCGTGCCACAAACAGCTTTCATTCCAGGTTGCATGTGCCCTCTCTTATAAACTAAAAGTAAATCAAACCCAAGGTTGGATAACTTGGATGACATCGTCGTAGTTTTCCTGGTCTGGACCAAGCGCCTTCACAGCCATAGAACGCAAATCCTTCTGTCAAGTTATTCTCTCCTTCATGCTGTCAGTCATTGTTTTAGCAATGAATTGAGGGTTCAGTGTCAGACAAAAGGAGTCCTGCGGATGATGGGCTGCCAGGCAAACTGGTTAGTTCCTGTTGTCCTCCAAATACAATCCGTCTCTCTCCGTGTCTCATCCAACATCGAATAGATGACATGGTTGCTCCCTGAAACAAGGGAAACGAATGGATGACAAAGTGATGCACATCAACAAATGCAGTGGAAATTTCTCAGTAAAGATGCCTAAGGGATCCAAGAGACATGTGAGGCAGTTATGGCTGCAGTAAAAGGACACCAGGCCGCTATCAACATAGTCAGTTGTGAGTGTGTGTGAGGTGTGAAGTGGCCAGACAACACAGATGAATCTTTTGTGTTTTGTTTATGTTGTTTTTTTTGCTGGCTCTTTAACACCTCTTTCTTTCTTTGACACACTTTATTTTCAAGCCCATCAACCCTCTTTTTCCCCTTTTTCTTTGTTGTTGCTTTTAATAGCATCGCCATGGAAGTGGGGAGGGGTTGCTAGGTAACTGGCTGGCGTTTAGAGGGGTGTTTGATTGGTGGTCATACTGACAGATACAGCAGCAGTGTGTGTGAGGGTTTGTGTGTCTGTACATGTGTCTGGATGTCTTTTTATGTTCTTATGTGAGACATAATGTAACAATGTCTTTGGCATCCAGGGGATTTTATTCCAGTCAAAAAAAAAATGAAACCCAGCAAGGATCAATGAGTGCTTTCTCTGCACCAGTTCTCCATTATCAGCTTTTTATGATAATTGCAGTGTCAGAGAACGACTATCGAAATGCAGAAAAACAACACACTTGGAATTCATGACATCATAGGACACAGTGATGACACCTACAGGATATTATCTGCTACTGCAGCTGCCACCATCACTGCAGGTGCATGCCGGTGCCACCAGTTGTTTGACTGTTCCTGAAGCAATGGGCCACTCTGTCGGACACGATGCAGCGCTGACACAGATTCATCTTTCTTTTGTTTTATTTATTCACCTTTCTGGCCAATCATTCATCACATGACACACTTATTCCTCATTTAAACCAGAAAAGTCACAGGTTGAGACAACGGGGACATTTCAGGAAGTCGCTTCAAAGGTTTTCTTCGGTTTTTCCTGTTATATTAACAAATATATACACATATCCCAGGAAAAAACCCCACTGTGACAATAATTAATTATTTCCAATAATAACAATAAATTTAATAAATACTCAGTGTTTGTAATCACGTGAGGAGAATGCTCCTTCCATGTATGGAATCCCATACAAACAACACACACTCATAATCACACACACACACCCACCCACACTCACCGAGAGAAAGTTGCACAGTCAAGTAATAACCATCTGCAGCCTAGAAGAACTGCTCGTTTTAGCTGTCCATTTTACCAAAACGGCTCCAGAGACAAAAGTCGTCAGGTGTGACTCAAGCACTTTGTGCGTCCGCCGAGAGAGTCGCACAACATGGCTCCTAAAGTGCCACTGATTGGTGAATACAGCAGGTGAGGGAAAAATATCTAAACAGTCCTGGATGAGCATGAGGTTTGATTATTGGAGTCAGGTAGCATGTTTTACCTCAGTGTTACTAGATCAACATTGAGGTCTGATCAGGATCCATCGCGAACGCTATGGACTGCTAGTGAGGGCTGTTCTTGTCAAACAGAAGAGAGAGTGTATATGTGTGTGTGTCAACATGTGAAGTCATTTTTTTTTTTGTAAAAAGATGTACCGTATGTAGCGAACAGTTCACATGTAAAACGACATGCACTGAAAAAGCACCAGCACTGAAAAATGAACCCATTTTGTTCATCCACACATTGTACATTAATATATATACACATTCACACGGAGACAAACACACCCGGTCTGTCAAACCTAATAGAAAACATTACAGCAGGGATGGTGCAAGCACTGAGAAAATAAACTCTGTTGTCACTGTACAAGGCAGAGGATACAACCAAGTCCACCGGTGCTGCGAGAGAAGGCTTCTTCCTGTCTCGGAGGGGAGAGGAAGATGACGACACCCCCCGCCCCGTGAAGAGAGATGACACATGAGGATGAAGGCAAAGCTGACTTTTTAGGGGAGAGTTTTGTGCACCGGCAGAACAAACGACGTGCAAAATGAGAACAAGGACACTCTCTATTAAGGGCTTTAAATAAGCTCCTCAGTATATTGGGGAAACAATTTGAGTAAAATTAGTGAATATTTTTCCGTTGTCTTTGGATAAGATAGGTGGAATGATGCCAGAGAAGGGAGGGCACAGACAGATGGACTGAGAAGAATAGTTAGCAGAGTCTGAAAGTACTTGAATGGCTTTTGAAGGTTATGAGTTTAGGAGACGTAACCTGGATGATGCTGGGGGGGTGGGGTGGGGGCAAGGAGTAGGCGGCTTCCTAAAGGTGGGAGGGCAAGCACGCTACAAGGCTTTTAAGAGGCGCTTTGGACCTCAGTGTTGTGCAGGTTTGTGAGTACTACAGAGGAGGGAGGCTGCTGTTAAGGCTTCACACCTTATTAGGATGCTCAACTTCTGAAGGGCACGCAAGAGGGATGGCTTCCAGTAAGTGCCTAAAAACATGACAGGAAGTGGGACTTCACGGAGTGCACTTGCTCAGTCAGTGGTCGCTCACTACGAGTACTGCTGTCCGCAGAGAGTGGCCGGCTGCAGCTGTCCACACAGAGGAACAGTATGGTCCAAATTCTGGCCCTCCACATCCATGTCCATAAGGTTCGGTCGAGCTGTGCTGGCGCTGCTGTCCCCGGAACCGAGGGGGCTGTCACAGCTGCTGCCTGGCGAGGAGCTCAGGGTGCGGGATAGAGAGCCGAGCTTCCAGGGGTCGGCTCTCATCTTGGCCGGAGTGGGTCGCGGCCGGGGAGCAAACTCAAGTGTCTTGGGTCTCTCCAGTGGGCTGATGAGGCAGAGGGGGTCCACATCAGGGATTGGAGGAGCAGGGGCTTTACGGCGATGAGGGGCTGGGAAGATGGTGGTAGGGTCAGGGAGTCGAGGAATGTTACGAGTGTCCAGCGCACCTGAATGATTGACAAGACATAATATGAATGGGACAGTAAGAAAATAATAAAAGAGACATATAATAATCAATCATGAGTGTGTTTATATGTGTGTGTTAACTCCTTAACACCTCAATAGGTAGCACGTCTATATAAGATGGTTCTACTTAGGCTGTATGTTTCCCTTTTATTGTTCCACTCAGGTAAAATTATGAATGTGTCACATCTTACTTCTTGGTTGGATAAAAGATTAAATAATACATAAAGACAAAACCTGTCAACAAATATCAAATGGATTCAACAACATGTTGAGCAGACATTTAAGGTGTTGTTGCTTTAATTAGTTAAAGGATTTTACACTGTCTCACTGTGTTTCTTTAAAAAACATCATAGCCCCCTACCTTTGTGAGGAACCCCTGGTGGAGGGGGCATGGGCATGCTTCCATCTGACGGTGTCCTGTGGTGAACCAGAGTCTGGGCTCTGGGCCGTATTGCGCCATCTGAGGGCGTGCGTCTGTGTCCTCTGTTCATGGCCATTGCTGCAGACACATGGGTGGGCGTGAGGGACTGGTTGGGCTCTTTCTTGAAGCTCTCCGCCCGCAGGTCTAACAGCGGGTTGAGGGATTGAGCCACAGGCGCTGCCGGCGTCATAGGGGTCATGGGGTACTCGTCTGGATCAGAGGGGAGGAGGGACTTTGTGGAGTTGCAGTCTGAGAGTGAGGACAAAGAGAGGAGTGTGACAGACGGAGAAGGGTCCAGGCAGGGGAGCATCGAATCATGATGTCTGGAAAGGGAGAGCGAGAGGTTTCGACTGGGTGGGGATGTGCTGCGCCGGAAGCGTCCTGTCCGCTGGAAGAGACTTTCCTTCTTCTTACGTTGCTCTTCTCGGAGGTCCTGCTCATCTTGAAGCACCTGTTTATAACGTCAGACCACAGTAGGTTGGTGTCCGATCTCTATTCACCCCTTCCAGACTCCCTATTGAACCTACCTGCAGTTTGCCCACTTGCATCAGGTCTTGTCCAAGAGCCACAGAAGCCAGCAGTGAGGCGCAACCCAACAATAACATGTCACTCTTCTTCCTCTGGCTGCAGCGACGCAACGAGTCCTGGGAGCCCACCCCAGTCACGAGGCTTCCAGACCCCAGAGTGCAGCTTGCATGAGATAACCCAATAGAAGGAATTGAGCTGGGCCCCAGGCTATTCCACAGGGACCCGGAGTCCTCAGCAGCGCCATTACTGCTGGTCTCAGAGGGTTGCAGGGAACCTGGCGACTCCTCAGACTCGCAGCACTCCTCTGTTCACCCGCGAAGAAGAGAAACATGCAGCAGAACAGAAACAAAGCAGATGAGATGAAGGTTGTTCAACGCTTTAGTTTCTGACTTCAGTAGAAAATCTGGACTCACCCATTTCGTTGAGGCTGGAGAAGCCGGCCGTCATGGGTGCATGTTTAGGTGACTTTCCCAGGTTTGGTGCACTGGATGACCAGACTTTACTTCCCTCACCCAGTGACTTCAGTCTGAAAATAGAAATGTGATTAAACGCAGTGAAGTAATGTACAAGAATCAGACTCTGTTTAGGAAATAGCAAATGAAGAATTTGTTTTGTTTCCAGTGCAGATAGAATCAGGTGTTTAATGTCATATGAAAGCAGTAATCAGACACAATATACATGAAGTTCTATCAAATATCCTGCTCTGTCTCTGGCTGCTAAACACAAAATTGTCTCTCCTCTGGGAGCATGTGGATGATTCTGGTTCCAAACTGCTGGATCCAACTTCTAAGGCGGCTTATTGCTGAGAAAAGAACAATTACAGCTGAACTGACATTTTAACTTGCAACTTGCCATCTGGCCTCTCCCTGGAGAAATCTATAGTATTGTGATATGGGACAATTTTGGGTGACCTCTCATTGACCTGATTATGACAAACACCACCAGCATCATGATGGTCTGCAACAGGAAATGAATTATTGGCAAAAAAAACACCCTGATGGAAACACATTTGTTGGAGCAATAAGATCGCTGAGGTGTTAATTAAACACATTGGCACCAAAATTAAGTGTCATGTTCCTTGTTTTTGTCCATTTTTGAATTTGAAAAACATTTCTGTGCTATTTTGAAGTGAATAGAATGCAAAAAAATGAATTCCTATAAAGTGCAGCAGTAATACAGTAACACTTATTACAGCTGTCAGTAGTTTCAATGCTTTTTGCATTCTCATTATTTCCATACATTTTCAAATATACCTGCATAGTAAAAAGGATTCAGTTCCTCTTAACTGTGAAGCAGCCACAGTCCATCACTAACTCAGAGTTTATTAATAATAACAAATTTGCAACTTAAATCAATTTCAAATCCATAAAAAAGGTACATAAACAAATGTGAACATACTTATCCTCCCCGCCGACCCGCTCTCTCTGGTGGGTGGAGCTCGGTCCCCAGGTGCGTCCTTTCTTCTTGCTGGCGGAGAGATCTTCCTTCTTACACACAGCACTGCGGCCCCACGTCTTACTGCCATCGCTCGGCGTCACTGTCAAACAGTATATACACATAAAGACAACATTACTACACTCTGTATGCATGTCCTCGTAGTGCCTGGTGTTTGTCCTCACATCTTATGGCTCTCAGTCGGGGGATGACACCCGGGCTGGCGGGCGGGGTGGTGTTCTCGCTCCCCTGGGTCTTCCGCTTGTCCACGCTGGGAGACGCCTGCACGGTGATCTTGTGTTCGAAGCCTGTCGGTGAGAATAAAAGAGAAAATATTTTCATATAAATGACTATAATTACCAACACCATTCAACACTTAAATTAATTCATCTGTTGTTAGTTGCTTTCATATTTACTTTCAACAAATGCAAGTGAAACTATTCCACATTGGCTGCTAAGAACTTAACAAATATACCATTTTTAAAATTTGTATGCATTTTAATGAGATGTTACGAAGAGAATAAACTTGAGATGACACACTGTGGACTCCCTGAGCTTCAATTATCTTATTGTACTTATACCTTTAATTTTTAATTAAAAATGAATTTTAGTTCATGTGAATTTGTCCTCTCTTTAAAATACATGCAAGGTCGTGCTTTTAACTTCATTACTGTTGACTGATCTAAATTGCCAGACTGGAGAAAAAAAAAACACTATGTTGCAGAGAAGGTTTCAAACTGGGAACTTTGCCAGTTTGTGCACCTGATTCTTCCCATTAAAACTAAGCAATTGTAGTTCTCCCTTTCACCCACCAGAGGGCAGACTGATACAGTTGCTGTCTCGGCCCAGCTTCAGCAATCTGCTCTTCTTGAAGTGGCCCTTTCTCTTCTTGACGCTGGGTTTCTCCTGGTACATCTGATGAATGATGATGTTCAGCTCTCTTTCCACGATGTCGATCTCTCGCTCGGCCAGCTCCTGCTCTCTCCTCCTCAGCTGCTCCTCCTGCTCCCTCTGCTCCTCGGCTGCTCGAGCCAACGCTTCCTCCCAGGACCTCAGCTCCTGGTGAGAACAGGAAGAGCGGTTGTTACCATCCCAACACCTCATCTGACACCTCGTTCAGCTATAGGCGTGTTGCTTAGGTAATTCTCATTGGCAGAAACACCTCAAACAGATAGTGACAAGGTGAGATTCCTCTCACCGCCATTATGAAATGAGACGACTTCTCCTTCACCTTGAAAAATCATCAATTTCCCCTCTCGTATTATATCAGCAAACTTCACATTTAATCTCCTGTATATTTCTAATGTACTGTATCAGTTACCCTCCAGAAGAAATACCAATGCAGCTCATATGTGCGTCGCCTCTGCAGGGAAACCTCACCCCTCACCCCCCCTGAGTTAATCTGATCTATGTTTTGGAAGATCTCACCTTTTCTTTGGCTCGCAGCTCGTCAAACATCTGCTGAATCTCCAACCTCCAGTCTTCTTGCAGGGAGTGGAAGGACTCCAGAGGCATCTGGAACATAGCCGACTGCTCGATGGCCAGCAGGCGCCTGAGGATGCTGGTGAAGGAGGGCCTACTGTGAGGGTTGGGGCTCCAGCACTCTGACAGACAAGAGATGTTTTTTGTTTTACTCACAGCAACAGTTTAGATTATTGATTATTGGTTCTGCTGAAGGTTCCTTCCTGTTAAAAGGGAGTTTTTCCTTGCCAGTTGCGTTAGTGCTCATGAGACAATCGCAGCATCTGTTTCTGCTGACAGATATATTCCTTTGTATTTTTCTTATAGTCGACACATTATGTGTTGTTTATTCCTCATGCAATTCTTTTATGTTATCTATACAAGTTATAGTACACATTAATAGATATTCCTGTAAATATGCCAGTTTAGCCACCGTGGGTAATTTTTCACTCTAGTCCCTGAGCCAGATTAAAAACTATAGGATACACAACGTATTCAAATCTAAAAGTCAAAACAGTGATGGGTAGATTTACTGAGGACTATTTTCAACAGCGGATTAAAACATTTGGCAGACTACTAAGCACTCCGTTGTACTGAAGGAGCGAATCACACAGTTGTGTTAAACTACAGCTGCAGTGAACATATTCCAACATGTCAGAGTAAGAATTGTAAATAATAAAATGCATCATGGCTGGATTCCATTTAGCTGGTTCATTTTAAGGATCCTGTTACTAAGTGTTGTGCTCGTTACCTACAACAGCGCCTGAAACAAATGAAACCATCATGACTGCTTTTAAAAAAACAGATGTGCTTTTCTTTGTTATCTGCTGAATAAAATATGGAGCTTGACGGCACAGAGAAACCATCACCAGCCTCATTATTCAGTCAACCTGAACTGTATCAGTCTACAGTAAATAATAATTGGTTATGAAATTATTCCCAGTTAATACTGCTTATCATACAATCATGATATAATGTGAAACGTACAGATTATTTTTATTTTCCTGGCAGCAAGAAAGGAAACACTGAAGTGGTAGAGAGGGAGGTGGTGCAGCATATGGTGACAACCATGAGCCAAACCCCAACTGACAGTGAAGCAGAAACACGATGAACACCAGAAATCTGCTGAGCCTCAGACTGCCCTTCTATCCAACACCAAACCTACTGCAGGTCAGGCTAAAACACCAGTTTTCGGCTACAGGAAACATTACTACAGATAAAACATTTGTCATCCCAGTAAATATCATTTCTTCATCGGGTTCTATAAATCAGCATGAAGACTGTGTGATAGCAGATGAAAGATGATGACGGGAGTAAACAGTGTAGAGAGCAGCGAGGGTTGACAAAGGAGAGATTAAAGGATGAACATGGATAAGATGAAGTGGAGTGAGGGGGGAAAGAGATTTAGGAGCAGAGAAGGAGAGAAGGGGAGTTTGCATCTGTGATAAATGATAGACTGAGAAACAGCTCTCTTTTTATTGGGCATAAAGCTCAACAGTATGGTTCCGAAAGTTTACAATCCCAGTCATATTCGTCGTTGTGGAGTTGATTATTAGCAGGAATGCTGTAACCATCAGAGGCTGACTCGCCACAAGTGGTGAAACAATGGTATAAATCAACTGTATTGACAGGAAACTGTTTTATCAGAGAGCTCACAGCGAAGAACTACACTACCCATGATCCTGCAGTGTATCAGCAACATCTCTGATCATGTTTATTTAACTCAAGACTGTCACACATTTGGAGTCTCATGACGTTTGAGATTGTTGGTCATGTCAAATGGTCAGGTGAGGAATGAAATAAAGAAATATCATTTGTTATGTTGTATAGGGTGAGTCGTACCGTTACTCTACCTTACTATAATTATGTACACAGTTGTGTACCTTTGCTTTTTTCTCCAATTTCCTGTAATCTTTACCATTTTTTAAATCAAATATTTTACGGTCACAATTCATCTGCTCACAGGTTGAATCGCGTCCTTCAAACTCATCGTGTCAGGATTGCCTGAAATGTCAACGAATGAAATGAATTTACTTCAGGGACTGAAGTCACTCTGAAAGGGGTCTGAGACCAATATAATCTGGTCATCCATCCACATCCACATTAATATAGGTATCTGTATAAAGCAGAGGTGTGTTCAAACGGAGATGACCTGAACTGTGAAACAGGAGCTGGTTATCAGAGCAGGGCCTGGATTACTTTGCGAGGTGAAAAGGAGAGAAAGAGAGAGCCTCGGGGAGCTCAGATGCAGGACACATAAGAAGAAAATGAATAAGACTCAGGTGTTCTTAGACCACTGAGCTCACAGCTGTTCAAATAATTAAGTACACAAAAAAGACGTTGCAGACTCTAAAAAGAGTGTGTTTGTAAGTTGCTGACGTGTTGAGGTCATATCTGATGTTTGAGTAGAATCCCAGAGGAGCACAAGGGTGAACAAAACAACCTAGAAGTTTACTAGCCCGTCTCGAACAAGTTGGTAGAGGTGTGTACTGAAGGACTATTTTCACGCCCAACTTACTTTTTTTAATAAAAGTGAATTGACACTGGTTTTCCACAGAAACTGAGGGACAGATTTGGTTCCTTGTACATTTGTTTATGTGGTTATCTTTTTACCTCCCAGCAGCTGAGCGAAAGGTTCAGGGCAGGTTGAAGGGATGGGAAGTGTCAGCTTGTTCATGGCAACACCGTAAGCGACAGCAAGTGCATCAATTTCTCTGTACGGAACCTCGCCGGTCAGCAGCTCCCACAGTAGCACACCGAAGCTGGGAGAAAAAAAACACAGAAATGTTTTGACTTACAGATTTCATGCTACACCTGTAGCAGACATGTCTTATTTTGTTTTGTTTTTAACTCCAAGACATTTTAGTATACTGGAATCAGAGTAGGGTGGCACAGTGGTGCAGTGGTCTGCACTGTTGCCTCACAGCAAGAAGGTTCCAGGTTTGAGCCCCGGCTCCAGCACAGGATCTTTCTGTGTGGAGTCTCCATGTTCTCCCTGTTCCTGTGTGGGTTCTCTCTGGTACTCCAGCTTCCTCCCACAGTCCAAAGACATCAAGAGGGGACGAGGCTGATTGATACTCTAAATTGACTGTAGGTGTGACTGTGAGTGTGAATGGTTGTCTGTCTGTATGTGTTGGCCCTGTGATGGACTGGTGACCTGTCCAGGGTGAACCCCTCTTGCCTTAAGGCTGCAGGGATAGGCTCCACCCCTGTGACCCTTAACATGATAAGTAGTAGAAAACAGATGGATGGATGGAATCGCTGTAATAAAAGTAGACATAGCTGAGGATGTAGTTTGGAAGAAAAGTACCTCTTGAAAGCTCTAACTACACGCTAGAATATTTGCTCTACTGTTCTGATAATGAATTTGAGTTTTGAACCCACATGGTGTATTAATATCATTCAATCATTCATCAGCGCTCTTACTACGAACCCTAATAAGGAAAACATTTTGTGCCTGGCTTTTTATGTTCAGGCCAGCGATGAGCGTTGTACCTCTGTACACATCCAAGTGTGAAGTGAAGAAATTTCCTGTTGCCACCAGGTGGTACTAAAACTAATCTGTCCCACAATCCAAAGGGATTTGTTTTTTACCCATACTACACCCCTGCACCAAGTTTGGGGTGGGTAGTCTTTGCGTAATCCTGTTTAAAGACAAACATCCTAGGAAAAATGACCTCCTTGGTAATTGGTGGAGGTAAAAAGAATAAGAAAAAAATACTCAGTTTTACTCTGTGATGCATTTGTGTCTCTCGTCGTCAAATATATAAATCAAAGGAATAAGGTGGCACATGAGAGGGAGAGCGGTACCTCCACACATCGCTGCTCTTAGAGAAGAGGGAGAGCTTGATGACCTCAGGGGCCATCCAGGCGTAGGTCCCGGCTGCACTCATCTTGGTGGTCTGGTGCCACTCTCGGGCCAGGCCAAAGTCCGTAATCTTCAGGGTTTTCCCACTCAGGTCGTCCCGTTCAACTGGCTCCAAAATGAGGACTGGAGAGGAGGAAACAGAAGACAGGTGATGTAAAATGGGACCTGCACAGCTCCATGTACACTGTACAAATCTGACAGGAATGTAGAAAAACAGTAAACACTGCCTCTGTAGGGCTCAGATATGCAAATATTTGACAAGAGTTCAAACGGCAGACAGAAGCAGACCAGCTCAGGGAGGAATAAATGATTAGAGTATAAATCCTGTTTTCTGACTAGAGGAAAACACACATTTGCTTTCTCTGTAAACATCATATAAACAAACATCTGAGAGACAAGACAAGATTTTACGAAAACATTTTTCAAAATATGTTATTTCTGTGACCTGGGACACTTTCCTCATTTTGTTTTATATCTTATTCATTTATATTGCGTAACTCTTCTATTATGCTATTTATGATTTGAGGTTTTTGTTGAGAATAATTCCCCAATATTATTTTCCATAGTGGTTTCCATGGTGGTGCAGTGGTCAGCACTGTCGCATCACAGCAAGAAGGTTCCGGGTTCGAGCCCGGGATCAAGCACGGGGTCTTTCTGTGTGGAGTCTGCATGTTCTCCCTGTTCCTGTGTGGGTTCTCTCTGGTACTCCAGCTTCCTCCCACAGTCCAAAGACATCAAGAGGGGACGAGGCTAATTGATACTCTAAATTGACTGTAGGTGTGACTGTGAGTGTGAATGGTTGTCTGTCTCTATGTGTTGGCCCTGCGATGGACTGGCGACCTGTCCAGGGTGAACCCTGCCTCTTGCCTCAAAGTCGCTGGGATAGGCTCCAGCCCCCCGGTGACTTCCGCTTAACAGGATAAGTAGAAGAAAATGGATGGATGGATGAATGAATATGTGGAAAAGTTTTGGAATTTTATTGGAAAAACGTAGCAGGGTCCTATTTCAGGGCTAAATAATTACATTCTATCAGATCGGCGTGTAGACTTGTGTACTGGCTGGTAGTCGTTCTGATTTTTGGCCAGGATCAGCAGCTATCTGAGTTATTTCTGTCCAGCAACTCTACTTTTAGTTGCTGCCTGCCATTGTTTTTCTGAACAAATGTCACACTTAGAGAAAACATTTACACAATAAAGACACAGAATGACGCTACCCATCAAGAAAATAAAAATCCTTTTCTATGTCATGACTATGTCTTGATATATTGGTGTTTACCAGAGGAAAAAGTGCATATTCAAGCATGTTTAAAGTACAGGTGTGGTTGAACCAATGTGTTGTTTGGGTTGCTATGACAATTCACATTTCATCAGCCCAGTGCATGCATGCGTTTGTGTATTCAGTCATTTAAGCTCCATGTTTGATATTGTCAACCTTTTCCCTCGTCTCTCTCTCTCTTTCTCTCTCTCTTTCTCTCTCTCTCTCACCCTTTTCCTCTTCTCTGTCATTCAACAGGTAGGACTTCCTCCTTCATTTCCGCATGAGAGTTGGCTATGGAAATATTTGGAGTGTACATAGTTCACAGACACTGGGAGGCAGGTGGGGGTTGAGTTCTCTCTCTCTCTGTCTCACTTATCTACAGGCATATGCAAAGGGTGGCGGAGCACGGCGACACACACACACACACACACACACACACACACACACACACACACACAGAGCAGCGTCTTTGTTTACCCACACATGCGCTTCTGAACACACACACACACACACACACTAACTCTCCACGTGATAAAGGTGTGCCTCTCTGTGCTCGACTCTGTCCACAAACCACTAGGAGACAAGTTTCAGTGATAAACAATCTATCTCAAGGCGTTCAGAGAGAGATTACCATGAGCTCTCCAGGCGTTTACTTCATTAAAATAGCAACACAATACATCACTTTAAAACTACTCCACTGCAAGTCCAAGTACTGCATTCACAATTTTACTGGTTGGTCCCTCTCAGGGTTCTATAATGTTACGGATAACTTTACCTTATTAGTTAAGTGGTTAAGCAGCATGCATGGTGTGGCTATTCAGCTAGAATATTTTTTATAGACACTGGCAAGCAATTATTTAATGAATTAATAAATGCTTTAGTAATCATTTGTCATTATTAGAAAGTTCCAGCTTCTGAAAAACTGATCTTTGCTAGTTTTTGTTTGTTTTTTATAGGTAATAAAAATTGTGAATCAATCAATATTTTCAACTTCAGAGGAAGACTGAAGCTCTGTGTGTGTGTGTGTGTGTGTGTGTGTGTGTGTGTGTGTGTGTGTGTGTGTGTGTGTGTGTGTGTGTTATTTCCAAAAGTATGAGAGACGGCGTATACGTGCGGGTTGCTGACAGTGATAATAAGCCAGCGCCATCCTCCAGCCATCATTTCTATTCTGATACTCCTCTCTCTGTGAGGGACGGCTGGCTCCTGGGCGTTAACTCTTTCCTCTCTGACACGCTGAAGATGGAGCCAGACAGACAGTGAGGGAACAGCATGTGTTTGCATACGTAGATGGGTGCGTCTACTTTTCCTGGTTTGCTGGTGCTGCCTGCAACTATGGTGTATGTATATGGATGCAGGGTAAAGGACATCAATGGAGACAGAGGCGGCCGAGGAGACAGCAGGACCAAAGCTGAATGACAGTTTACAGATACTAGATGTGTGACTGAAGCAACACTTCCACCTGCTCCCACTCTCCGTTCTTGATGTGATTTGAACATAGTGCTACATTCACACCTACAGAGCATCTCCGAGCAGAATGTTAACAATCCCCGTACATCTTCAATCACTCTGCCACACCAGCATTTCATCCACACATCAAACAGAGAGTTGTTTGTGTTCAGAAACCTACAATGTAGTGATACACAAATAAAACCCGCAAGGGCGTGGGATGCATCACAGCACACATTATCACAAAGGGGGTTGGGGGGACGTCCTCAAGGAGAGTGTGGCTTTTATGCAGCACAACGGCAGCACTGGAGGAAATGTTACTTTGAAAGACATTGTATTCAAAGATGAATAACCCACGGACAAGCTCCATGATTACTTAAAAGTTCACCAAAGCAACATGTAAAACAGAGCCGGATGTATAATTGGCCAACCACGCAGATCACAACCATTTATTGATTGCACAATAAGAGAGAGATGCGGCACTGTTCAAATTATTTGATTTTTCTCATCTTCTTTAAAGATATAATCATGTCAGTTATACCTACAACCGTCAGGACCCACATGAGTGCAATCTAGCAAATCTATAGCATCTGTCGTTACCCTAGCTGACCAAAAAAGCTAAGAATTTTAAAAGAACATTTATACATTATATGGATCAAATTTGTAGTTCAAAGTATATTTCTGATCTTTAGCAGTCATAGGCGGTTAAGCAGAAGCTAAGATAACTCACTATATCGCCCGATATATGATAAGCTGGTAATTTTGTAGTCCTTTCCAATGCATAGTGAGTTATTATAGTAAGAACAGTAGGATACGGCTGATGGTGCTATATACTATCTTGCACTGGCCAACAGAAAAACAGCAACCCACGTTGGGCCCAGAAGCGTTACATCTGAATCCTCTACACGGAAATCTGTAAATCGTGAGAGGGTGGTAGTGAATAAGTGGAGGGTTCTGGACACAAGCAATGAACCAGTGTGCCGCGGGACACTGAAACAGAGGTGGAAGTCATTTATTTGATTATTATATCTATGCTTTCCCATCTAACGACCCTCAGTGAAAAAGAAACCTCTATCCAAAAAAAAAAAAAAAAAGTTGTGGCAATTTGTACAAGCTAACAAAGCAATTTGAGCACATATCAGTTGCACTGATATGGAATATTTTAAGGTGTTAAAGAGGATTCAGTACTCCTCCTGTCTTCGCCAGCCTTGAGAAGGACAACATGTAGGAAACTTGCTTGTTGGCCCACATTCAAGAAGCTCATCAGCAGTTTTCTGCCCCATGTGATCGAGTGTTGATATAACCTTTAAACTCAGTCACTCCTGCATCCTTGGACCCTGAACCCAACTGAGGGTTGAGAAAGTTTGAGTCACTGTTTAAACACTGATGCTGAGGATACCACAGGCACTTCAGTAATGATCCTCTTGACTGGTCAGTCAAAAGCAACACTTTATCCACCGAGGAATCGCAGCGAAGCCTGCTTATAATTCAGGTCTTCAGCGCAATGGCTTTTCTGTCACTTTATTACACCTTGAACAAGCAGCGCAATTAAGCTGTTCAGTTTTGTCCTGGACATCCTTCCCTTTCACATTTGAACACAAAGCCCCATGTAGAAGCAAAATAACAAAGGAATCATCAAAATAATTCAATCATAAGGTGGAGCTGAGAGCTGAAGATGAATGTAAGCGCCAATTAAAAGTGTCGGAAGTAATTTCTTTTCATTATCCAAATAATTACCTAGAAGGGCACTTGATGGAGCGCATACCCCCGCCACAGTCCTCTAATTGAATAAATCTAACCAGTAACGACTGGCCACAACCCAGGACTATTAGATCAGGATTTGCAAAGCTAACAAAGCAAGCAACACACAGATGAGCATGAATTTGAGCACGAGTGAAGCATTTGATGAAAAGGTCGCAGCAAGACTCACAATTCATTTATTTAAAGGAAAAAAGGCAATTCTTTTGATTCACTGCAAAACTGCCAACAAAATAAAAGTCTGTTGAAGGGTATTAGTGACAGTTCCTTCAAATTAAAATGACAGATATGAATAACCTGAATCACACATCATTAATATGCAGAATGAGGTTACCATGGAGACGCTAGCAATCTAGTGGCTACTAAGTGACTTGACTCAAAGACCGTGAGTCCTATCATGTCATGCTAATTTCAGTAAACTAAATTATTTCCAGTTTTAAAAAATGGGTGAAAGACAGTGAGTATTCAGATGTCCTTAAACCGTTACTAAGATGGAAATAAGTTAAGAGTTATAAAGTCAAATAGAAGTTGACGTTTTGGATACAAAAATTCCTCATTTCATGGAATTAGACATTAGTGTGCATTTTTGTCATGATTTGTGAGTGTGAATTCTAGAGTTATGGGCAAAAATATTTGTCTGTGCGCTGACTTTGAACACACAAATATATTCAGACTGTGGCAAATTTGAAGAAATACCTTCAATGCGTCAAACAAAATGATCAGTACTCCAAAACTATGATGCCAGATTTCATCAGTGCTGAGTCAGTAAAAGCTTCATATCATTCACGTCTCAGTACGGACATTCCTGGAGGTTCTCATGATCTTGGGTTGGCCCTCCCATGTTGTCAGTTTCAGTCTATAAACAGAAATTTCACATTGTCTGAAAAACCAAATCTTCCCCTGGAAACATAAAACCTAAAGTTATGAACCTCATGATGAGAAGAGTTGTAAACAGAAACTGCCTGTGTTGTCACAGAGGGACATGTTTAATGACCTGCATTGCTTGTGTTATTTAGGAGAAGGTCTGCTGAGTCATCAACTTGTTGTTATGGTAACAAGGGCAGAGGTCACAAACACTGGGAGAGGAGGAGGCAGCTCTGAGATGTCAACCCTCATTTATTTTATCTTCTATATCTCATGAATTCCAAAATATTTCTGTGAGAGAATGAGATCACGCAAATTTTTTTTTTAAAATTATGTTATCAAGGAAAAAATAAGAATTGAACTACAAAGAGTCCACAGCTGTTCAGGTTCAAACATTTTCTTTTCTGTTCACAACATGCACAACTGACACATTGAAAACATTTGCAGAATTCACCTCAGTTCAACTGAGTGACAGAAAGCTAATAGATCCGTCGTTACACTGTGTTTGAAACTGTAATTATTGATTATCACATTATTACAGGATCAAACGTGCATTGCTTTCACACACCTTTCACGAATGTTATCTGATCAATAATTATAAGCCTCATCAGAAACTTAACACCACGTCTGTTTTCAGGCTTTGTAAGGACACACAAAGGATGCAGAGACTGGTGGAGAGAAGGGGAGTCAAGCTGTAACCCTCCTCAAATATCAAGTCAGGTAACAGGAAGTTGGACAAGCCGGGAAGGTTCAAGTCAAGGAATTTGTACAACGTTGTGTCAAACTAAGTGTAGACTCAGTGGAGTAGTCGTGGCATAGCGCAGACTATCTGATTCACACTCCATTACCAAAATAAGCCTATTGACAGTAGTACACTTGTCATTAATCCAAACAGACCTGATAAAGCACAGTTCATAAGACCAACTGGTCGTCGTGTAGTTGCTTTTGCATGACTTTGATCTGTGATCTGATTTGCAATTACGTTCTCATTATGATAAAAGCTGGGAGCAGAATTTTTCAAGTCACAGTTCCTGAGGATGGCTGTGAATTTACCAAGCTGTTCCTACTCCCAGTCAGTGTTGTGCTAGTTACTGAAAAACAGTAATTAGTTATAGGAACTAGTTACTGCAATTCAAAAGCAACTCAGTTACTAACTCAGTTATCAAAACCAAAAAGTAAAGCATGACTATGAAAAGTAACTATTTAGTTACCAAAAAAAAGTTCAGAACTGTCAACATTGTTAGCTCTGTACGACTTGACAGGCATTTTCAGGACTGAACTGAACTCCGCTAAGCAATATGGTCTATATTTATATAAACACTAAGATGCTTCAAAGTGATTGATTGATTGATTAACTTTAGCCTGGCTAGCAGTAGCACTCCCTCGTTGAAAAGAACAACTCAGGCGCTGTAGCTTAGGTGCACGGGGTGAGGTGACATCTGTGTCGGTATCTGTGCCGGTCCCTGACCCGCTAGCTTTAGCGACAAGTTTCGTCGCCGCCTCGTGCTGCGTGCCTGGATGCTTCAATAGATTAGAGCTGCTGTTTGCGGCCGCAGAGAGGGTCTTAGTTCCGAGACACAAGTTGCATTTTACATTCACATTTTTCTCCTTCTGCTCAACGAAGGAGAAGTCGTGAGCGTACTTCCACGTGAAGAAACTTGCCCTAGGTTCCGCCATGATGTCTTGCACGTTCTTGCTGTTATAAACAAACACGCCCCCACAGCACAGCTCACTCTCCTCCTGTCTCTTGCACTTCCCCCAAGCCCCCCCGACACAGCAGTAAAATAACGTAAAATAAACTAATAAACGGATCGTTTCGTAACTATAACTGAGTACTTGAATTTTGAAAATAATGCGTTTGATTATTAGTTACTGCCAAAGTTACTTTTTTGGCAGTAACTAGTAACGCAGTAACGCGTTAGTCCCAACACTGCCCAAACATGACACCATTCGGTTTTCCCGACAGATCTGGGAGCCATGGTCAGCCATGATTATTAACATGAAACATCAGCACATATAAACAGTGTGTCAGCATGGAGGAAAACCCATGATCCTCTCCTATTTTGCAGACAAGAATGGCAAATATGCCTGTGTTTATTCGTGTTAGTAAGGTAAATTAACAGGTAATCCATGAGTAAACTTGAGTGAACAAGGCAAACATTTGATTTGTGTTTAGTCTGAACACAACCTGACATGTGAGATGGGTTTTTTTCAAAAATCCATTAGAAAAGACAAGAGAGGGACATATTGTCAAGCAACTGCATCTATTGCCCTCCTATTTTAACCTGTGTGTGATTATGCATATGAGAGCTTCATCTCCAGGAGCTGATTGGGCCAACCACCACCTAATCACAACTTGGCACTTAGTTTATTGATTCCACAGCAGCACAAAATAGTCAATTTTACAGAGGAAGGATCCTATTTAAGTAATATGACCTGCAAGTATTTCCATGGCCACCATGATTTGTGCTGACCGGATATTCCAAAACATATAGGAAAGGAGATTCGGTGCTTCCTATATTAGCCCCTTTAGCATAGGATACACTGGAGTATCCTTTTCTATCCCAAAAATTTTTTGTGGCAGCAACTTTGAAAGTGACAAACCACTCAGCCGTTCACTAAAACAATCAAAACAATACAAGGTAATCTAAAACCTTGCCCAACTAGTTTGATGGAATAGCATCAAAACTATGTTTTAGGTTGTTTCCTGTGAATTAAAAAAAACAAAACAAAACATTAACCCAAGTTCTGTTCCTCTCTGATTGGAATAGAAATGAAACCAACATCAGAAAACAACATGTTTTTACTCTAAAACATGTTGCAGAAGCTAAAAGTTGACTAGAGTTTCCTCTGGAATGTTTGCAACTACAGCTTTTAGTTCTCCTGTTCCTGTCCAACAGAATGGCAGCTGTGATTTAAAATGTGCAGCTCGCTTATCCATGTGCTGCTACATTTGCGTAACCGTGTGTTTTATTGTAGTACATGTAGATTTAGAAATGTTGCACAAACTTAAATCACATTCCAGCTGGCTGGCAGCCTCACCTAGTTTGTTGCATTGTTTTCGTTCCATTTGGTTAAGTGATGTCACTCTTTATGTATTTAAGTGTGTTTTGTTATCTTTAGAGTAGGTTTATGTTCATTGATTTATACTTTAATTCAAATTTATTTAGAATAGCTTAGGTTTTGTGATAATTGGGTCTTTGAGATGAGTGACATCTTTTTTCTATTGTGCTCTTGCATAATTTACCATTTTTACTCACTGAACATTAATTTGTACAGTTTCCCAGCTGGTGTGTCCAATATTCGATTCTCATGTTAAAACTGTACATCCCCCAGACAGGAAGATGTAGTCGATTAACTCCTTGTTGTCTGAAATTAAATGAGCCACCACAAATCCTAGTCCATTTAGGCAAAATTTCTGTAGCCTATTTCATCTATTTTTCCCCTCCTTCCCATATTAAGGGAAGTATTGCCATGGCGCTCATCTGTCTCCCCATTTAACATCCAACATTTTCACACCTTCATCCACTTTCTAGCTATCCTGCTATGCTGGTTTAGTTGCAACACCAGCAGCCCCAGCTTAACTCCAGGTCACAGCTGTCTGTCTCCGCTGGTGTGTAGCAGAACATAAAAGAGACCAACACAACAACTTGACTAACATGGCAGCGAGCTGATGAAGCGTCACATCACAGACAGGATAATGACCCACGGGACGTGGAGCAGCGAGTTCCCTGCCCAGCAGGGACGGCATCTTCATCTATGCAAAGATCAGAGCTTTGCCAGCAAAAACAGTAACCACCCACTGCCTTATAACCGTCTCCTCATCCACCCCTCCCTCTACTCCTCCGTTGCCCACTGTCTGAGTGTCTGCTGTTGCAGCTGTTGCCAGCCTGGCTACAATCACAAAACACCGGAGAGAAGAAACTGGAGAGGGGATGCAAGGAAATCACACCGGTGGAGGGAGTCAAACATAAACAGTCACCTAGAGTTAGATTGTATATAATGTGAGCATGTGGTAATGGTGGGGGGGGGCAAGAAGATGAGGTGGCACAAGGAGGTGGCGGTTTTAAGGATGATGATTGGGGGAGGGGAGACAGAAGATGAGAGGGGAGAAAAGAGGCAAGAAAGGGACAAAAAAAGAGGAGGAGAGCTGCAGAAATGAGGGCAAGAGACAAGAGAGTGAAATATTTGGAAGAAGCGGCTGAAAGAGGGAGGATGGAGGAGGGTAAGAAGAAGGTCGGGGCAAAAGAGGGATGGGTCGAGAAGAATGAAGGAAATAACGAGAGGATGAAAAGATGCAGGCTTCCAGAGGTAGAGAGAGCGATGACTGGAGGGAAAGCTTTTGTCATTTTCCTGGCAGCACATACCACATGTCTTTGTGTCTCAATAGGTCTCTCCATTTTCCTTTGGCTTTCACACATCTCCTCTCTCATCTCACAGGAGGTTTCAAGCACACAGAGACATTAAGCATCTCTCCGAAGACACCAAAACCATGCCCTTGAATGCACCACATTCAAATCCCAACATGACGTAAAATACAGCCCTATTTTTAATGTCACACGCAAATACAGTGGGGGAATTTAAACTGGTGCGCCACCAACAAACCTGTTCTAACTATTTTCTGAAAAGAATAAAAACACAACACTTAATAAGATATTTAAACTGAGTCCTGATGGGCCTCTTCTCGTGGTTGTGATCTTAGAGGTAAACTCACTTCTCAGTACATAACCACGTTCATTTAAGGTGAAAAAAGAAACACCCAGTAAATCCCTGGGTCTCTTCCTCTTCATGCTTTGATATGAAGGTTGTATGTCATTGATACCCCAGCTTGGCTCCTCTTGTACCACCACAGGCCATCATAGACTCTAATCCTGAGCCGCACAGTCGCAGAGTTTCACCCTGCAGCGATTCACTTTGTCTCAACACAAATGGAGCTGCCAGATTCGTGTGACCAGGCAGGCTCTCGCACCCCCCCCCCCCCCCCCCTCCAAGATGGAGAAGGAGGAGAACATGGAGGTATTAAATGAGGCAGCTCTTTTTGCAATAAGTGTGCGTGGTATGAAAAAGAAAATTGAACTTTACAGTGTGGGAACTCAGATTAAAGTCCTGAGCATCAACTTGAAAATTTTTGAATTTTTTCTGTGAATTCAGTCCATTCACTGGGAGTATTATCAGTTGCTTCAGATGTGGAAGCTGTGCCTGTTTTTTTGTTTGTTTTCCTTGATAAACCTCTATAGTAAAACCATGAGTTAACGTAACACAAGGAAACTAAGGGCAAAAGATGTCATTCACTTTAAAGGATCAATTACACCCGAACACAATTAAGCTAACCTAACCTGTTTCTAAGTTTAAGTATAAACCACTGAACAAAAAAAAAACACTAAAAAATATCCTGAACCAAAATAAAACAGACAAGGAGTGACATCACTAAATCTAATGACACTAATACAAAGTAGTAGTCCAAAAACACTGAGCCACTTGTACCATAATAAGCCATAAAATACATAGTTAATCAAATGTACATTGCTAGGCTAGCTGCTAACATTAAATCACAGCTGCCTCCGGTGAGTTTCTCCATGGCAGCCTGAGCAGTAGAAGTAGGAGAACTTGTGATTGCGGCTGCGATACATCCGTGGGTGGACCAATCAGCTCCTTGGCACACTCTGATTTGATAATGTCGCAGGTTAAATGCAAAGGAAAGAGGTGCAGTGAAAATATTAAAAAGCCGAACTGCTTTGTAAATATGTTTATTTCATAATTTTTTACATTTATGAGTTGGGGGAAAAGTAAATAATTTCACTTAATTGTGAACTCAATTGTAATGCACCACAGCTGAGATCAGCATGCATTTATCTGTCAATCTCTCCAAAAGCAAATATAAACTGTGAATAAGCCATTATATTCACTTCATTCTAGTATCGTCCCTCAGCTGTTTTCTCTGCCTGCTGTCTGGCAGCATGCAGCGTCCTCTCCTTCACTTCACTGTGAATCTGGGTGAAGGACCTTTGACTCAGTGGACGCCCAGCGCCCTCCCTGTTTGGCCTGACTCCCCACTCCCCGTGCCAGGCTGCTGGCAAGCAACAATGACCCTCTAATAGCAGAGTCAACAGCCACCGAAACATACAAACAGCCCAGAAGGTGCCGTTGTAAGTGTGGCCTGCAATTATCACATCTACTGAAATGTCCAACTTTTCTAACTGTGGTGAGAAAAAACAGATATAGAAAACGCTGCTAAATAAGACACAAAACTGTGCTCCCACATGTCACTCGAGCTGAGTGTTTTCCCTGGAGTTACGTTCGCAATTCTTTGTCATCTTGACTTTAATTTCAGACGACTTCTCATGAGCTCCTTTTCAGACATTTCGTCTGACTGTGGAGCTGAGGTGAATCTGAGGTGATGGAAAGGAAACGCACCGCCTCTGGTGTTCAGCAGTGTTTACTACTACTCATGTTTGCCTGCCACAACTAACTTAAAATACTCTCTGGGAAATCTTCACAAACAGATTCAGAAACACAGAGAAGCTAAGAAGGTGTTTCCTTCTGTCTGTTTTTTTTTTTAATAACAGTCATCATATTTTGCAGACTGCACTGAGTGTCTGAGTCTAAAAATGAATGTCAGTGTATCTTCCTTTTAAATTTAACATTAATCACAGGCAGAAATACCTGCAGCAGATCTGTGTAAGTGTGGTGAATTTATAGGTAAAACTACTCCTATATTATTCATACAGTAATGTACAACAAGTACAGCATGTTTACTGTGAGGATGTATCAATGTGTGTGTGTGTGTGTGTGTGTGTGTGTATGTGTGTGTGTGTGTGTAAATGTGTGTCAGTATGCTTGGCAGGTCCACAGGGAGTCTGAACTGCAGTGCAGCGGGGAGAGCCAGGAGTCATCTCCGTTTATGGGTTTGAATCAACTGCTTATTGACAAGTGGAGAAAATAATCATAGTGTGTGTGTGTGTGTGTGTGTGTGTGTGTGTGTGTGTGTGTGTGTGTGTTCTGTGCGCGCGTGCTCATGCAGCCATTGACTGGTGTCACTGTTTGGTTTAGTCATGTAACTACAGATTTCTCTCCATCACTCACTGAGACAGACTGAACTTTGGCCATGTGATTCAAACATCTGTTACCCATGTGGCTGGGTTCACACGGTACCAGACCGCTGAGTTAAGTCCAAAGTCCTGTCAACAGTCTAGGTCCAGGTACTCTAACACTGGTTGGAGCTTTGGTGGACTCTGTTATCAAGTGCTGTAATGTCGCTATGTGTCATCACTCCCTCTCTGATTTCCTGCATCCTGAATGTCAGTGGTGACAAGGTTTGAGGTTAATCCTGCGTCTTTACCGATATGTGATGTCTCTTGGCATGTCAGTCAAGTTCAAATGAAAACTAGCTTTTAAAAAAAAAAGAAGCACTGAAAAACTGTTGTTACCTCAACCAGGGAGGTTACCTGATCGATGCTGTTTGCTTGTACAGGGTCAAACTTTAACCCAACTTGGGGGAGAGGTGCCTCAGGAGGCAAAGGAGAACCCATTTCATTTTAGGGGCAGTTCAGTTTGATATAGAAAAAAAAATTCAGACTGGGGTTGAGTGCCTTTAGTCAGTGGTGGACAGAAACAAAGAACATTCAACTGTGCACAAATACATTCTCCATTATTACTTTACTTGCCTATTTGTTTGAAGCTTATGACTTTCACTCCACTACATTTCTTTGACCAATGCTATTATAGTTTTGCATCCAGTACACTTCCATGAAAATTGTCATGATTTCAAAAAAGCTTTTGAAAAGCTTTAAAGTCTTTTTTCTTGTTCAATGCAGTGAACTTTGTTCCTCAAAGAAAAGAAAACACGTTTATACTTGATGTGTTCACCATTGAATCAACTGCATTCTTATGCTGAAGTTTTTATTGTTGTTTCCATGGGTTTTTGAGTAGCATAGTTGTACTTCAAAGACGTCGCCCATTGCAGTCGGTGGTTTCAGAGAGATTCAAGGCTCTCTAATTGCTTTGTGAAAACAATACAATGCCCTGATATTAAAAAGCAAAATACATGAATATTTTAAAAGCAAGTTTTCTTAACCTCATGTAAAAAGAAAAAACAATATGTATATTGTTTATATATATATATATATATATATATATGTATATACTGTATATACATACACATATATGCATGTTTGTACACATACACATATGTACATACATTTGTACACATATACATATATATTTATATATACAAATACATGAATATACATTTATACATGTATATACATATATATACACACATGTATATGCAATTCATAAACTGCCATTCATTATTATTACTATCACATCTACAGACTCTCTAAAGGTGTTGCACATGAACCGACTTGATCTAAAGAGCACTATGATCCTTTAAAACTGAATTTGATGTAAAGATCAATCATCCGTCACCAACCACAAGTGCTGGTGTTCCTATGGCTCCAGTTGAATAGTTTTTGTATATGATGTGACCTCTGTTGGTCTAATTAAAAGAGCAGGACAGAAGCTGATACTGGAAAACTGTAGCCTGCAGTCCATCAAGAACATCAACCTTAATCTGTAGCCGGAGCACTTAGAGGAAGATGAATGGTTTGACCTCCTCTCAAACTGGCCTCATGCATCTCTACATACTCCTGTGTTCAGCCCTCCATCTCTCCTTCCCATCCGAGCCTCCAGGGGTTTCTCCAGAGCCACTGCATTCCTGTTCAGCTCCTGCCTTGCTTCACTCTCTCCTCTCACTCATTCACAGCCTACAGTTGCCCCTCGCTGCCTCTATCTCCCATCCCCCCCTCACCCCTTGCCCCATCATCCTCCCCTGCAGTGACTCCTGCCATTGTGATTCCTCCTCTCGCTCTGTCTTGGGCTGCTGTGTGAGAATGGGGTCATTGTTGCTCTGTAGCAATGTGTATGTGTGTGTGTGTGTGTGTGTGTGTGTGTGTGTGTGTGTGTGTGTGTGTGTGTGTGCGTGCGTGCTACAGGGAGAGTTTGAGTTTGCTGTCCTAGCGCCAGCATGTCCTGCTGTCCGACCTCCATGCACACACAGACCTACATACTGCACATGCACAGAGCCTGCAGACACGCCCGATAAAACACAGACAAGAAAACACGGCCTGTCCTGTAATCGCTCTGTAATTCACTGGTGTATTCCTGTCATACTTTCCTCCACCTACTCCTTGGCTTTCCTTGCAGTTTGTCCAAAGGAAAATTATGCCACTTTGGAGGCATGTAATGGTCAGCCTCTCTTTGACAGAAGCCTTTTCTGGCCGTGATGATGCAATACAGACTTCCTCCAGTGAAATAGTGTCAATATAATGTTTCAGAAGATGCAGTTGCTCAGTCTGCTTTTATGCAGACAGATCACTAGGTGTGTAGGATTTTAACAGATTGATGCCTCAATCGTTGCAATAGCACGTTCAGTCTCCCGTGGCCAGAATATAAGGGCCAGAGTGGCTAACCTTATCTGGAATGGTTTATGTCATGACCCATAATTACCCGCACCCATGACTGATGGATGCTTTGCATTTTTAATCTATTACTTTTGAGATTTTACTTATTTGCATTGGCTTTCATCTGTTCAATGCAGGATTACATTAAAAAAAATATGCAGGGGATTTTCATAAAACTTGGCGGAGAAACATGGGCATGGGCCCAAGGAGAGCTCAAAAAATTGGGGGGCAGATATGTTTAACATAGCATATAATTCATTTAGATGGGGTTTGGCTGAGGTCACCACGGTGGATGGATAAATTCTCAGATTGCCATATTGCAGCGGTATGTTTTTTACGATGAATGTGATTCTTGTAGAGCACAAGGCATTCCCTCCTCCTGTCAGTCAAGCTCTCAGGACCTCTATGACTTCATGTTATTTTTTTTTTTTTTGGGCAATACCCTAATTCATTTTGTATGCATATGTATTGTAAGCTACTTTAATTTGTCAAATGAAATCAGTCATCATGTCATTGACAAACACGACGCTTATTAGCCTTTTTAATCCCTGAAAAATGTATAACAATTTTATTGTGTTACAAAAACTGGAAAAGTAAGGTGTTGTAGATGATGGTCAGTAAAAGTCATATCCATTTACGTCATTCAAGCGTGTAATTTCAAATCATGACCATGAAACACTTCAACACCTCAAGCTTCTAGACTGTGCTATGATAGTGGTCTCCCCTCTATGTCATAGTGCTCCCCTTGCTAGCTCGCGCTAGTCCAGTTAGTCACAGTCTCGCCCTCCGTCTCTCTGAGGGATTAGCGGCCGGCACTGGCCACCACTCTAATCCTTTCCTCAACAGACTCACTCTTCAAATACACACACACACACACACACACACACACACACACACACACACACACACACACACACACACACACTCTCTCTCTCTCTCCTAGGCTTTTCAATGACAGCGACTCTATGCCATATTCGCCTTGCTAATCTGTTAAGTAGCTATTACAGCTCTTATGCACAGTGCTGTTGTTGATGTCACGGTTGCTAACACAAAAAGAAAAAAATGTCCTTAGAAGTTCATTTGTCTTGTCCTGCTTTGCAATTTGAGTAGAGAGCATACTTGACAAGCCTGCTCCTTCTATTCAGATGATTGTTGACTGTGTAAACATGGACCCATTGGAAACTAAAGCAGTCAAAACAGCAGGTAATATCAGCCTTGCTCTGACTTTACTGCGTAAGCCTGTGCATTCACAGTGAAACATCACACAGAGTTCAATCCACAACCATAAACCTGTTAAATACTGTTTATATTCACATTTAATAGGTGGACACATGAACTATATGATGTTTTCAGAGCAGGTACTGATAATGGCTGACGTGTTTTGCAGTACTTAGTAAAAGGGGATCACCTCTTCTGTATTGTCTTACCTGCGAGTCACAGCCTCTATATAATGTGTCAGCGACATAAGGGGCCAGCTTCAGAGACGAATCATGACTCAGGCTCTTACTTTGCTGCAATAATGGAAGGTTGCTGTTTTTTTGAACTCCACATTTAAGCTCTACTTGCCTCATCAAATCCAACACCAGCTTCGATGTATGCATGATACTGAATATCCTGATATTTTTACGACTACTTTGGTTGATATTGACTGATATCAATATTTTCTGTGAAAAAACAAGTTTATATGGTTGTTACTTTTGTAAGCACAGGTTTACAACAATGTGTCATCCTCCCAAGAAAAAAGAAGACACTTAAGCATAACTGGGCCGACAAAATAAACAGGCCATCAGACCCATATGATCTACTAAATAATTATCTTCACGCATCTAATCCGGAATCCAGCCACCTCTCGTCCTGATCAGAGATCTGAGTCTAGGTCACATGCAAACCAATGGTGAAGACTATGACATGTGATTGAAGGTGGTATATGGAACATGTGTGATCATTGTTTTGTATGTCAAAAGAATGAACATTTATTGTAATTGTCATATCACTCGTCTATAAAAGCTGAAACACGGCACCTTACTTACCTAAAATATGGGAATGTTTTGTTTTTGACTCCTTGTGTTGGTTTGTTGGGTTGACCGTTTGTTTTTCTGCATGGTTAAACAAAAGCTACCAGGCTGATTTTCACAAAACCCCAAGGAGAAGTGCAACATAGTATTTTGGGGCAGATCTATATAATGTTTGATTGTAAATCAATGACTATAGGACTTTTTAAATGAATGGGGCCCTATGTGACTTCTTCAAACCTTCTCAGCTAAATAAGTATGTATAACCATACTCCAATCAAGCTTTAAGAAGACCCCCAACATGAGGGGGTTTACAGATTTTGGGGGATTTCAACATGAACACCTTTGGGTGGGGTTTTCGAAGAGCAGAAACTAAAATTTCTAAAGTACTCTTGGCTGCAGAGATTTATTTCCATAAGCCCATAACAAGTTTCAAAATGTAGCCAGAAGCCTCCTCTCACTAAGGATGTTAAAATCAGGAGATTTGAGCCTTAACTGATAATTCAAGTTCTGATTCTCTGCAGTAGAAAATTTCGACCGAGTCTCTCCTCAGCTTCCAAATACGGGTACTTAAACTTAATATCTTCCTTTTTGCCTTGACTGTGAAAACATGCAATATGTTCAAATACTAATCAGCTTCAGATTTAGCCCACTACCCAAATCATTGCTTAGAAACTTTATTCTTAAAGCAAACACGTTTGTTTGTTTTTTTTAACAAAATGGGAGGATGAGGTGATGAGTTTGGGTTCACTGTGTTTAGACTTAACTTCCAATTTACTGGTTGGCTCACGCAGGTGGAGGGCATTCTTTCTCTTACACTGAGAGAGATGGGGCATTTATGACATTGGCTTTCCATATTTGACATATATTTGTGTACTCAGTCTACAGGGTGCCCTGCCGATACCAAAATACATCAATATTTTTCCAACAGATTTGGCTCATGTCGACATATTCAAAAACAAGTTCATATGATACATTTTACATTTTATATCTACTGAATATGTAACATTTTTCTTTATTTCTAAAACATTTGGAAAAGTCCAAAAATCCTATATTTAGAGTTACGTTTCTGCATGATTTGATGAGCAATATCTGCTGATAACGACAAAGGGCCGATATTATCACGTCTCTGCCCTTTGGGCTACTTATACAGAGTTTTATTGGTTGTCAAAAATGTATTTAAATCCACACTTGCTGATTTACAACTTTATGAATCACCTTCAATACTTATAACTAGCAGATGATTTTAAGGATAGGTGCATGATAAAATAAAAATCTTATGACACGATCATGACGGCTGTCAAGGTTATTCGAATACAAGAGTCCCTTGAAATGAATGAACTGATATTACTGGTCTCTATAAAACCTTAAATTAAACTAAGTTACACACTATTCTTATAAGTTGAAACCTGCAGCACTAAGAAAGAAATATACACGAATGTCTGGAATTATTTCATTTCTTTGTGTTGGCATTATTGTGGGTAAAGTATTGTGCTAGCATCCGATCATGAGTTACTCTGTGATTCACAGCCCATGCGTGTCCGTTCTCAGAGGCTTGGAGTTCTTAAATCAGACTTGTGTACCTTTGTATCTGTAATCAAATTATCACTGAGCACAGGGAAAATGTACACTTTCATTGCTAAATATTAAAACAGGATCAAACTCTGCACTAACATCATTCTACATGGTGAAGCTTAAATATTTAATGAAAGCAACCAGAAACACACATTTCTGACTGAAGGGAAACTTAACAAGTCCAAATGTGAATATTTGCTGGACATTTTATGTGATGATTTATGGGAAAAATTAGGGACTTCTGGTCAGACAAAACAAGCTATTGAAATATGTTTGGAACTCATACAAAGCAGATTAATATCTGATTAATCTATAAAATAAACAAACCATTCCGCTCCATAGCAATCAAAGGCACTGTGAATCTTTCGATTCTCTCTATTTGCATTAATTTGATGTTAGAGACGATCGGGCTGGACAGGTGCCCTATGCTCTGTGCATCCAGAGGCTGATCCAGGATCAGATTGACAAGCAAAACTTAACCTTTGGGGGCAATGACCTGCCAACCCCCAAACATGTTGTGACATCACTCCAACGAGGTCATGGTAATTAGATTATCCTATTACATGGACTCACTATTGTGCACCTGACGGACGACAGCACTTATCAGGCTGAAACTCTCACACATGCAAACAGACACGACTTTAAACTTCCATTGCGTTGGGATAAATTTAGACAAGAGCATCTGAGTGAGCCAAAAATAAACCCCCTGTGTTGTACGGAATAATGAGATGCTTTTAAGATGCGTTCACTCTATCGGCAGTGTCACATTTTGCCTTCAAGTATACTTCAGAGAGCTGTGGGAGAATGAAGAGCTGGATTGTTTACTGAGCAACGAGCCCAGCACATGGAAGACAGAGGAGAGGCTTGGGGGCCTGAGCTGCTCTGTAACTGCATTGATGCCAAGTGGTCGGCGGTTTGAAGAGGACACCTGAGACCAGCGCACCTGGACAATGAGCTGAGGTGTAACCCTAAACTGAGATGAACTGCTGTTTATCCCCTGCGCTCTCCTCATCTTCTTCTTTCCCATTCGTCTCTTCTCTCGCCTCTTTCGGGACCTCAAGCTTATTTTCTTCCAATCCTCTTCCTTCGACTGTACCTCTCTCCCTCCCGGGCATCATCATGCTAATAACACAAAGATCCCTGAGTGCATGTGAATGAGTAAGACCTGTGATCACGTACCCAATAATTAGTGCCCACGCATCCTCAGCACCACTCATTCAGGGGGAAGAGGGAGAGGGTTCAAGCCCTTCATAAGACATTCTGGCATTTCCTCCATTGCTATTTTCCACACAGACAATACCCTAAATTAGGGCACTGACATTTTGTGCAGCAGCTGACAGCGGCTAGCAGCTGTATGACTCAGTGATACAGAAGCATGTCACCAGAGAAAGGAAGTGTTCTGGTACTCATCGTTACTCTTACCAGAGCCATGTGAAGAGGAGGGAGTGTAAAGTGAAGGGAACAGCGTATGTAAGTGAGAGATGTGCCAGCAAAGTCAAGAAGACCAACAGAAGATTAAGAAGACTTTGCAGCAGATCAGCAGCGAGTGTGTTTAAGCTACACTTCTGCCTTCTCTAAAAGGGCCTTTAGTCAGCATCCTGCTCACTCCACCCACATTTGTACACTCCATCCCCCATCACTCATGTCACTTGGGATAAACACACACAGTCTGACCTGCACACACACACACACACAAGTGCACTTAGATGCATACTGTGTATTATGTCTTTGATGCACCAACAACTGCAACTGCGTCTTTAAACAGCAAGTAGCACAAAAGACCAAAAATAGCACAGTGAGTTGCAGAGCAGAACTGCTCTCCTTGAGGAGGGGAGGATGAAGGAAGAGGATGAAGACTGAGAGGAGGAACAGAGGGATGACAGTGAAAAGATGGCAGAAGGGGACCAGTTCTTCCGGAATTAGGCTTTCCTGCTGTGTTCAATTTGAAGTTTTTCATCATGTCATCCCCACGCACGCACACACACACACACACACACACACACACACACACACACACACACACACACACACACACACCATGAAATAATCTTATTTCAACGAGGACTTACAGTGATAAGGAGACAACATCCGTAACATCCTCAAAAGTCAATAACTACTGCATAATGTGGAGAGAATCAACTCCTGACCACAGACTGATCATCTGGACCACAAATATCAATATCAGAAGTAGGATATAAGTTGTCATTATCAAAGATATCATTCTTTTTTAAGCTCTTCAGTCACATTAATTTGTTGAATTCTGCAATTTAAAAAAATGTTTTGCCACATCCACGAAAACAGAGAATGTGATGTGAAGTAGATGTGTATCTTGAAATGTTTCAGGTAACACAAAATCACATGTACACCTTTGTTGGTATGGCAACAAGATAATATTGATATTCTGATCCACCCTGTGTGAATATCAATTACCATCCATAATCAGTCACATCAAAACTACAAAATAATTTTGTTTTGTTAAGTGTTGGAACAAACTAACACACTCCAACTATCATGTGATGAATCAGACCTTCATGATGGTTCTAATTTTCCTTTTGATAGAACAGCTTTTGAGAGTTACTGTTCTATTTTTGTGTGTGTGTGTGTGTATTTTTTCCTATTTTCCAAGTTCTATGTTCAAGTGTGACTGATTCCGGACAGTTTCAATGGAGTCTCAGTGAATAGAGGTGAAAAAATAGTAGTTATCACAGACCATCAAGTACCCAACCAAATGTACTCTGGTTAAGTAAAACAGCAATGTTATGCTTGCTTAGATAAATATAGGACAGTCTATGGCATTAAATAATATAATTGGTATCCTATATAGGTGTCAAAACTATAAGAAAGGAGAGGGAAGGGGCTACCGTATTCCAAGATTCTCCTCGGGGTCGGCCCACCATCTTACTGTAAAAAACTGTTTCCCCTCTTTTGATTACCCGACTAATGCCAACAAATCTTGGACATCTCGCTAACACAGTCATAAACAAAAAGACAGAAAACTGCGATGGTTTCAGATGAACTGCAGAGCTGCTAGACAACAGACTTGCTACCTCTGCGCTGGAGGAAATGTGACCACAGCGTTGGTTTGGCTGTTAGACGTTTTGTAGAAGGATTTGAAATTCGATAAAATGATTGAAATTAGGTTGAGGAACAATCAATTCAATTTTGGAATCGATCCAGAACCACGTCTGACCATGACACCTGAGTGGAGGTATCGTTGTCAAAGGGCCCTCATGTTTTAGACATTTTTTCCTAAAAAAAAAAAAAAATGGCATGGAGACCTAAATAGAAGTGTTAGAAGATGTGATTAATGTATTTGATGTACAATTGTTATTATATTAGATTTTATAATCAGACTATGATTCTGACCTGAAAACTGAGAGGTCTTAAAAGCGATTCATCTAGTTTTGTCCTTATCTCTGTATTTGTATCAAAACGTTTTTTTTATGTGACTCCAAATAAGTTCCATCAGTTTTATAACCAGTCTTAAACAAAATGAATGAGATACTGTTGCATTTCATTTGTGTATTTCAGAAGGTATTGCTGGTACTCACTATTGCTGGACTTGAGGTCTCTATGGATGATTGGTACAAACGCCTGGTTGTGCAAGTAGTCCATCCCTGTTGCAATCTGGACCGCCCAGTTCACCAGAACCCTCGGGGGTACCTTCTTTCCAGCCAGGGCCCGATTCAGAGCCCCTCCTCTGGCATATTCCATCACCAAGCACAGGTTGGGCTCCCGTAGGCACACCCCGCGGAGTGCTATTATGTTGGGGTGTCGAAGCATCCAGAAGAGCCTGGCCTCCTGCCGAACACTCTCTGCTGTGACACTAATATCCTCATCAGGGTCTTGTCTAGCAGCCTTAACTGCTACCTCCCCTCCTCGCCACACTCCTTTGTACACTTTTCCAAAGCCACCAGCTCCAATCACCTCCTCCAGGACCAGTTCAGAGAAGTCTACCTCCAAGGGGCATTCACCCACACCGACCCCGCTGGCCACCAGCCCCCCTGTAGTAAGCTGCTGGTAGTTGGCAGAATCCCCCTTTGTGACGTAGTTGCTTGGAAAGATACCCACCTTGTCCTGGATCTTGCCTGTCCACCAACCCTCATCCCCAGACACCTTGGAGTCTTTGGAGAGAACCTCAAGTAGATCCCCGCGCCGCAGGGTTAATTCCTCATCAGCTGTGGCCTCGTAATCAAACACTGCTGTCCAATAGGGGTTGGTGGCCCCACAGCCTCGCCCTGGGTGGGAGTCCGGAGAGCCGCAAGAAGAATTCCAGCTGCTCCCATTCTCCACCTGCATGAGCGGGGCGGGACACATTGACGGTGGAGGGGTCATACTCGGAGCCATGGAGGAGGTAGAGGAGAGGGGGCCAGGGGGGATGAGGCAAGGGGGAGGCGGAGAGCAGCAGCCCCCACAGCTGGTGCAGGACAGGGGGGCTGCTGTGTTGCTCGCTCTGCCGTATGGGTTCATGGGAGCCTGGCTGCTGTTTGAAGCTGTAGGCTGGCTCTCTGTGAACTCAGGCACAAAATCCATACAGGGCCCATCGGCTGAGACGAGGTGTCCTCAACCACCAGTTGGGGGGTGGGAGGGGTTGATCAGAGGATCAGAGAGCTGCGACTGCTCCCCCCATCACCACATCTCCCCTGTTGAAACAGTGCCAAATCCTGTCACCAGTTGCTGTTCTAGTGCTACACAGTGTGTAAGTAACATGTATTCCCAAAGGCGAGATCATTCAGGGACAACGTACATTAGGTCAGAGATACTCAGCTGATCCATGACTTTATCCCCCCCAAACCTCATTGATTGTTTCCACAATTGTGTCAAAGCTGCCACAGATGCTGATATCCGATCTCAGTATATGTTTAACTAAGTGTGCCCTCAGAAAGACGCCATCACTGCTGAGCTTATCGATTAAATTTAAGCATAATTACTTTCACTGGTTCCTCGATTGCTACATATAATTCATAAAACAGTCACACACTTAACACCAATCTCCTACATCGCTATAAAAATTAAGTAGTTCATCTAAATTGAAGCACTAACGGGCTCATGCTGTCCTTCCAGTTCTGATCACCAGTGCTCTGTCAGCCCATTGAGAAGCAATCTTGACTCTGAAGCCTTGAATAAGTGATTGAATAAAAAAAACAACACAGTGACAATCTGGTTAAATTTTAGTGGGGAATATATTTAACAATCAATGTCTGTGGTTGAATTGAAAGAAATCCTCAAAGCAGGGGTCCTCATTATCTTTCATCCAGCCCCGCGTAGGTGCACCTCCCCCGCCAGCCATATCCGTGAATGTGGGCTGCTTTCTCGCTGTAGTGTGCTGGGAAATATCCTTGAATATTCGCCCTACATCCCGACGAGCCGGGCCAGGCTAAATCCTGTATACATGGCCACTCATGAGCCAGCTCCCTGAATAGACTTGATCAAAAAGGACCCGTCCATTTTAAGACAGCCGGGGAATTAGAGAAACACGCCAGCGGCAGGGGGCCAAGTATTCAATACACAGCTGTAAAGTGGCACCATGTTCAGGATGCGGCCAAGTCTGAGCACAACAAACCTGCCTCCGTCTCTGCGCAGCGGCCTGCTTCAGTCGCCGATGCTGGGCTACATTTGGGATGGAGACGAGAGCTCGACTGGAAAATAAACTCTGCTTCGCTGGAGAGAAAAAGAGGATGCCAGCATTCCTCATTATCCTGATGCCCACTGAGCACACATGGTAGTTTCAGGTGATCAGTCCTGAGGAGTGGGGTTTAACTCCATAAAGAAAGTCAGAAAACGATGGTTTGACGGTTGAAGAATTATGTCAGCTCAGGTATGCGTGGAAGCATCGCAGCATTCTCTGATCCAAGAAATGAATTAAGACGACCAGGATATCCGTTTACGATCCATGTGTAATTTGTCAATCCGTCTTAATTATATTAATATTAAACTCATATTTAAATACTAGCAAAATATTTACGAGTTCAAGCTGCTATAGGGCTCCGGTCCATGTGTGCATATTCCGCATCAAAACAGCTTCATTATTATTATTTTTTTAACAATAAAGGTTTACGGTAACCTAACCTGAACACTACGCGCATCAACATCCATCGACATCGTCGCATGGGCGTGTGGTTGCATCTGAGAAACCATCAAGGTCCGTAACCCAATTTAAATACAAATGTCAAATATTCTTGGAGTCCCTGTTCGAGGTCTTCAGCCAGATGTCCAGACGTCCATCGTAATCAACAAAGAGGCGTTTTCTCCCCGACGACGTGACATATCGAGCTCCGAGCTGTCAGTCTGTGGGCTGACTGTGCATCCAAACACACCGGGGCGGCGTTCACGTACGAAGGAACAAGTGCTCGGCCTGTCACTGATCTACAAACCACTGAGCTAGTGGAGGCACGCAGGCGCTCCTCGGGCTTTTTCCCATCATGCGTGTGTAGATCTGGGCTCAGCTCAACGCAGCCAGCACGGGAGGACGCCGCAGTCTGTTGGAACGAGACAGCCCCCGTGCTGCTGCTGCTGCTGCTGCTGCTGGCGCTTGTGTTGGAGTGCTGTTGCACTGTGGGTAATGTTGTTTTTCCAGGAATCTCCCGCTGACCCACATCTATGTGACAGCTCATGAAAAAATTATACTGTTAAACGCATTTTGGGTTTTGCTGTTACCCCATCTTATGTTGCAGATCTGCATGGCATCTTCAATGATTGAATATCGATAATGCTATGGCCCACCAGTATTTGTGATCTAGTTGATAAGTCGAAGTCAATTAAGTGAATATTTTGGTCACAAATTCACAAAAGTTCAACAAATTAAGCACTGTGATGATCATTGTCATGATGTTTAAGAACATGTCCGAGCTTCACAACAATAGGGCCTATCGTGATGACGTTTACACTCCTGAATGACAGGTTATCTGACAGAAGTTTATTAACACACAGATGCCAGTTTTATATTAGTGCTTAGAAAAGTAAAATTTAGAAAATAAGCGTTTTTTGTGTTGAAAAAAAACCCTTTTCCCTCGAGCACAATTGCATTTTCCGACTTTTGCTCAGGGCTGCACGGTGGTGCAGTGGTTAGCACTGTGGCCTCACAGCAAGAAGGTTCTGGATTCGAGTCCCGGCTCGGGCACAGGATCTTTCTGTGTGGAGTTTGCATGTTCTCCCCGTGTCTGCGTGGGTTCTCTCCGGGTACTCCGGCTTCCTCCCACAGTCCAAAAACATGCAATTGTGGACTAGGCTGATTGAATACTCTAAATTGACCGTAGGTATGAATGTGAGTGTGAATGGTTGTTCGTCTCTCTATGTTGGCCCTGCGATGGACTGGCGACCTGTCCGGGGTGAACCCCGCCTCTCGCCCGTTGACGCTGGGATAGGCTCCAGCCCCCCCCCGCGACCCTTAATGTGTAGGAATAAGCGGAAGATGACGATGGATGGATGGACTTTTGCTCAGGAAGCACAACATTACCCACAGTGCATCAGCGCTCCAACACTTGCACCAGCAGCAGCACGGGGCTGTCTCGTTGACTGTACCAGCGTGTATGCAGATCTGTGGGGAAGAACAGCAGCATAATACTGATTTTCTTGAAATTTTCTAGCAAACTGTAGGGAATAACTGGCATTTTACGCGACATTGCTCTCGATTTTTAAACGATACTGACCCCTAGTGTCTAAATAGTAGAACACACAGCTAGTCTGTTGTAGGGATTCAGATATTGGAGTATTGTGATTGATTTTCGTCCAGATGAGACATAAGGCTTGTCAGTACTTTGCCACGGTATTTCACGTTTCACATTTCAAAACTTTATCAGATTTTGCTTCATAATCCTGTCAAAGGATTTAAATATATTAACATATATGGACTAGTACTTGGCTACAAATTAAAGTCCTGCATTGAAATTGTTTCTCAAGTACACAAAGATTATAACAAATATATACTTAAAGTATTAAAAGTAAAAGTACTTAGTGTAGAACTATGTCCCCTGAGACTGCTTAATACTATTGTTCAGCGTATGTATGCTAGTATTTTAGTATATGCATTACTGTAAAATCAGGATTTAACTGCTGTAACTGGTGGAGCTCATTTTGAATATTTTGTACCCAGCTCCAGCAAATTATTATTTTCTTTATGAATTCATCTCTTGATTAAATTCTGCATTGATGGATTGATTGATAATATTCCGAAATAATCGTTCAGAATATTTTAATAATCTTCTCGAGCCCTGTGTCATCACAAATGTGCTAAATATTTATCACGATAGTTGCCAAATTGCCAAACAGGTGAAAAAATTCTGTGCAAAAATTCTTTGGAAACTAGAAAATGTATTTCTGTTATGTATTATTGTCAAACATTGCAATGTGAGCTCATCGGTGCATGCAGCAGTTTGGCAGTATTCTAAGCTACTCTGAGAGAAAAGGGCAGAGCCTCTCACACCATTCATCTTGACCATAATGTTTCATGTACCAAGAAAAATATATATTTTATAAGGTCTTTTATGTTTTATGTGCCAAAGTGACAAAAGCTCTCAAAAAATGGTTTAAAAAAGACAATATTTCCCTCAGTCACATGAAAAGACAGACCATGCATTCATTCATCCACCCATCATCTGCCTATCCTTTTGAAGGTTGCAGGGAGCTGAGGCCAGTCCCAGCTGTCATTGGTAGAGAGGTGGGATACAATCTGGACAGGCTGCCAGTCAGTCACAGGCCATGAAAAGACTGAAAAGAAAAGAAAACCACAACAACTCATATTTCTACTGAAGCACAGTTTCCTTAGTTACATTCATCCACTATCAGGAAGTAAAATGGTAGTACCTCTAATTGCATCAACCTCCTTTCATTAAGTACCTTGTACAGTAGCAAATTTAGGTCTGCTACTGAGAGGACCAGAAGCTGGTTGTATGAGTTTATTATTGGAGTTAGCCCTGGCATCTGATTCATCTTTTCTCTGCTACTGCTTACCTGTTCTCTTGGATGGCTAATAATTGTCAGAGAATATTTAGTGCATTATGGACTTAATCTAGTACAAATCTCATAAATGACAGCATATACGCAACACCGTTTGAAAAATGCTGGGTTTTAATAGGAATACAATGGACAAGTGAATGTTCTCTTTGGTATTTAGTCAGTTCTATATCTCTCGATTTACTGAGCTACATAACCCTGTGGTTTGTAGTCTTTTTCTTTTTATATGCACAGCATTATTGTGTAGATGTGGTCATATAATATGATGGCAAACACAGACAATGTAAAACATAAAATGACTGAATGTTATTCCAGATCCTCCATTTTCACAACTTTTTCCTTTATCTTATACTTTACTGTGGCAAGCCTATGCTGTGTTTTTCTGTACTGCTCTGAGGGGCTTTCCCAAAACAGAGTTGAGAAATTGATAAAAAGAAATTTTTGAATGAAACACTTCAACAACTGTTTTTTTTTTTTGCCATTTTGTTTGCCTTTCACAATGTTCTTTGGTATCTTGAAAGGTGCTTTACGTTATCTGTATTATTGTTGTTATTTCTTGTTATCCATGCACTTAATTTTGCAAAAAAAGTTTGCAGTCCAGTGTAGAAAATAACTTTTCTTTATTACGACTGTGAAAATCAGTGTTTGTGGAGGAGAACGTGTCCAGCAACCACAGGGTAGTGCTATGAACTCACTTATAAGCCATGGATCATTAATTGGTATCACAGATCATGGTATAAACAGACACCGCTTCCGTGAGTCATTCCTCGATTGTCCGCACACAAATATAACGCTACTGACAACTTGCCTTTGACGAACCCCGAGAAGAAATACACACGTACGACCATTAAAACTGTCGTAGTATCAGCGCTGCCTCTGTAGCTTGCGCCAACCAGACCTGCGCACGCGCAGTGAGTGCGGGCGCAGCTCCGCCGTGGTTTCGGTTGAGCATTCTTGGCAACGTCTCGCTCGGTGAACAGGCAGTCGACCAACGAGGATTTCCACCATGTCTGGATAATAGTTTTAATGGAGTGAGAACTGAGCGGAAAGCCGAAACAGCGTTAGTAAGGTTTGTGCTTCTTTTTCCCATTTTCTCTCCGCAGTTTTAGTTGGTCAGTGCGGGCAATTCAAAAGCGCCGAAAAGTGAGGAGTAGTGTACGGTTCAAACGCTAGCGAGCGAGGCAAACACCGACAGGCAGCCGATCCGAGCAACTTCAGCCAATACAGCGAGCGGCTTCTTTACTACGACTCAGCCGTGAGTCAGAGTTCTGCCGGGGAGCTCTTTCCTCGTCTCATTTTCAACTGCCATCAGTCCCGTCAACGAGGTAGGACCACGAAATATCCTGCTGCCGCCTCAACTATCTAAGCTACTTTATTAACTACCTAATATCCCTCAATCTTCCTGGTCGTTCAGGGCCTAGTGCGCATGCTCGTAGTGCTCCGAGGACTTCAGATTTGTAGTTTTTCGTACCTGAGTTAATCGCAGCTGCGAGGGCCAAAAGAAAACGACAAAACTACAAGTTCCAGACAATGGGAGCTTTGTTTTGGAGCGGGGCTAGCCAGTTAGTTAGCCAGGACGAGCTTTGCATTTCGAGTAGTTAAGCTGCAATCGGAAGTTGCTTTGTCTGCAGCTTTGTGTCAGAATGAGCTGCAGGAGCTGTATTGTGGCTGTAGGCACACACACGCACGCTCACACGCACGGGTAGTTTATGGTAGTGTATTCGTTGTGGTGGGACTAAGTGATACTGGTTTGCAGGGATGGATTGTGCAACAATTGTGGTGTTAGTAGGAGTAATGTTTGTGCTTACGTATCTGGATATGGGCACCCTTTCCAGCTCTCAAAATACGTGCACACTGCGCAGGATTTACACATGCGTAGCGTGTGTGTGCGCGCGTGTGTGTGTGTAGTAGAGAGAGGTGATGATGTCTTGGTGTGCCGCCTCCCTTTCATAGTTCCCTCGTGTTGCAGCCGTATTCCCCGACCCTTAGGAAATGACACGTCGTATCAGGGATGATACATCTGTCGTGCAAGAGCAGTAGAGCATGGCAGCGATCCACATATTCTGGGCATCATTTACTGTGGTTGCCTCCCAGCTGGAACTAATGGAATAATTATTACCGGCCACAGCCAGAGAATGATTTTGAAGTGTATTTACTTTTTAATGCTACTGTTTGTGGGAGTTAAAAGGTCGTGCCATTCAGTTTTAACGAACAAATCTGCAGTTTAGCGCTGCATATTTTCGTCACAGTCTTTTTGGTCTACTGCACAGCCAGGGGACACATGTAATGCTGTAAATTTAAAGCATTAGAAGATATTGACATGCTCCCCATTTTCTGAATCCAGTTTCCTCTGATCAAAAGCTTTGCACCATATACTATTCTCTGTTTATTTCCACTCAGTGAGTTCCATCTTTTCCATGTGTGTTTGAAAATGTCAAATGTTGAAAAGTAAATCTATATTGGGTAATTTGAACATATCATTGTGACCAAAGCCAATGTTGTGTGCATCTTTCTGGCCAAGCTAAATTTCTGAGTAGTCTTAATCCAGAAGGCTGACTGTATTTTTGAATTGTTCCGATACCAGTGAAGCCTCAATACTATAATCTATGTGTGTGTGCACTGATAATGTATTAGCCCTGAAATGAGATCCTGCTTCTTCCCACTTCACTCAGTGGGTTTACGTGAAATGATAATTAATAAGACTAATGTCGTTGTAACAGTATACATGGAATGGGAAAAAATAGATTTATCCACGAAGTATGTCTGCCTCCAGAAGCAGTAAATGACTGCATGCCCTCTTTTTGCCTGTGCTGTCTTTTACCTGTTTTCATCACA
>NC_141329.1:19046528-19079028 GCF_037954235.1 Aulostomus chinensis | reverse complement strand
GACACCTCCCCATTATACAGCAACACCACATTACAGCTCTCAACTCAAATGAAAACACCTCTCAAACAAAAAGAAAATTGAACACTATAATTCTTTATAAAAGTGTATTTAATTTACTTTCACGGAAGTTTTATACAACCACAAAATCTGGACATTTGAGAAGGTATGATTAGTACTAAAACTAGGAGAAAAGTTGTTTGACATTTTGAAATGACTCAACCTGATTCTCAGAATAGTTGGCAATTGGCAGTCAATTAATTGTTGCAATTCTGTTTTAACCTGTGTAATTAACATTATTTGGAATTTCCTTGAACAGGTTAATCATCGGGCTAACATGTTCAATCAGCCTGTGTCAGACATCTGTTGTGTGAATGGACTATGGGAAAAAATACTGATAGTAAAATATACTGCAACACGTCCTCTCGAAAAAATCGAATGGATAAGCTGGTGGCAAATATCAATACTTTTATTACAATAGTTGGTACGCTTTTTGCCATTTCAGCTCACCATTTTGAAAAAGTTATTGTACAGATGTGTTCAAGAGACGCTAGGCTAAGACTATGCACTGTGTTGGACATTGTGTTCATCTCAGTTGTCAAATTCTTTGAAATTGACAGCGCAGTGCAGTATATAAAGTCATAATTCTTGCTTTTTAGTATTATTACCTTAAAAGTAGTTAAAGATATGGCATTTCATAAGTTAATTCACCTGCGACGATTGTGTTTAGCAGAATGGTTTGAATCTTGATGTTATTATGAGCGAAGGCTCATGATAGTATCGCATCATGAGTTACTCTTGGATTCCCACTCTGTCAGTGTGTTGTTGTACTGTTTAAGATGAAATTGCGTTAAACCACCAAGAGTATTTCTCTGCCCCTGCTTTTCTTAATGTGTTTTCCTCCCGTGAGGGTCTTATCCATAAGTCAGCATGCATGACGGTGTCAGAGGTCAGTGATTTACAGAAAGAGAAGCACTGTGTTTCCTGAAATGAGCCTCTGCTTTTATGGCCCTCTGTGCTGCTATAAAACATTTGCTAAGAAGGCAGTTGACCCATCAAACCTTCTCATTCCCTCAGAGGTCAAAGTCCCTCAAGGTGTTGTTAACCATTCTGTATCTCCTCCTCAGAGAAGAGGTCAAATCAGAAAATCTCAGCCCTGCATGTAAATGTCAAAAATGTGATTGCATTGTACAGACCCTTCTGACTGCATGCCTTTCTGTCTTACATGTAAAGCAAAGAGAGGATGGTGTCATCTCAGTTTAGACACAAGACTGAATGGATCTCCCAGACGTAGCAAAGGCTAAATCCCAGGCTGCATCTGTCTGCTCAGGATATGTTTGACTGGGGTAAATATAGCCTGTTGGTTTTAGCTAGAGGATAAACACAGATGTTGAGGAGGCCTTTCTTACCACAGGATGGCTTGCGTCCTGCCCCTGGTCAGCCTGGGTAGCAGAGGGAGAGGGTGAGAGGGAATGCCTCACCATGCTTCCACAACACACTGCAGACAGCAACCGTGAATGTAACTCAGCTTTTTACAGAGTGGGACTGGTATAGGCTAAAAACACGGAGAAAGCCTGTCAAAGAAGGATTTATAGGCCTCTCTGTGTCTGTCCATTTAGTACTCCACTCAGCAAAGAGGTGGTGAGTTTAGAATAGGACCTAGATTTTATTTGAATGTGAGATGGCCAAAGAGACATATCCACAGACCACACTTTGGTTAAACTATATGTTATATATTGTTTTAGTTTATTTCACAGTCCAGGATGACACTTGGTGTTTTGAGGGGTTTGAATTGATGCATTGGAATCCCTCAACGGTAATGTGTAGAGGATGTGATGATCTCCATAACAGCAAGCGTTCTTAGCTTGTACCCCCCCGTCCTTTTTGATTTGTCTCTGCTCTTTTCAGCCCTGTCTAAAAGGAATGATGATGTTAAATGGTGTGCCAGTGCTGTGCTGTAAGATACTTTTGATGGTAGAATCAGACGTCATGCATTTATTCTCAAGGGAACTGGCTTTGTTCTACAGACTTTCAAAGCATCCTGACACACATCTATTAATATGAATTGTCATGCAGTTGAGAAGGGCAGGCACTATCTTTCTCTTTATAATGTGGGTTTGCTTTTATTCCTCCCACATCTTGTTTCCTCTGCCTTGGGGGTTGCTGCTGTAAGAGGAAGACAGTGCTGTTACACCTGTCTCATATCTTTCCCTAATTGAAGCTTCACCCACAGGGCCATGGGTGACAGGTGGTGGGTGGTTTTGTGTGTGTGTGTGTGTGTGTGTGTGTGTGTGTGTGTGTGTGTGTGTGTGTGTGTGTGTGTGTGTGTGTGTGTGTGTGTGTGTGTGTGTGTGTGTTGGTTATTACAGAGAACTGTGTCATATGTCCTGCGCTATATACTATGGGAAAAATGTTCGGGAAAGAGGAAATCCTGCATGACGGGATAAAGGAACAGCTGATTCTTCCCCATCTGTTTTTATGGAGCGAGGAGGAGTAAATTAACCGCACACACACGAAAGCTTGACCGTTGCATACACCTGTCATTTCAAAAGTGTTCTTGTCATTCGTTTTAGTCTTTAGTTCAACTTCTCAAGCAGGCCTGAGAAGAGAATCGCTGCATTTTTGTGTCATGTTGTTGGATGTTAAATGGAATGTCTGATGATGATCTATTTATATTTTAAGTGCTTCATCACTATTGGGTCTGGGTGATATGACGGGAAAATTTGTCACAGTAAAATGCCTCAACCCATTCTATTGATAATTATTGATTTTTGAATTATTAAATGTTTAATAACCTTTTTATGATAATTGACCTGACTTCAACTCTAAATGTGGTTATATGTGAACACCTGTTCCCTTAAGTAATAATACTAAAAAGCAAGAATTATGAATTTATTTACTGCACTGTGCTGTCAAAGAATTTGACAGCTGAGATGAACACAATGTCCAACACAGTGCATAGTCTTAGCCTAGAGTCTCTTGAACACATCTGTACAATACCCTTTTCAAAATGGTAGGCTGAAACAGCAACAAGCATACCAACTGTTGTCATAAAAGTATTGATATTTTCCACCAGCGTATCCATACAATTTTTCAAGAGGACGTGTTGTAGTATATTGTACTATCAATATTTTTTCCCATAGTCCATTCACACAACACATGTCTGACACAGGTCCAAATCTAACCAAGTTTTGTGGCTAAACCAAACTAGACCTTAATAAGGTTTCTGGCTGCCACAAATAGATAATTTTATCAGTCTGCCAAATTTCTTCTGTGTTCCAGCAAATGAGGTTCAGTTTAGAGCACTGCTACCCCTGACTGGTGTAGTTATGTCATTGCTGCTTGAGTTATGATGCATCATTTGCCAGGACATATCACTATTATTTTATTGCCCCAGCCATGACCACCCCAGGGAACATTAATATCTACAATCAGGATCTGCAGAGAACACAAATTGAAGTCATAATCAACATTGACAAAGTAATTTAAGAGCAATTTAAGGCACCTACCATGCTCTAATGCTTATCAAATGTTTCTTTGTTTGTAAAATTTAGAAGAACTATAGGATGCCAAGTCTTCCATGTAGTCACTGACTTGAGTCACTGGAGCTACAAAAGGTTGTAAAGAGGCACCCCACTATCTCTTAGCAATGAATATTTTTCATTTTGGAAGGTGTGTTCATGAATGCATTTTTGTTTCGTGCTGTAGAGCAATGAAAAGATCTTTGTGGTCCCCTCACAAACATCAAGTGAAATTCCATCTGTATTTTATTTAGAAGTTATTGCCTGTCTCTTTGCTAACTTTGGCTCTCAACGCTACTTGTCGGAGGTCAAACTGTTGGACAGGAAGGGAGTGTAGACTATGCAGGATGTGTGTAGTGGAGATGAGTGTTGTCCAGTGAATCAGGGACGAGGCATCAGAGAGAGAAATGGCCTCAGATGGCAGAGATTAGTCATGAGCGGTTCACAGGACATGAGTAAGAACATTCCTCTGAAACTCAGAAAAATGTGAACTCAGTTCGTCTTTGGCACGCAGCTGATATCCTGTGCTGATACTTTGCCAGTTCATTGTTGGGATAGCTCTGGATTAGCTCATCCCAGTTACAGAAGAGGAACCAAACCGCTCTCAGCTACAGATTGAACAATGTTTAGCGAAAGGGGTGTTACCCCAGACACCACCAGGAAACATGTAGATACATTTGCATGATTCTCCTTTCCGCTGTCATTCAGGATGTTTTGCTTTTGTTGACCTGCAGGTCAGTAAAAACACAGTCAAAGAAGCACACACACATTCAGATTCTCATTTGAGCGGATGGTAGTCTGGGTGGGAAAGGGTGAGTTTTCAAAAGCTGGTTTCTGGTATTTTGATGTACAAAAATCTGTTTCTTTCTTTTCCTTTAGTTTCCCTTTCTTTGTGGTATGTGTGCAGAAAGGCATGCATACATACATATGGTCTCTCCCTCCCTCTGCCTCTTTACTGCTCAGATCTCAGGCAATGACTGCTGACTGTGGAGCTATTGTTTTAATGCTAATTGAGTATAGCATGTGGTCATTCCATGAATGCCTCTGGGCCCGCTTTTAAAGGTACTGTATAAAAAAAAGTGCTTTTTCCCCCTCCTCATTTCCAAATCAGATTTGTTACTGAGATGGAGGCTATTAAATGCTATATTTCCTTTCAAGTTCAGTTGGACTATTTTGCAAAGAGAGGATATGGTGGAACGTGTGCTTAGGCAGGGGTTGTGTTGATGATATGTTGGTAAGTTGACTATGAGTGAGAGATAAGGGGAATTCCAAAAAAAACCAGACTAGTTTCCATTTTGAGAATGGGCTTATTATTTTCTGTGTTTGTTTATGCTTTAATACTGTAGTTATAGAAGGAAAAAAAGGTTTGAATCACTTATTTGTATTTTTGTTTTCAATTACATAATGTGTCCAATGGAAGTAGAAATCTCAACTATCATGATTCAATCCGGAATTGATTTTCATTTTAAAGCTGATTCTCAACTATTAAATACACTGGAAGGGCATGATGTGTAAGTTCTTTGTAAGTTGGTCCCAAAGTTTTCACTTGTTTCCTTTTGAGCATTAAAATTCCAAATGAATCAAAGTGACAATTCAGATCTTGATGAAGGGTGCTGTCTGAGAAACAGAGGCCCCTTTCACACAGCCTGTTCAAGGCAGGAATTTTAGCAGTGGGGGTCATAGAATCAAATTTGCGCAAAAGGAAGAGCTGGCATGGAGGAAAAGTGTCTCACTAGATTCACACTAGACGCCATTACATGTCATGCTCCTCATAGCAGAAAGATATCAATTATCATATACTGGAGTCAGTGTGATGTTAAGTTGGCCTTTTTTGGATCTGCGTAAACTGATAAAGCAGCATAACAAAGGGGTTCTCTTTCAGGATCTAGACATGAATTGGCATAATAATAATATTTGGCATAATTTCATATCAAAATGTGCTGGAATTTGCTCTAAAAGCATTTCAAGTTTTATACTGAAAATGAATACAATTATGACTCATAAGACTCAGAATCGCCCCCTTTCTTAATCCATGTTCTGCAGTCAGAGCAACCTCACGATCTTCAACCATTCATCCCTGTGTACTCATACATGTAGGATTCTTTTCCATTGCTTATATCATAAAGTTCTGCATAAAGACATGAAATATTATCATGACAAACTGGCAACCCCCACCAGAGAAGCACCACTGCTTATTTTGCAGTACATCATCTAATGTTTACAGTCTGCCCACAGACTTCCCCTGTACTACCCAATGTTCCAACTTGTATGTCGTTAAGTGCTGTTTATATAATTGCCTGAATAAATTAGTAATCATGTAGTAAGCCCTGCTGATGCCACAGCTTGAAACACTTGCATTGTAATACTGTGCTCTTTGGCAGTTTTTAGTCTTCAGTTTAAATTTCTCACTGCAGACTTGGCTGCTGCCCAGTGGCTTTCAGATCATGCACTGCATTCTCTAATTTATGTTGGCCTCTTATATGGTCAAATACTCTTTTGCTTCACTTTGCAAACATGGTGTATTGCAGTTGGAATGTGCAAGCTACAGCTGAAATATTACCAACACCAACAGGACTTTGGGCATCAGTGTCCTTTTTGAAGATAGGGGTGTGGTTTCAGTGTGACAACAGTGTGACCAGGGCAGCTTCATTAATTGTGAAAACATCCCAAATTCATTTCGTACTTCCAAGTGATCTCATGTCTAAATCAGAATTATTCTTTTCCCCCTGTTCATATATGTGTTAAATTCATGCTTTTTCACCTGTCATTTTTCGGGGGTATGGCAAGAAATCAGATTTTTTGTTTTTGGTTGAAGTATTGTTGTGAGCCTGGTGGGATTGTCTTTAGGTGCTAATCACTAAATATTAAATGTCAATAATAGTGGTAAAAATAACTTGTCTGATTGTAACTGTAAAGATGTGGATGGGTGCACCTCTAGCTTTCCCCACCAATACGAATGTTTGTGTTTTTCACATCCAGACTGTGCAGCAGTGACAGAATTGCTAAGTGTCCCATAGGGGTGGGGCAGACAGCAGCCAAGGGGAGAGGGAAGTGACAGAAGTTTGTGTGTTTCTCCACACAACAACAGTAGAGCCTGTTATCATCGTGGGAGAAGAGGAGACGGATGAGCTGATAACTCAGAGGGAGTGAAATGGCTCGACAGGGGAGCAGGGATATGAGGACAGAGAGAGACGGGCTAAAAGGGAGGTCTGTTGCAAGAAGAAAGCCTACTCATTTGCGTCCGTCTCCCGTTTCACCTCCTCCCTTTTCACCTCCTCTCTCACCACTTAATTTGTCCTCCCTGTTTCTGTGTGTTTTCCCCATGACCTTTTGAGCCAGTCTCTGATTAGATAACTAGTCCAGTGTGTCAGGGGAGGCTTTACCTGAGAACAAAGATGATCAAAAGAAAGACCTGCAATGAGGTAAAACAATGAATGACTGGGAAGTGATCGACGATAAAACTGTGCATGTTATACAATCCATTTGAGGGGGGTTAGAGCCTTACAGAGGGGTGTGTTGTGTATGAATTTGTGGAGGAAATGAACTATCTATTGTGTAGTGTCTCAGGGGAGTTTGTGCATGTGGAGCAGATCTGCTGTTGCTGTGATGGTACAAGGTTTAGGTTTAGAACAAGAGAGGCAGAAAACAGTGGATATTTTGTCTGTACAGGAGCTACCAGGTGACTGCATGTGTGTGTGTTGAAGGTCACTGCTATCAGCCCAGTCCTGGCTGAGACTTGTTTGACCCATTTTTAAATTTTTTTTTTTTGCTCAGAGGTGCTAAAGCACTCATAAAGCCCCCCCTACACACGTACGCATACACAAACTTCACCTCAAACTTCCACTTAAGCAACCTCTTGTCAGCTCTCTCCCACACATGAACTCTGTCATTGCTCTCAGCCCTAACACATCAGTGCACATATGGCTGCATCCATTAAGCACATTTCTTCCATACAACCACTGTAGATACACTAATTCATTGTTGCGCATGCACTCACTTGCATATACAGTTGTCCAAAGAGTGCAGTGTTTTTCCAGTGGTTCCCACGTCTGATTTTGACAGGAATGTTGGCAGCCCCGTGGGGAGCCTTGAGGCTTTTTTTTTTTTTTTAAACTTCTCTGGATCCCTCCTCTTCCCCTGTTTCCATCTTTCCTCCCCTTTGTCTTCCTTTATTTCCCCTTTAAAAGCCTTTGTCATTTGTCAAATCGTTGCTGTGTCTGCCTGGAACACAAGGAGGCCAGTGTATATTTTGTGTGAGCACATGTGCAGCTCAGAGTGGATGAACATGCATGCGTGAGTGAATGCTCAGCTGTAGAGCCACACCCTGGACACGCTCTTAACCAAACACATTGAGAAGAGAGCGGACTTCTGGATGGATTTAGCTTGTTGTGACAGCAGTCTGCACTAGCTTGAACTAAGAATGGAGTTGATTGTGGATTGCAGGTTCAAGAATGAGCAGTGAGACCCATGGAGGCCTGTAAGTCAACCCTATTCCCACAGCCACGGCCAGGTTTGTGAAATCCAGCGATGATGGTGATTCAGTGGTGCAGTCCCACTTTTGAGTTTTCATATTGGACTGTTAGAAAAGACATACCTTGTACGTGATTATTATTACTGGCAAAATTCCACTTAACATATACGACTGTCTAGATGATAGAGGTAGTTTTGTGGACCAGAGATTGCTCTCAGGGTTTACAACTAGCCTCCCAATTATCACTGCTACTTCAATATTAGAACATATGTTGGTTTAGATAGGATTCAGTTAAAAACTAGGTGGCAGTTGATCTGTGGTTTGAATGTAAGCTGGCAGAATGTCTGTCCTCATAAAACTGTGGACACAAACACACAAAATGGTACTACGAGTTAAAAGGAACCACACCTTACTATTGTAATCCCCTTTCATTTGGGATTTGAGACAAACCCCTTCTTATAGTATCGAATGAATAGACTATTCATCTGAGCCCACCACCTGTCTTGCATTTTGCAGAGATGTGTTTGTGTTTGTCTGTGAAGCATTTTCTCGATTCTGTTTTGGGCTAAGATTTGTGGCCTTAGAAAACACATTTGTTACAAATGTTTGAGCAGAGAGCAAAACTTTTCCACCATTCACCTCCTGGCATATTTTGTCATGGTGGTGCAGTGCAAGAAAAAAAAATGTAGGCAGTTCAAACAATCCATATTGTCCTGGGAGTTTGCAGCACACATTTACATTCACATACAGAAAAGATAGCGTGTGATTTTCAGTTAAGGTGATTTATGACTGGTACGCTTCTTCTTGGGATGGGCGTGTGAAATTGATTCCTCGATTGCTCACTGTTAGAAGGAAATTTCAGGGGTTAGTAAGAGAGGAGGTAATGTGGAAACTCAATCTTTTTATTTGTAATTTGTCTTTCTTTTCAAGTATAGTTCTGGATTAATGACTACAGAATTCACTTCCAGCACAGTGATCTTGCCTCCAAAGTAAAAGCAGGAATGATTTAATACTATTATCCTTTTGTCAGAATTGGCTTTCTGAGCTTTATTCTGACATGAATCATTCACTTGTGGCAGGCTTATCATTGGTAGCTGAAATATAGCATTTATATCTCAAATCAGAGTCTTTGATGACAATATTATTAGTCATTTGGACAACATTTGACATTCTTCCACATGCAAAGAAGACAGGAAATATGAACTGGGAATGGCTTTTTTGGTTTTGGGTTCCAAAGAATTTTGTCTGTCCAATGATCATATTGCAGAGGTCCAGTCAAAGTGTCGAAGTAGAAGCTCCTTGGTATTTTCAATATTATATATTACTGTTACCTTGGAGGTTTATTCCTCGTACTATATGCTCTGGTTTTATTCCCTTGCTCTCAGACTGCTTTGTTTCTCTTTTCTCACAGTGCCAGTTTGTACACTGCTGTCTGCAGCTCCATGTTTCAACTCAGTCTCAATGGGCCTACTGTACTCTGTTTGCTCTCTTTACTCAAAGTCCTGCAGGCAAACAGTGTCTGGTCTCCCTGGGGCCTGGGACTGTGCTAGAGTGGAGCCCTGATACAGTACTACAGTTTAACTTGCTTTGTTTTACCACTGTTTGGCTGTGATACCTTGTGAAAAGTTTGTGTGTGTGCGCGCGCGCGTGTGTGTGTGTGTCTACAAGTGTTAGCCAGACATTGGGTGTGGAGTACTCATACAAAGATAATGCATGCAGTATCAAGTCACCCAGATGTTCTGTTTTAGTTCCGCACACAGTAAAAATATATATGCACAAAAAATTGAAACTGTACATCAGACTTAAATGCTATGTTGTAGAGAACTGGACTTGTTTAAGTTGCCTACAATACAGCACTTAAAAGTAACCGTGATCAAGATTACTAAGATTATTCATCATTTAGTTGCTCTTTCTCTTTCCTTCTAACTGGGGGCACATCACTGTGAGGTAGTGCAGTAATGCTTGGCTAACTTTAAAACTACATTATAAGCTACATAACATAAGCCATTGAAATGTGCTCACCATTGCAAACATCATGTAACGTGTATTTCAGCATGACAGATAACAAAAAAGCCCAGAAAACATTCATTCTTTGGATGGTATTAACATGAAACAGAACTCACCTTAAAGTAAGCCTGGGCGATATGGACTAAAAATAATGGTTGTTGCAGTCTTGTTCCCCTCACAAAGAGTGGGATTTCTCCCACTTTGCTGGATGCCTCGATTTCAGATGCTGAAATAAGTTTGTTGTGCTGCTACCTTTTGTCGTAATTGGCTTCAGACAAACTTTGAAGCGTGCAGTCACTTGTTCAACGTCTGTCGCTGCAAAACCAAACCACTTCCAAACCACTGACAATACTACTCCTTTCTTAGAAACAAACTTCTCGCTCTTGTTAGCCATGTTGCTGCTATGTGTGCGCAGGAAACGAGGGGTGAGTGGGAAAGCTATGGAAGCCGCTGAAGGACAAAAGGTGCGCCATAGCAAGAAGAGTAAAAACTCAAATGTTTTATTTTTTAAATTGTCCGCAACAAAAAACTCGAATTAATCGATAAAATCGATATATCGCCCAGGCCTACCTTAAAGTCTTTAAACAAATCTGGATGATGGTCTTTCAAGTTTTTTGCTAAATTGGAAGTATTGGCTCCGTTTGTCCGGATGCCACACTAGCAATGTTTGCATACGGACTTCTGTGGATTAATAATCCGGCCCGCACTCCCCTTCCATGAACCAGTCTGCCATCCAGTCCCCCATCAAGCTGGCTTGCTCTCCCTGCCTCCCCTACCAGAAGCTTCCTTCTTCAACTGTTATTAACATTTCCATGTTTTCCACATTTTGTATTGTAAACTGTTTTCTTGTCTGTAGCAACATCTACATCTGTCCGTCCTGGGTGAGGGATCCCTCCTCTGTTGCTCACCCTGAGGTTTCTTAGATTTTCCCTGTTAAAAGGGTTTTCTATGGAGTTTTTCCTCAGTCGATGTGAGGGTCTAAGGGCAGAGGATGTTGTTATGATGCCATGTGAAGCCCTTTGAGACAAACTGTTTGTGAAAACGGGCTTTACAAATTAAATTGCTTTGCCTTGCCTTGCCTAATACAGCCACTCTCATCTGCCTCATATGCAAAATACTTCCGGACTGGACTACTCTTGGTGCCTTTTTTTCTACAAGGCGTGGGGCGTTTGCATCATCTGCAGTTGCCATCTTCGATGTAGTTTTTCTTAAGCCATGTGTAGTCACCTTCTTCTTCTGAATGTAAGTAGCCTAGCGACTGGAAAACTCTGGGGCGTATACTGCCCCCGTCAGCTCCAGAAGAGGCACAGCACTGATTCCAAAAAAAAAGGGTATCCCCTGTGTTTTGTTGTTTTAGAACCAAATGGTATCGCAAGTATCGGTTCTCATGACATCACTAGTCAGTTGCAAGTGTGAGAGGAAGAACAGAAAATTTTTGTAAAGAACCTCCCTGGGCAGGAAAGACCCAGCCAGTGTCTTTGGACCCTTTTACACAGACTTTTAAAGGTGGGAATTTCATCCAACTGCTATGCCTCACCCTTCTGTGTTAAAGTACAAGAAGACAGAATGAGAGAAGCGATCAGTCCACCTCTGATCCACTAAATCCATATCTGTGTAAAAGGGACTGTTGGAGCTCCTTCAGAACCCTTACACTGTTGAGTTTGCATGTCCCACCTCTGTTGAAGCATGCAGTAATGCTGTATGAATTCACACATGGGGGTTACTTTGGCATTGCTTGGTTCTGTGGAAACAAGTAAAACATTGCAACAGCTGGGCTGTTTTTAAAGCGATATTGCTGAAACTCTGTGTAGAAGTGGCAAGTGTGATTTGGATGTACTCGGCTACAAATGATTAAGTTGCCTTTTTCACATTTTATTGTTCATCATTTCTGTTTAACCTAACTCCTTCAACATTGTATTCAAGTATTCCATAGGACTTAATTTCTTTCCTTAGTTGCTTTTGGCAGACAGAGGGAGGAGAGGGGAGGCCAAAGTGATTATCAGACTTCGGGTGTGGTTTAACCCACTTAGACTCCCTGTCTCAGGGTCTTCTGCCAAAACGGTGAGCTTAGTGATTTTAATCCTCTTTCTAGGGTGAGCTGATAGTTTGTTGTAGCAGCTGCTTTCTCGTTCTGTACAAATGTTACTGCATCACAATTTGTGTTTATTCCCATCAGCGTGAACTTTTCCCCTATGTATTTAGTGTGGATCCATACACCTTTCAGTGATTTTGTGAGAGTTGCGTGTGAGTTATTAGGCAGTTTCTTGGTCATAAACATATCAGTGAAGCCCTGCAATGGTTTGAAGTGATCCCTCTGGTTGGCCCTTTCAGCGTTCACAGCCAGGCATGTTTATTTGACCCCCAGCATCCACAGCAAGGCATGTTTATTTGGCCCCCTCCAGACTGGGCTGTGCTGGGCCAGCTTCTGCCCCACAGGTCTAACAGCAGTCCAGAGCTTCAGCAAGTCCACACTCCGCTAGCTTCAGCCATCATCACGTCTGTATTCCCCATATTATGCTGGGCTCCTTCTCTTAATAAAACAGGCTCATAACGCCACGTTCCTTGCATTCTTTATGTGCATGCCTCTCTCCTCTTTTCACATGCATGGATGGGTTGCATCTAGAAATGTAGACCACCCCCTTAATGAAACCAAATCATGCACAGTGCTTTTAGTGTAGCTGGATGTTGTTGAGATTTAGATCTGTCTGTTTGCCAAGCTACTCGGTTCACAGCACAGATTTCCACACAAAATTTTATACTTTTACTTTTCAGTGTGCCTGTGTGAGGAGTTTGCAGTGAAGAGCAGCTAGAAGAACAACATTGCTGCCTTGGGGAAACTGTGAAATATGGAGTAAAACAAACAATTATCACCTTGAATTAAATGAAATTGGAGTAATCATTCAAAACAACCTACCAAAGATAACATGGTCCTCTATTGTTTTCCCAGTGATTGGGATGCGTTGGTTGAAGGTGTGGGAACACCAAAATATATTTCATGGATATCCGTAGCATTTGTGAGCAACTGTCCTAAACTAATTAGCATGTGTGTTAAGACTCATCTGTAAGTTTTTTTGTCAACTCCTGAACAATAACCAACAACAAGCAGAATCATTCCTTCCCCAAGTTAATGGACTATAAACTAGTGATTTTATTGTAAGAAACATAATGCTGATTGTGGAAGGAAATGCTTATAATACAATCTCTGTTACAGTAAATCATGAGGTTGTTTTTTCCTATTTTAAATGTGTTTTTTGTGTTATCACAGCAGTAAAGTTCAGGTAAGTTAGTCTCTTTCTGCTGCTTAATGGATGTAACCGCAGTGACTTACACCTATTGTGAATTCACATGCACAACCTCCATTCCGTTGTAGGGTGTGTTTGAGCAGTGACACTGTCACTGTAGGTTATGTCTAGACTGCCCCCTCTCTCCTCCTAGCAGAGTGGAGTCATGGCAGAATCGGGGTCAGCCACACTTCCTCCTTTGCTACCCGCTCTATATTTTATTCCTCATTCCCCAAAACAGACTCCTCTCTGTGTCTCTTCACATATCTATCATCCCTCCATCTGCACTTCTCATTTAAATAATACATCAGTTGTTTTTTTCGGAAAAATCTCTTATCACATTTCATAATATTGCTACTCATCTCATTAATTTGCTCAGAGTTCTTCCCCCTGTGCCTGTTAGTGGAATAGGACAGTGAGATTTAGGATCAACAAAGGCTGGTTGTAGTTCTGTAAGGGGGAGCTGTCTACACGAGTCTGTGGAGGGAGTGGAGAGTTGGGTGAGTGAAATAAATTGATTTTTTTATACAGATGATCAGATTGATGCTGAAGAAGGAAAACCCACACAGTGATGAGACATGCTGAGTGATGTGATTTACAGGAAGATGTTCAGTTTTTTTTGTCTGCAGCTTTCGGCCAAGTCTATGCTGCTTAGCTCATGGCAGTATGTTTGTGTGTTGTCCAACACTGCTTAAACGCTCACTGGGTTGTTAATATCTCATAAAAGATTTGGTCCTCTTATGACTCGCTCATCACATTATCATTACAGGTGCTGACGTTGCTACTTGTGTTTTTAGTTTTTATTACTCAAGTTTAAATTCAATAGATTTATCTCAAATGCAGTTGAACTGTGTACTTTGCATCAGAAAATACAGTTTTTTACCATCATCATGAAATGGCTCTTGTGGCTTCTCAGTACAATAGTGAGTGATTGTGCTGGTTCATACATGCCAAGTGACTTGTTTGCCCAAGGAAGGTAGTTGAAAGGAGGGAATGCAAATGCATGCCATACTAGTACTGGTCTTTAAGGCAGGGTTTAATTTGAAGCACAGTCAGCAAGTGTGTACATCATAGTATCTTGGTTTTAATGAAAATTTAATTTATATGCTTCTGAAAGGGTAATGCAAATGCATGGCAACTGCATGTTAGCTACAGTATTACTGTTCTTGTAACTGTATAACGTGTTAATGTTTCACTCTGCACAGATGTATTTATCTAAATCTGCTGAAATAATCCCACAATGAAATCAAACTGCACAAAGTGAAGATTAAAAACTGACTTCAAGTCCTGCACAACAGGAGCTACACTGCGTAATCATCTCCCTCTCTCTTTGATGGTTGCTTTTGCACAGTCTAAAGGTACATCTTCTCAGTGCCACTATGTCAAAATCTTGCATGAGATGGATAGATAAGATAAGATCAAAAAGAAATGAAAATTCTAGTGCAGGGGAACAGGAACCTTCCTCTGACTATCATACACAGTGCTGCAGTCATCACTGAAGACAGAGGGTGTTATTGCTGTGCCTTGACTGTACAGTGAATCGATACGCAGTATTGTGAATTAATGTAAATGGTCAGATTGTTTTTTTGGGAGTTGTATCATCTTTGAATTCACTGTTATCATCTTATAGCTTGACACAAGGCTATAAGGTATGGCCTGGCCTGACCTGGCACAATCTTTTAGTCAACAGACGGCTCAGTGCAGGCCGGTATAATGGAAGGACAGACTCTTTGCCATCTGGTCATCAAGTGACACCAGGGTTACTTGTCTGTACATACGACTGATACAGCCATCTGATAACTTGGTGATGCTTTTGAGCATTTTTAACACAAAGCACAGGTGTTTGGGATACAAGACTTCAGGAGTATTTGATTTGCTAATGTAAAATATCAAGCTGCCATATGGATTTAAATGAATTGCTCGGATGTCTGTGAGTTAAGACATGCTTAAAGAGGGGAGAGACACTAAACGTGAAAACCGATGTGAAGGTGTTGGGTCATATTCATTTTTTGTGTGCTCATTTAACATGTTAACAACTTAACATACCTTTTCTGTCTGCTGGGGAAAGTCATCATTGTTTCCACAAGCTTTGCCCACATTGTACTGCATTTTGTTCCTCAAAGAAGTATGGAACTGATAGTCTCACCAGGAACAAAAGTCAGACCTATGTTTTTGCTCTCAACAGCGTGAATAACCAACTGATGTGAGCTGTGTGTCGTTGGACACATACAGCAATGTTTTGAACCAAAGTCCAAGGTGATGTGGTGGAACACAGAGGCAGCGCCTGAGTCAGCCCTCAGTCAATATTTGCTTCTGTGAGTTCACAGAGAACAACCCAAAATGGCCTGGCAAATTTCCTTGTGAGATGCAAAGATGGACAGATCGAGGCATGGATTTTTTTCATAGATGCTATCAGAGTGGAGGCATCAACTGCACAATTATACCTCCTACAGCTGCCGCTGAGTGTGTGACACCTGTGCCCCATGTTCTCCCGGCCCTTGTTTATAAAAAGCATCCGAGCAAAAACCACAGCACTAAGTGGTTTGTGGGTGGCTGCAGCAGAATCCTCATTAAATACTCAGATGTATAGTTTTCCTTAGTGTGTGTTGCTTTAGCTGAAGATTTGCATTTTAGACTGCTGTTTCTGGCAAATGGCTTGGACACAGGCCACCCAGGTGGAAGTGATCATCCCAGTAACTATTGGTCTGTATCACTGTCTGTTTGTGTACTCGTCTCTGCTCTTTCCACCTGACGAGGACAATAAACAAAATGGTGACTAAAACTCAGGTGCAGAACATAGCTGGATTGACACAAAGGAAATGTGTAAAAGCGCATCACAAGAAGAGATGGGTGACTGGAAAAAGGACACAGTAAAAAAAAAATGAGTAAAAAGGTGAGAAAAGAGGGTAAAAGCACGTGTGTGGGGAGTGTGCATATGTCTGGAACACATGTGGCAGTTAGAGACTGATTCACCCCATTAAGAAGACCATCCTCAGAGGCTTTTAAGGCCACCCTGCCCCCACAACGAGAGTTAGGGTGAGGGAGCATACAGGAATTTGGAGGATATGTTGTGACTGTGAAGACCCAATCAGGAACAAGAACATGGGTGTGTGTGTGTGTGTGTTTGTGTATATATATATATATATATATATATATATATATATATATATAACATATGGCTGTTTTTGAGCCTTTCAGACTTCTACAAAGATGTAAATTAGAGGCAGAAAATTAATTTCAATCCTTTTTATTGCTCAAGCAAGCACTATATTAACGCAATAACCATTCTTAACATAAGGCCAACAACAATGAACCATTAGCTTTTTAAAATAATAATAATAACAATGTAATTAATGTGCAAAACAGTAATTCTAACATCCAACTATTTTGTTCATCATCTCACATCTTTGAAAACAAACAATGAAAAAACAACTGCAAAAGAATGAGGTATTTTGTGTGGGGCAAGAATTATAAGAACAAAATTAAAATATTCTCAAGCCCCTACTGAAAGTCAAGGTACCATTGGTGGTGTTGTTGTTTTTGTTTTGTTTTTAAAATAAAGTGCAAACAATAAAGTTAACATACAACTCTTTTGCTCCTCTTACATCTTTGAAACAAACAATAAAACAAACAACTGTAAAAGAATAAGGTAGTGTGGGGCAAAAATTATAAGAACAAAATTAAAATATTCACAAGCCCTTTCCTTTCAAAGTGAAACCATGTCTTATTCCCTGCATTTTATTTCTGAAAAAAATCGGCAATTATCGGCCAGTTTAGGCCGATTACCAATTATTCTCAAATGGGCTATAATCGGCCGATTTAATCAGCAGGCTGATAAATCGGTCGGGCCCTAGTATGTGTCAGCATTTTCAAAAGTCTGAGTTTATGCTCATTCAGAAGTGTTTTCAGAGTCCCAGTTTTAGGGTTGCTAAGACAACACAATAGTGTAGATGTATGATAGATTTAGCAAAATGTGTACATTTTCAAACAGAATTGTTATTTGTCTGTATGAGGTCTTGGACACCCAAGTAGTAGTTTTTACACCTGTTTTTTCATTGCTTAAACTAAAAGTGTATTAGTCTAAGTAAGTTAGTAGAGCTTGCAGGCAGATTTTGTCATTCTCTGACTGAGCTTGGCTTGGTGTTCTGCCTTATTTTTATGCAGAGGTAACTGCCTACTGGCTCTCCCCTCATATTTATTTGACAGCATGATTTTGAAATTTTTAACTCAACAGTGAACAGTGAAAATGTATATTATCGTCTTCACGGATGTTTTTATCTTTTTGCATATTCATACGTCAAGCATGTGTCCTGCAATGGTATCATTGGAAAACTATGAAAAACAACCACCTGACATCTATAAACACAAAGTCTTCCTGTGGTTTCTCTTGATATTGAACCATGTGATTATTGTGTTTGCATGTTGGCCAACAACGTAAGTATACGATCCAAAATGACTAAGTCTTGCTCCTTCATTTATGTCTGCTGTAGCTCAAGGTGCAATGAAACTTGATAGCCTGGTTTGCTCACCGTCATCCTGGTTGTGTAATTTATGCAACAGAGATGAAGCTGTATATCCTGTTTTGCCAGGAGTTCTACAGAGTTGAGGCTTTGTTTGGGGTTGTAGGTTTGACTGTTTGAACGTGTTTACATCAAACAATTCCATAAGACTGATAGAAATGGAGACACACAGATGCTGAGACACAAACACTGCAGTGAGATCACCTTTGTAAAATCTTTTGAGGTCCATGTTAGTTATGACCGGACCTGCTCATATAACTATCTCACAGGGTCACAAAGACAAAAAGGGACCAATCACGGTTCTTGTGGTTCTGTGTGGTGTCTTTGCATTGACAGTAACCCTACTATAAATTAGAAATTTTGAAGGAGTTGCATACAGTCAGCTCCTACTATTTGTTTCTGTCAGAAGCTGTAAAGTTCAGATTATGCTCTGAGCACAATATAAGCGTTGTCTTTGAAAGTGTTACTCTGAAATTGGCCTAAAATGAAAGTTAGTTTAAATTGGATATAAAAAGGTAGCTCAATTTCAAATGTGCTCATCCCAGACCATGTAGTCCTTAATGAAAATATAGCCTGCAACGCTTGCAGATACTGAACAAGAGAGATGCAGCACACAAATTTCCCTGTTGTGGGATCAATAAAGTTCTATCTATCTATCTATCTAGATTTTAGATGATGTCAATGTTGGAGGAGGAACTCATGTATATGCCAGTCAGTAACTATAAATGATTACTGATGTAGTTTTCAGTCTAGTTCTTCGCTGATGACTCACTGCCCGCATCTTATTTTTTTGGTCTGCTCATTAACCATCTCTTACATGGATGGTTAGTTAGCTACATAGCGAAGGGCACGAAGGAAGCAACAGAAAAATCAGCAGTACGAATACGAGTACCAGGCTAATTATGTCCTCACTGTTCCCATTGACCCATTGACAGGAATAGACTCGTGAGTGGGGAATTTGCTAGAATGGTTGGTTTATGTCACAGTGACCAAATTGATTGTGTCCCATAAGGGCTTTAGATTGGAAACAGCCTAGCTACTGTCCTGAGGCCCAGCAATTGTAAGGTGCTCAGGACAGTAGGAAAAAAAACATCTGCAAGATCTTTCAATGAGCCTTTCAAAAGTTCCTCAGTGGCAGGGAAAACAGAATTCTAGGGTTCCCCTGTGCATTCCTCCTTGCATTTTCCATGTTCTTTGCCTGTATTTCCCTCTCAGCATTTCCAAGTCTGCCTCTACCACTTCTGATTGTCTTACTTCAGCTGAAAGCATGCTGATCCAAAAACGTCTCACTGACCTAACCACAAGCACAGGGAAGAATCTAGTAAAGTGACGCAGAGTGCCAATAAATACTAGAAATGCAGGGACCTTTGTACATAAACTCTTCCAAGAGGTAAAAGTAGTTGGTCTTTCTCAAGTAAAAATGGAGAAAAGGGAGTAACAAGGGAGTAGTAGATGTGTTTTTAATTTCCTCTAGCAGCTCTCAGCTTGCTGCTGACTCACCATAGAGTCTGTGTGGTGGATTGAAGGGTCCTGGTCCAGGATCAGGGTTAGGCCTGGATCATCTCGGGGAACAATTCGGGGTGCTTGTAAGGCTAAGAAGAGCCACAGGTCAAAATGTAAAAGAAGAGAGACGTTTGCTCAGGGATGGAAAATGTGATTTGAAAGTCATTTGCAATTTGGTCTTAATCACCAACAAATGATTACAAGCCTTTTTTTTTTTTTTTTAAATCTCTTCTGAAAGTGTTGCATCACAGGAAATCAAAGACTAGTTCCAACTGCCTTTACCTGCTAGAGTAGCCTTAGATATCATCTGGTTTAGAAACCATGACAAGCATAGTTAAACATGATATATAATAGGATAAGTTAGTTTGATAGGTAGTATGCCAAACATTGTCTTTTAATACCAGCACATGAAACCACCTTTTGTCACGATACCTTTATTCTGGGCAAAATATAAAAATCCTGTTTTGAGTTATCATGTGATTCCCAGCAACAGCTAGCATCACAGAGGAATGCACTGTTACCTTCGCATCATAGCATTACTCCCATGAATGGCCTACTGACGACAAGCCCTGTATATAACAAATAATGTTTAATTCTTAAATTTCTGCTCGATTTTTGGAACCTGCTGTCTGTCCAACCCAAATGTATTCAAAAGTCAATTTTAGAGAAGTTGCAGTGGTCGTTAAATGAAGGGTATAAAAAGCCACAGCCAAACATGCATGTGTTTACAAGGGTTTTTTTTTTTCTTAAAATATTTGCAAGTGCTGTCATGTTCAATGAAAGGTCAAATGAGGAATATGGGAGTCTTCAAGCAGATGTCTGCACGAGAGAAAAAGGATGTGGCCCAGGCAATGTAGTCTTTTCAGCCATATAGCCTTTTAATTGCAAGTCAGCATCTCATTTCTCTTTTGCAGGCAGTCATAGATTTTTGCGCCTAATCCATTTTGTCTTTCATGCAACTTGATTCAGCAGAGGTGCCTACATATCCTGTCCTGTCCTACCACACTCATTAATATTGAGATAAACCCTGCTTACTTCACCTTGCAATGTCACATTGAACTTGCCTGTGTCAAGGGCTGCAGCAGTGTGAGAATGTAACTGGTATGGTAATCTCCCCTGAAAATGTCTTGGCGTCACAGTATGCAGTATACCATACATTTTTGGTTTGAAAAATGTTTTATTTTAATTCGTAATGAGTATTTAAGTATTTGTAGAAACACTAATTTGAAAATAAAGGTGGGGAGGTGAGTGGATTAAGAGGAGACCGCGTTAATACCACCGTATACAGGAAAACCTGTACACTGCTGCAACTGTACCTCAGAATGAGAGTACCTATACTTGATTCTTTCATTTAAAGTGATACTTCACCTAAATAATGTGTTTTGCTTTCTACGTATTCACAAAAAGGTGTCTTAAGCTTACACCCCCCCCCCCCATTAGTTCTTTGTGACTCCAGATTGCATAAACACCCACCCACATACGGTACTTTATATTTAGCTTGAATGTAATTTTGCATGGCTACTAACAACAGCAGCAATGTTGGTGTACTAACTTTGAAGCACATCGTCGAGTATAATTCAAGTCTTCTTTATCAAGGCAGTTCAGCCACCATTAGCTTGAAGCGAAATTAGCTCGAAGCTTGAAGCTTAATGTCTGTCTCTTTATACATTATGAAGTTACAAAGAAGTGACAGCGGTGAAAAAAAATTGTGAGCCCAAGACAACTGTTGGAGAATTTAGAAAAATTATGCTTTTGGGGTAAAATAGGCAGCCAAAGCAGTGAGAGTCACATATTGAGGCATTTATAGGAGATGAAATAAAAATGAAATCCTCTCCTCTCATGCTTCATTTCATAGAAGATGAATTGTAGTATATAATCTCCACCATTGAACCGTAGGTAAACCCCTTCCTTCATTCTGAGATTACTTTACACACATTACACCTGCAACAGGCCAGGTCTCTTTCAGTCTTTTGTCTTGGCCTAACGGCAGACTTTGATGCAAATTCAGTACAGTACATAGTGTCCATGTAGAGAAAACCCAAAGGACTCAATCATTTCACTGGCATCAGAGGAACCGCCAGGCTCCATTATTTCTATCTCTGTCTGCTATCTCTTAGCTTTGCCATGTACACTGTCTACCAGCAGAGATTATCTAGGCCAGCTACACAATCACTGTTGCAGTATTATTTAAAGCTCAAGATCAGCCAAGAGGCATGACTCCAGCATAAATGACATAGATATTAATTATCTTGATTTTTTTTTTTTTTTAAGTGAAGGGTGAAAAGTTTAACCAAACGCAAACTCTGACCATCAGTCAAAGTGGTAAGAGAGAGGCCTTCATGCTGGAGGAGGGTGGGGACTGAGGTAAAATGATCTGCAACTGTAAGTTTTGTGTGTGACAGTTCATTTGTTCCTTTGGGAGCTCACAAAGTCTTCATACAATAAGGTCCTAACTGCCTCTTCTTTCAATGGTACCATTCAAGGGAAAAAAAAATCTTAACAGTGAGAGGCCTAGTGAGAGAAGGGCTTGCAGAGGCTCTCTCTTTGTTTGAATAAACTGTAACCCTACACACACACACACACACACACACACACACCCCCCTTGACCTCTTTGCTCCTTTGCAAACGTTGACACATCATTCAGAGTTTAGGAAAGGAGGACAACAGTGTCACTTCTCATTAATCAGCTGTGTCAAAAACAACACTGATGGGAATGTCACCCCAAGTGCTCTCAACTCTGTTTAAAAGATGGCGTGTTGGCCCTTAGGGCTAGGTTCTGTTTTTATATCAAGCTTAGCATAATATTCTCAGTGACGTCTACATCGGAACTTAGTCATTGTAAACTGCAAAGATTTTGTCTCACTTGTAAACAAAAAAGAAAAGAAAAAAAAAACCCGTTTCATTGATTTGTACAGGTTAAAGTTTGCACTTAAGTCATGCAAGAATAATGACTTGCATATTTGATTTTTTTTCAGTTGTCAGAAAATTAATCATAGATTAATCAGTTGAAGTGTTATCCACCAAGCATGTTAAGATGCACTTATTTTACTTAGAGTAAGAATATGAATATATACAGTTCTAAAAAAAAAATCACACTAATTGAGCAATAATAAAGAAAAAACTGAACTAATAAATTAAGTAAAGGCTTATTAGTTGTTGCTGTACTCGGCACATATGTTAAGTGCTTGGAGTGTCATTGAGCGCATCCTTGTAGCTGACCCAGAGCTCTGATCTGCTGCGGTGGCCAGGGCTTCTTGGATCAATACAGAATCATGAGTTATCACTGATAATCTCTTTTTTGAATTAAAAGATACTGACATAGCCAGCAGTAGCGCTACCGACAAACCCTCCTGTTTTTTTTTTTCCTTCTTTTTTTTCAGTGAGACTCAAATGTTGCCAAATCACATTCTTAGCCTTAAATACCATTTTTGGCTCATTTCTGGGGCTCTACTGATTGAATAATCTGTTTTTAGAGGGGTGAATGGTGGAATGCGCTTTAGGAATTTTTGATTGAGACTCAACCTGTGCTTGACCTCCCCTGAATCCAGTCACTGGAAGTTTTGTGATGGACTCTTAATTCTGTTGCTATAAGTCTGTTGGATTTGGGTCTGAGGGCTGCTGAATTGAGAGCTTACATCTGTTTAAAACCATAGTTATGCTATACAACTTTCAAAGTCATCAGGTCACTGTAGTATTGGCGCTGCACAGTTTGCTGTCTGGAATCTTTAATTCACTGAGGTTTAAACACTACTTGACTGAGCGGTGACAGGAGGACAGGGTCAGGGACATTACAAAATCATCCCCGGGGAGGAGCCCTGATGAGTCTGCCTGGTCTCCAAACTACTTTTTTGTCAAAAGGACACAGGAAGTGATGTCATGAGACAGAACCTTTTGTTACAAAATGGATGATTTTAGAAAACAACTTATCCATGTTTTTATTTTCTGATTCGCAGAGAGTCACTAAAACAAAACAAAGGATATAAAATAACGTGAAAGAATCGACCGTGATATGACCAAGTTGCATGGTAGATATCTGGAATGCATCAGAGAGCCTCTCAGCTGCCATCTTGGAAGCACCAATTTACCTCTGATCTGGGGCCTTCATTTTTGCGAGCTTCAAACCTATTGGGAAAAGAATTGAGGACAAAAATATTTACAGAATCAATATCATATGCCTCCTTGCTGATCAGTGCCTTTTATCAATGAAGGCATGTTTTTCTGATAGTTGCTCCATTTAGGACAATGTCATGTCATGTGTCTACACTGTTGAAAGGGAAAAGAGTTCAATGTCATAGGGAGACATGCTTACCTTTTATCTACAGGGTTTCTATGCTGTGTCCAGACCAAGATAATAAAACAGTGAACAAACCTTGTTAGAACTACTCTGAAAATTGATAAGGAATTGACTGATAAAACCCCTAAAAGCCCGTCCGACAGTGGAAGATGGGGGCTAAAATCATATACTGATAACAAAACAAGGCATAAGAATAGTCAGAGCAACATTTGTACAACAACTGTAACCGTGGCTCTCAGTGGACACGGTAGTCAATGTCGTAAGCCTTCCTCGCATATAATGTGACTATAAAAGTAAATCATCTGGAGGAAATCCCTGACTCTCTCCCAACTGTTTAACATGTTTTCTGCTCTCCCTGCTGGACGCCTCATCTATCTGAAGCCTCATCATTTAGCCTCATTAGTCTGTCACCGCTCTGATTTGATTACAGGAAGAATCTTGAAATAACAGCAGCTCAAATGAGCCTCAGCATGGACACACTCCTGCTTCTCTGAAAGTTTTATCATAGAAAACCCCCCTGAAAAATATGCCTTCAGATACAAATACTGATTTGATATAATTGAAAATCCCCCACAAAATCCTCATTTATTTGTGATGAAATACTTTCTACCACAGACAGATTTGGTAAGCTTAAAAGAGCATTATGATTCACTTTGTATTTACTCTCTTGGAATCCTTAATTCAGATGCATTTACAGATTTATGCACAAACAAAACTGCTGTAAATATGGTAACCAATCAACTTTGATCTTGGCTGAGAAGTTGGTGTAATTTGTTACCTGGAAGCACTGACATTAATGTATGATGAGAAATTCCTCTGTCGCTTGTGTGTGTGTGTGTGTGTGTGTGTGTGTGTGTGTGTGTGTGTGTGTGTGTGTGTGTGTGTGTGTTCGTTCATAGGATTTGTTGGAGATTATGGTTGTAGACCAGTGATTACTGACCCTTTAATCATAATAATCAGCTAATCATAATCAGCTGAATTTTTTTCTTAGTCATTTTTTGGTAGTCTGGTAGCTGACCTCACAGCAAATCAAATTACAGTGTGCATTTTAATAAATGGTCCAAAATGTTCTTATTTTTTTGACAAAGACTGTCCTGGCTGTGCAGTCTTTCACTTAGTGGTTAGTCTTTGAAACCAGGAGCATGTGTTGCTAATCTGCTTTTGCTGCTACAAAGTTTCAATGGCTGCCCTCGCTGCACATGTTGAGTGTGAGGGGAAACGACAGCTAACCACGATTGTCCTCGACACGTTCTAAATGGCAGATGTATGTACCATAGTTGAATTGCTCTCACGAGCTGCTGTCCGAGCTGCCATCTTGTTGACAGGAAAGCTAATGAAAGCAACATGATTCGCAATTACAATAGCATGTGCATCACTGAAGGAGATATCAGCAATTGTACTTGCCTCATGGTGTCCAGTCAAATCCTTTTTGCATAGTTCTGTCTTTAATAACTAATCATAGTGATGACATCAGTGTTTTCCAACAGCAGAGTGGAGGTAAAGTCATGGGGGACCTGTTTTAATGAAAAACACTTGTGTGTCATATTGTGCTTTAATTCAGCTGACAGTGCAGCAGTAATTTAGCTATTTAAATCTGTTGGCTTCCATATTTGACACAATGTATGAGGTGAGTTGTGGGTCATGTTGCCTTATCGATACTATGCTTGTACTACATATTGTCTCTGCTTATTGCATGCGTATTACCCATGCAACCACTTCAATTATCGTAGTATTAGTATAGTATTATCAATGCATACCCTGTATGTGGTTCATGAAAACAAATATTGTTAAGTTTATTAACTGCAATAGACACTTGAAGTTTCGAGGTAAATGACTAACTTTGGCTCATTATTATGTTGTGCTTGTGCTTGCATTTTTTTTGCATCCTAACACAAATCTAAGCTAAATTTTTGTGTATCTATCTATCTCTCGATCTATCTCTCTCTCTATCTCTATATCTATCTATCTATCTCTCTATCTATCTGTAAAGGCCTCCCTGCTTAATTATTAGCTTAAGAACACAAAATGGAATTAGACAAAATATCAATATTATTGCTTATTAAAGTAGAAGTTGAGCCTGACAACATTATTTTGTAGCAGTAAGGCAGTAGTAAACATGCAGCCTTGCTTCTGTGAGTACATATGCGTGTGAGCATGCATTTTCCACAATGGTCCCTGTGTACACCCCCAGGTTAATCAGTGTTGAGCAGCAGTAGCCTGCTGTTATCCCCTGAGACATCATTGTGAGAGCTCCAGCAGCTGCGCTGGTATAAGTCACCCTGAGGACCTGTTGTAACTGCTGCAAGCACACACACAGGGTTACCGCCGATTCATAAAAAGTCTTGAATTTGATTTTCAGAATTGAGATTTAATGGCATAAAATTTATAATTAATTATGGCTTGAATTTTGTACTTAATTAGATGATAGTTGCATCAACTTGCATGTGAATTAGGAAATACTACCAACATCATAAAAATTACAAATATTCTTGATAAATCCAGTGCAGTGCAGCATGCATGACTGCTTTAACTTATCATCTGCTACAGCTAACATGCAGCCATGACCTTGTTGGGTCAACTTATCACTCATAAGTCTGTAGTTGTCTGAGGACACAGTTAAAGCACTTCCTAAATAATTACATAGATGGTGTCATTCAAGCAGCTGCTGCGATCCCAGGCTTGTCTTAGACACTGACAGAAGAAGTAAGATACCCAAGTCCAATTCATTCTCTGTTGCTAGAGGGTGGAAAACCACAAACTGAAAAAGTGGATCACACGTCTTTTTGGATCAATTTATAGATTTTCAATCCAGAGGGCTGAAAAGTTTCATTAGTTCCGTTTTGTCAACTGTGAGGATTTGCTGCTTTTTCTAATCTCAAATAGAGATGCACCGATTGCGTTTTTCTTGGCCAGTTCCCATTTCCATTTTTATTTTGTTCGTGGGACCTGCCAATTCCAATTTTCCAAGAACTATGCTTTACTGAATATAACAACATAAAAATCTACTTTTCTTAATTTATAATTGTTATCTTCAGAATTACAAAAATATTACTCTTGGAGTTTTCCAAAACAGCTTAACAAATTACAAATCAAAATAAATAAAATGCTCTCCTGATGGAAATAGGTCCAAATTAAATTCTACTGAAAAATAGTTGCTGTATATCCAGCTGTGTCAGAATGTCTTTCACTTATTGAACAAAACTAAATGAATTCAGCAGCTAGTGAAGAAAAGCAGAGGCTGCTTGTTGGCTCTTAGCTCTGTGCTCTGCCTACTAGCTTTAGCTGCTTTCTCTTTATTAGCTTCCTCAAACTGGGCAGGCCAAACGGTTTTGTGGAGTTTAAAGTGTCTGATTAGGTTTGTCGTGTGGGATGATTTCGTAGTGGCACCCCTACAAAATATTTTGTCACACATGTTTTAAAAATTGCAAGCAAATGCCATTCATGTGAAGATTTCCTGTCCGGCTCGGTCTGCTGTTTGCAGATTGACATGCCATCTGTCAAAACAACAACAACAACAACAACAACAAAAGAGACACGCTGCTGATCTCTGCTAAGCAGTGCACTTTTGCAATTCCAGTAAGAAATCAGAAACACATGACACACCAAAAACTGGCCAGAGCTGGTCTTTGGCCATGCAATCAGTGCATCTCTAATTTTAAATGATAATAAACTGACATATTTTAATATTTTTTGAAAACTAGATGTTGACTAATTTAATCATAGATCAAGCAGGAAAACAACTGTTAGATTTAGATGTTAGTATGAAAATAATAGCCCTATATTTTGATTTATTGATCAGTTTGGAATCATCATGGTCCAATCAAAGGAATGTCATTTCAGGTTAGTCTGCTGCATGCCTGCCTCTTTACAGTTGTGTGTAACTCTTGTTAGGAATGTGCTCTCTGGCCTGAGTTTGGATCAAAGAGTCAGTGGGCTAATGTGCTCATTTCCACAGAAAGTAGTTGTCTTGTGTCTGACCCACACAGGAATGCGTCTGTCAGACTAACTGCGGTCTGGTCACCAGCAGCTGCTACAGGAAGCAAGCTGACAGAATCTCTAGATGGTTGTCTTTGGTCTGAGCCTTCAGTCACCTGATGTTAGGGGATATGCCTTCCTTGATGAGCCAGGAGAATGACTGTGTGTTGATAAAATGGCTGTGCTGTGACAAGTCCCGCTTTTCATGTGATATACACTGAACATGCTGGTTTTGTCTCCATAAGTCATAGAGATTACATCAGCCTTCTAGAGGTCTGTAGCTTAAATTATGTTGTTCACTGTACACAGAATTTACTCATTCACATTCACAGGAGTGACAGCTATGTGGCCAGGACACTACTGTTAAGTTTTGTCAGGCTAATCAGTGCTGTTTGGGGCTTTTCTCAGACATGTTTTCGTAGTAGTTATTGAGGAAGGGCAGAGAGTATCTGTGTTAACTTCACCCATAAACCCTACAATCAGACAGTTTAGTTCCTCCTTAAACCTGCTCGGCTGATCCCTTGTACTTAAGGCCATCAGGTTCAAGTTAGTGTTGCAGATGAATTGTAATGCCTCGATACAGCTGGCTCAGGAGTGTGGCATATGCCTAGTTTATTCCAGATAGAGAGATACCATCTAAGAAAACCATCAATAGAAAATGCAAGGAATTTGCAAGACTGGAATAAACTATGGAAACAAAAAGCAAAACAAGTAACAGATGCTGAAGTCTGCTGATGAATGCTCTTTTACAGCCCTAAGTGTTTTCCAAGTCTCTGAGCCCACTCAGACACGCTTTGACAATATCACATTTTCAATACGCCATTATTGTTACCACAAGAATTCATAATATCATAATATCCGAAGAAACCATGAACAAAATGCAATCTGCTGAAACACTAGCAGTCAAATTATTCTTGAAGTATGTTTATTGTGTCTAAGACCTGATAATATGCACAAAAAATCATTAGTATTATTTTTATGGATTATGCAACATGTATCTAGTGGGTTCTCTCTGGGTCCTGCGGCTTCCTGATTCAGTGACATGGCACTTTGGACTGCATGGTGAGCAACTGATGGCCACGATAATGTGCATTACAGTGTTCTCTTATTATTTACTGCACCACTATTAGGTTGCGGTCCTGATTGCCCGCGGCCCTCCGCCTACACCGCACGGCCTTTTACTGGTGCACCTTATCGTTTCTATGGCAACCAGCAACAGCATAACGATCAAACAGCAGCTTTTCCAAGTGGTCTCAGTGAAGAGAGCTCTGTGTACTGCATATGACTTCATCACCATATTTTCCCTGTTTGGCCAGAGTCAGAGCTCACACACCCAGTCGTTTTTTTCACACCTTATATTCAGTGACTTGTCTGATTGTATTTGATTGGTTTGCTGTTCAGAATGGAATATTTGTGCCCATAAATACATTTGAGAAATTTCTTATATTTCTTCTCCTCAGAATCATTTATTAAACCTGGAACCTTTTTGATAGAGTGACAGGAAAGATGCTGTTTGCCATAGAATGATAGTAATATAGCGCTGGACATGTATCAGATACAGATTCCTTTATTGTTACATCCTTGCACAGTGCAGTGAGTAAAAGTCCTGGGAGAGCCTGCCTCCTCATCTCACAGGAATAGAAGAGTTAAACATTATAGCAATAGAATAGAGGAGTCAAACATTAGTGAATGCAAACAATGCTGGATGTATATTTGTGCAGGCTAGCTGATCATCAGTCTTGTTTTTCAATACCAGTTAATATGACTGACTCTCCTCTTGCTTTATTTATGGGGTTTCTATTAAACCACAGTGCTGGGTTGTTTGACACTTCTCTCTCCATCCTTATTTCATCGTAATGAAGAGCTTCCCTGTGGGTCGTTATTCACCAGGACACAGGCATGTGTCATTCACTCGTGTGAGTCAGAGGAATGAATCAAACCATGGTCTTATTCTTCCCCGACTGACACAACCCTCAATTCATTTGTTAAGATGAAGCTCTGAGAGTCAGAGAGGAAGAGGCACATGCCAACTAACAGAGATGGGTAAGGGATGAAAATGTGGTATTCCCTGCTATCCAGTTTTGGAGTGTGAATTGGGCTGCCCAGCCCTCTATACAGGGAGTCCGTCCGCGCCCCCCCCCCCCCCCCCCCCCCCGCCCCCCCCAAATTACACATGGTATGACAGTGTCACCCCCCCAACACACAGTATTACAATGCTGCATTATATCCAACTGCTTTGTTGGAGGAGAAGCAAAATTGAGGAACAATGAATATGTCTGCTGAATACAAACACTGCATATGTTAAACACATATTGACCTTTCTATCTTAAAAAAAAAACAACTTCCTGTTTTCAACTCCCACTGTGAATAAACTTCACAAGGATGAACTGCGGAGGAGAACTGACAAAACAAATCTTCTGTGCATATGAGTTATAACAGTAACACCTTTTTATCACAGCATAATGCTGGTGATGGGGAAGGTGCAGACTCACCTGACTCACTCTAACACATTAATAAATTGATTCATAGAATGATCCCACTGTTTTGAAGCATATTGTGTTATGTGTACAACACAAAGACACACACCCACAGAGGGAGGATGCCAACTATGTTCTAGTTGTGTGACAGTTATTCTGTCTGGCAGGACTCGGAGCCACAGAATGACTCCACTACTAAATATATAGCAGGCGCTTAAGACTTAACCAGAGTCACACATGTCGACTTTTCCAACAGACACGTGTGGAGGTCTGCTCTGTATTCAGCTCTGCACTCCAGTGCTTTCTGTGTAGGTTCAATGAAGTTTAGGTTTGGTGTGATTGGGGGCCACAGTGGTCATTTGTCTTCATCCCAGCATCTATGAATGTCTTGTCGAGTGTGCGGTTGTGTCTGTGTGTGTGTGTGTGTGTGTGTGTGTGTGTGTGTGTGTATGCGCGCACACAGACGTGATATCAGGCGATGTATCATACTCTGTGTGCAATAGACAAGCATAATGGTTAAAAAAAATGCTGTAGGTTTTAAGTGCGGCCCTTTATGAATAGCTGCTCTTTCCTGGTCCTCATACCAAATGATGATCCAGGTAATGATTCCAACCCTTTGACAGCATTTGAGGCTGCAGTTGTGTTATGTGCGTGGTTTACCAGGTATGTTAGTCCCTCCGCTCTTGAGCTGTTTGGCCACTTTGTCAGTGTAATGTCTGTATTGTGTGGTTGTGACAAAAAGCCAAGACTTTTGAGTGTCTCAGAGTTTCTGCACTGCTGTTATTGTGAGACATTTCAATGCTGCAGGCACATTGGTGTGTGTAGGTGCACAAAGCTGCACAACTCATCACAGTTCAGGTGATTACATGACTTTTCAACTGGATACATTTATGACATTTGAATGATAATGTAAAATCTGTGTGTGTGTGTGTGTGTGTGTGTGTGTGTGTGTGTGTGTGTGTGTGTGTGTGTGCGTGCGCGTAGCTCTGCTTCATTCTTTCTCTGCCTCCAGTTTCCTGTTGTGCTCTCGGTGGCCCCTCGTTATCCCACGCAAGACTAGCATCAAAAGTGCACAAACTGAATCTTCCTGTATCTCAGTGTTAACAATGGTAAAATTATGTGTTTGAAAGTTTTTGTATCTGCAACAAAATTCTTCACTACTTCTTAAGCAAATCTAGAACAGGCAAACAATTGTTTCAAAGTAGAATCCTCTCGCTGATGTAGCTCTTACTTTCATACATTTGAAATTAAAGCATTTACGCTTGTCATATTCTGCAGTTTCTCATTCATTGTAATACAATCCATTTTGTTGTTGTCATCTGCAACTACTACCTTCTTTTGCAGCAATTCCAAATTTTTTAACTTGACTGTTGTCAAAAAGTAGTCTGTGTGTGTTTGTGCTTGTGATTTGTCTCCACTGATGTGATATGTCAGTTTGTGTGAGTGGAAGTGGTTGCATAGTACCTTACACAGAAGCTTTAAAGAGTGGGAATTTATAATCACGTTGATGCTGGGGTCAGTGGAGCGTGTGTTTTTTCATGGCTTGGAAGTTTTCGCTTACAGTTTAATTTCATTTTCAGGGTAGTAGAGTGAAGTCTGAGCCTTAAATCCACACTGACGCTGCTGGCTTTGTTAAGGACAGTCGCTTTGCTGTAGGAAAGTAGACACTCACACAATCGGTGACCCCAATCCACCCCTGCTCTGCCCCTCCGCTAAAGACAGTGTTATTATGCTTGCCGTGGCAGGATAAGTGGGCCCTGATTGATCACTATTGATTAGAACTGTATTTGTCAGACGGTAATGGGCCTCCCCCTCAGGATATAATGTCTGCTGATTCCCATCCGCTCCCCCTATCCTTATGCCCTATTTGTATTTGAAAAGCCCATCCCCCCTCTGTTCTTTGGCCCCTCTATTTCTAATCAAAGTGTGCTGCCTCCTTCACTTCGCCTCCACCCTCCCCTTGTAATTCCATGAGCTCACTCTTCACAAAGAGACTGAAGATGGAGTTCAGTTGGGAGGATGGGGAACGAAATTTCGTGTGCCGGAAACGCATCCATCAGCTGTTTTCATTTACCCATATACACATAATTTATTTTTAAATATTTACATTAATACTAAAACTTGATTTTGTGGTGTTTGTTTGCAAGCCAGTCTGTGTTTATTCATTAATGTTTATAGTACAGAAATAGCAGAGTGCCCAAGGCATCTTCACTCTGACTTTTTAACAATCATTAGTTATACATGTGGCTGTCTTTGGTGTCTCAACAACTTGATGCGTTTGGAGCTAGTTCCAGTGGCTGTGCGGCGGCAGTTTCTGTTTACAGTCTTCACTGGGTTTACACAGTTGTGTCAACCCAGGAAATCTCCTAGTATTTGAAAACAGCAGCTTCATGGATGTTTTAGGGAATGTATGTTAATGCAAATTTTCTTCAAAATGTGGAAAAATCATGGCAA
>NC_141329.1:18889028-19041528 GCF_037954235.1 Aulostomus chinensis | reverse complement strand
CTCATCTCTTTACTTTCACCAGCTGTTGTGGTTATTGTGTTGTCAGTAGAACACACTCCTTGAACTGTGTTGCATAGCCTCAGGATATTCATCTTGTTTACTTGTGTCTTCATTTGAATATGTATTTTACGTACTCAAATCGTCTCTTATTTTCTGTAGCTATTTATTTGTAAACGATATGAGGTCTGATGCCGATTTCAGGGTCAGTTGAGTCTCGAGACCACATCTGACTCCAACAGAAGCCATGTTGGCATGAATGTTTGATGTTCTGTCCCCAGGCTGACTGCCAGCACTGTATTGTCATATTACAGTCTGCATACTGTCTGCCAGTCATGTGTGCCACCAGCTTGACAGCAGCCCATAATCCAGCTCAAAATTAAAGGCCTTATTGGCTTCTAGGAATTGCAATTGTCTGGGGCATTTTTGCCCCCTGTCATTTTATTAGCTTGGTTTCCACTCGCCCTCATCGTCACATACATCTCATCATGGCTTTTTGCCATACATCCCTGCTTCAGTTTCAGATATGACTAGATAGCTCTCTGTTTAACTGCTGATTGACACCGACACATATTGCAGGTCTATCCCTCTTTATCTCTGATCCACTGGCAATAAGCTCTCTGCACTGATCTCAGGTCTTCATGCATTGGTCAACATGCCAGCAAGCAGCAGCAGTGGCTCCTCCTCCGCAATGAGTTCACTCATTCCTCTGGAAGCAGGACACCAATCATTCCTCTGCTGACTCTGTCATTACTACCATCTAACCAGTGTAATTACCAGGCTTGGTGTGTCCATGTGGTGCATAACCTGAACCTAAAGTATGTGGAGCCAGTCAGTCAGAAGGGCAAAGGAGGGAGACCCCAGTGATGATGCCAAGTGTCCTTGAGCAGGATACTGAACCCCTAATTGCTCCTAATAAGTAGGTTGGCACCTTGCATGGCAGCCTCCACCATCTGTGTGTGTGTGTGTGTGTTTGTGTTTGTGCCTGTGTGTGTGTGTGTGCGTGCGTGCGTGCGTGCGTTAGTGCGTGCATGTGTGTTTGAATAGATGAATTAGATGACACTGTAAAGCGCTTTGAGCCCCGCTTAGATAGAGAGGCGCTAAATAAAAATGAGTCCATTTACCATTTCCTATCCCAAGCTTACTAATTACTGTGTTTGAGTAATTAAAAGGCGTTAAATGTCTATTTAAGTCCGGGCTAAATCTAAATGTTTGCAGATTTAATTTTCTCATGTTTTTCTTCTCCTTTTAAATCTTGTTTTTTGGTTCAAAATGTAGTGCTTGACTTGTAGTGACTGCTGCCACATTTAGCTCCTGAAAAATAATAAATGGTTTGCTTATCTGAAGTGTTTTCCATCTTCTCTCCTCTTTGAGTCTAAGAGGAGCTTCATTAAAGCTTTCAGTGCTGGATTTGGTTTACAGCTTTCATACTAATAAACAACCTGGACTTTGGGGTCGGGTATACTTGGATCTGGGTTTGTGTCCCTCTTACTCTTAGTGTGTTTTGCACTGATATTCCTAGAAACACCACCTACTTCCAGATTACTCTGCCTCATGGCAAAGGCTCATGTATTTCAGATGGAACGTCTGTACCTACCCGATTGGCTGACATGGCTCTCATGTACTTTTCTTACATTCGAGACAACTCTGAATTCCAAGCCGGGGATTTCCAACAGCACTGTGTTCACACAGCAGTCAACTCTTAGGGGCAAAAAGAGGACACAGACTAGATCAGTGGGAGAGCTGAAGTTTGGTAGTCACAAGGAGGTGAGAAAACAACCTGAGAGACTTGTTAACACTTTCAAATTCCACACGTTGCAGTAATCACAGAAACACATAAATAGATTTTACATTCTTTACTTAAATACACATACAACCATGTAGAATAAAATTTAAAAAAAAAATTAATAAGAATTGTGTTGTTAGGTCTGCCGTCTTTGATATTGTGACATCACATCTGGGAAATAGAAGCTCTGAAAAGATGCTCCAGTTTCTGACCAGTAATTTCTGAGTTAGACAAATTCATTTCACTTTTCCCAAATTATTGCTTGTTTTTTTTTCTCCTGACCACTGAGTTGTCTTGAACACAGCATTACTCATGAGCTCTGTGCTGCAGACTCTTGACAGTAGTCATTGGTAAAGATCAGACCCCACTCACTCCATTTCCTCTTTCATCAGGCACCTCAAACAGATAATGAAGCCATTCTACAGCCCCCGCAGCTGCGGTTGAATAATCTGGGATTGGGCCTGATGGTGGATCACACGACAGCTCTCCGGATGAGCAAAGACTCTGTCAGAAAGCATGATCAGAGCATGAGCCTGTGGCCCCAAAGTGCCCATGGTTCACTAAGACAAAGACGTCATACATTTGCCCCACCATATGACTGTAGGGAACTTTTGTTGGCTGTGAGCATATATAAATACTGCTGTCTTCAGGTCGGAGAAGTTTGGACTCATACAATGCATTGTGCGTCATAAAACACACACAAACAACCCTGAGCTGCCTTGACTGAATGAAAAGCTCAACATTATTAAAATTGGTCTTTATGCTAGGAGTCAGAATCATTGGAATTGCTCACACTTTCTGTTTGCTGTCAGACCTACAGGAAAGAACACTTTTTGTTTCAGTGTCGCCTCCTCCAGTTTTTCAACCCCATGTGATAGCAGTGTTGGTGAAAGCGCTTAAATTTTAATGAGGTCAACATGATTACACCGTTAAACTTTGTGTGTAGGTGTGTGCTTTTGATGGAATCCTGACAAGTTAAAGCATAGACTCCTACACAGAAAACATTTTACAGGTTGGAAAGATAAAAGGTAAATCCTGCTTCACTAAGCTGTGTGTGATAAGATGTTTGGTGGGTCACAGGTTCTACAGGACCTAAAGGTGTAACCACAGCACATAATGAAGATTAGATAGATTAGACATGGGGATTACTCACATTCAAGCCTAATGGATGCAATGTGTGCTAGTGAATGAGCATGATGCAGGAGCCTAAAGAAAAATTATAAAGATATTTGACAAGAGCACATGTTAAAGGTAGATGTTCATTTGCTCCATGAGCAAATTTAGTGTGGATATTTGAATACTTTGACAGACTGAGTAACTTGTAGAGATAACCTGGGACTTGTGGAGATAAGTAGCTTTAATGAAGAACTAAATAGAGGATCGGATTAGCTAGAACCTCAATGCAAAAAATGTAAATTTAGCTGAAGCTCTTATTCATAATATCCAACTCCCCCCATACAGACTGTTGTTACTCTATTTTGTCTGTACTCACATTCTCAAAAAACTGACCAGTAGTTGAATCTTTTGTCTGAACCATAAAGCAGAATGACACACAAGAACACAATAAACTGACTATTAATTGGGGGGTTGGGGGACACTGGAAAAGATGTCACTTGACCTAAACTTATCCTCTGAAGCAGAGACAGAAGGAAAGATTGTGTTAAGTTTGATCTAAGATAAGTCCAGCAGATGGATGACTTTTAACACCGTACCATTTTCACCAATAATTAATCCAAAATCTCCTCTCCACTATCCTTAATCTGTGCAGTTTTAATAAGGAGAGATGGGGTTTCCAGAGCGAAATTAAATTACATTCTGATTAAATGGTTGTAGGAGACATGCTCATAATATAAGTATTGATTTTTTGGCTTCATATTTTTGAATGCTTTTCAATGTTTGATTTCTCAAAATCATCTCCACCATCTGTCCTACTATGGGGGGGGGGGGGATCCTTCTTTGGTAACCCCTGCACTAATCCATTGAAGACGTATACAATTTTTAAGACAAGATGCTGTGACAGTAAAATCCCCATCTTGGTTCACTGAGCAATGTACTGATCTGATTATTTCTTTTACCCCCACCTCACCCTGCCCGCTGTTTTTTCCTGCTGCTTTCATACGTCTCTGTCCTTCCACCTTATTTGGGTCCTTGTCACTTCTTTCTATCAAGACATACGGAACTTCAGCGATGTGGCATCTGTGTCTAGCTGAGGCCAAATAAGTCATGAGCTGGACTGCCAGTAAACCAATCAGCACTGGGACACGCACCTCTCAATCTTAATTATCTAAACATACAGAGTTTCAGTAGACATGCACCAGACACAAAAACACACACGCAGCAGCAGCGGCACACTCTCCACATGTATAAGGCATGAGTAGAGATATGCTGACATGTAAATTGTCAATGTGAATTTTTCAGTCTGTATCTTTGTTACATTCTAGTCTGATAACATTAGCATGTTTCAGTGGTTTTTAATCTGAGGCAGAGCTGCTGGAGCCTTCATGTCCTGTAGGTACATGTGTTTGTGTGTGAACCCACATGCACGTGTGCGTGTGATAATAATATCCCTTGTCAGCCTCCTGAAGATTAGCCTCAGCAGAAGAAATCCTGTCATATCCCTACTCCCTATTCTCTCTTTCTCTCCCTCTCCCTCTTATCAGCCTTGCATTGTTTTACAGTTCAGTGGCTCACTCTTATCAGAATTCAGTGCTTAGTTTTTTTTGGGGAGGGGGGGGTTTGCACATGACAAGAATTTAGGTTGCACAAAATGTGAGAATGTACGTGACACTAAAAGACATTTTTGAGTTAAATGTTCTGATTATACTGGGATGAACCAAATATGAACAAACAAAACAAAACTGTATCTCATGGGCTTAAAAATGCCTCAACACTCCATCTACTGTTTATCATCTGTCCTGAGATTGTGGTCTGATTTCTCCATTTCATGACTTTTATTTCCAAAAAAATGATAATTCCTTGTTAATGCCTCTGCAGTGAGAAGCCCTCCTCCAAATTAAGGTTTTAAACAAGTTTCAAAGGTTTGTTGAAGTGTTAAGCTTTTTTTAGTTTTTGTGCTTTTTGGTGATTTGATTGTTTTTCCTTGTTTTTCTTTCCTCAGATCTTCATTTAATTGAAAAACGTCAAAGGAAAAAAAAGAAAAGGACAGGCTGCGACCCAGACTGGTCCATCATGGATCAGTGAAGCCCTGCCAGCTATAAGCAATGTTTTTTGGAGTTGGAGGCTGTAGTAGAGCCAGCAGAGTGTGTATGGGGCCCCTCCTCTCCTTCCTTTTTTGCACCCCTGCTGACATGGGATGCCAGCCCCCTACACACATGGCCTCTATCCTGAGCTGAGCTCTCTTAGGGTGCCATGAACAGCTACAGAGACAGAGGGGTCACTTGCACCTCCTCGGACCTTCTGGACAGGGGAGAAGTAGGGTTGCCTCAGCATACTTTGTTTCGCCATACCCCCAATGGCCACTCGGCCCCTGGCCCCACAGACCCAACCATGCAACCACGCATCTCAGTGCCTAAAATGGGTGTTCGTGCTCGTATTGCAGAATGGCCCCCACGTCGAGCACAGTCCCGGGAATCGCTGCTTGAAAATGGACAGATTGGCAGCAATCACAATGGAGATGACTGCTCCACTTCAGTTTCCTCTTCAGTTTTGTCATCTGACATTGGGCTGGTGCGGGGTGGAGTAGCCAGGTTGCCACGACGACGTTCCAGAGAAGTGGAGTTCAGAGGCGGTTTAGGCGGTGAAAAAGGATCCCCTCTGAGCTTACGTGTTTTCCCCCCTTTGAGGCAGCGTTCTAACAGCGAGGTGACACTAAGCGAACAGGATGAAAATGAGGTGAGTCTCTGATCGTCCTCTATTGCTGTCAATCATGTGAGTTCAGTGCAACAAAAACAGAAAAACACGTGTTCGTTGTTGCTTTGTAGTTCCACTGTGTTTTGTGTTCATGCTGGATTTCTAAAAAAAAAAAAACAGTTAAGTCATACATACTGACAGTCACTAGCGTCCTCCAGTACCTGCATTGCTAGCTGTTCTTTTATCACACGGAAATCAAAATCCATTGATTGACCTCAATGCTCAATGTCCTCTTGTGATGTTAAGACCTTACAAAGAAAGGATTCGCTCCACTTATTATTACATATCCTTATGTTATGAATCATAATGAATAAGCAATATAAGTGGCCTTTGTTGTGTAATCTAAATCATATTTCATGTGTGGTCACTGTATGTTTCAATAAGGTTTAAATGAGGAACTGATGGTCCCCTGTTTACTATTTACCTCAGTTGATTAAGATGGCTTCCATGACAACTCATGGTAAAGTAATGATGACTTTATTCACGTTTTAGTAATGCCTCTCCTGCTTTCATACTGCAAATCTGCATAGGCCTTTTTTTAAACCTTTCAGCTAGTTTCTCAGTGAAATTTGACAACACCAGAGTTTGACACATTTCATATTAGGGTACATAACATGGTAAGCAAACACACCACCAAAGCTACTACTACTTCCCACTACAGCAATGCAAAATCAGAGCTGTTTTGTATTGACTTAAATGCCATCACAAGGTGAAAGTTCTGACCCTTTCTGCTCAAAGGTGGAGACTCGTGGCGGAGGGGGAATGGGAAACCTGTTCAGAGAGTATGGCAGCACCTCTTCCATTGACATCCAGGGCATTCCTGAGCAGAGTTTCTTTGACATGCTTACTCAGTTCCACCAGGAGAGGCCGGACCAGCGCAGCTCAGCACCCGCACAGCTTAGAGAGTTGCTTCGTGCGCCCGACTCATCACCGGGTGTACCCCTGCCTTCAGCTCCTTCACCTGGTCCCCCACTGGGTGGGGATGATAGAGGGACAGGAAGGAAGGATGGAGCTGAGCGGGTAAGGAAGAAAAGTGGCGGAACAGAATCTTCGCTGGGCACCTCCTCTTTGTTTCGGAAACTTCGAAGCTCCAGTCGAGGGGAGCAGGATGGAGGCAAAGGAGAGACCAGTGAGGATGGAGCGGGGCGAGGTTCATCAGAGAACTCCTACAAAGCTTGGGTGTGCCCCAAGAGCTTTGTCCATTTCGATGCTCAGAGCATTCTGTTTGACCTCCACGAGGCAGCAGCTCAGCGTGGCTACATTGCCCAGAGGAGGAACACTGCTACAGGGGCATCAGCTGCTTCTGTGTCCCTGTCTGTGTCCAGATCCTTGGTGCAGTGTGGAAATGAACCCATTTACTCCAGCATCGAGGATCTGACCATGAGCCTCGACCCTGGCATTACAACACCTTCTCCGGGTGTGGACCCTGTAGACGTGCCTCCTGGATTGCACAGCTCAAGCCCGCTGCTCCTCTGCTGCCCCCACTTCCTCAATGAGACCGGGGGCCACGGGGAGCGCAACATCAGCTTCCTCAGCTCATCAGCAGAGCGAGGAGGAGATGGAGGAGGAGATGGAGGAAGGGGCTGGCTGAGGAGGAGTAACGCCAGTGTCTCTGTGCTGGAGGTGCCTATAGAACAGCAGATTACGAGACTGGAGAGACTGAAACTGTACAGCATAGAGCATGTTGACCTTGGGGCCAGGTACTATAGAGACTACTTCCATGGGAAAGGTAACACTGACCAATAAACACACACATACTCACACACAAACAGAAACATACATTCTGGAACACATTCATTGTGAGGCAGAAACCGCACTTAGAAGAAATATTTTTTGATATTGGTTCCATTTGTGAGGAGCACAAGAATCAAACTGAGAAAACTGATTATACTGAGTTATTTCCTGGCAGAATTGCAACATACACGCAGCATTTTGAAATGCATATTACTGACTGTAAAAAAACATTTTTTTGGAAGTTAATCAGAAATATGCAAATGCATCAAAGTTTTTCAAGGGTGCCATCTTTACAGATACAGGCTTGTGAAGCATTCTGCTGAATCTGTGCTGTTTTTTTTGTCCTCAAACTTTGTCAAAATGCTTAAAGCTCCCCATGGTCTAACAGGACTGCCACACAAAGTCACAATTTGTTCTGCTGTCCTTCATGGAAATAAGGGCTGCAAGTTGAGGAAGTAACAAGAGGATGCTAATATGTTTAGAATGTTTACAGAAATTCCTCACAGCTTTGTAACTGCCCTTTTAACCGTTTTTTTTTTTAAACTTCCAAATTATTTTATAATGCTACATAAAACAATAAAGAAATTTAACAGCCCTTTTAGGACAAGCTACACTCCAGTGTATAGTCCTCACAGGGTATTTTCCTCTTTTCAGTATTTTTATATAAGGAACAAAGCACACAAATGGGTGTAATATTGCAAGAGGAAATTAAGTTATAGTTTACTTTGTTCTGCATAATGGTAACGACATTAATAAATGATAGGTGAGTGGAGTTCATTATTTTTTTGAGATGGACTTGTTTCCCTAGAGCAACAGCCTGATGGCACCATGTCCCAGCATCTAGCCGGCATGATGTCAACTTCACATTCTATTAATTGTCCACATAAATAAGATGGTACAGTATAGTTGAAAAAAAAAAATTGTGCCAGAATTTTGCTGTTGTTAATTCCCATGTGGTGGTAAGTATCCAGCTGAGCCTGAGCAGATCAGAGTGTGCCAAACTGGCAACATTCCCAGAATTGTCATTACACATGTACCTGCCACTTGACTGTTGGCAAATTTTGAGATGATAGTGCACCATCTGCCTTTTCTGCATCCCATATACAACTGAACATTGTTAGCCAGTGCAGCTTTGTTTTACACATGATTTCAGTGGAAGAAGTAACACCTGTCTTCATAGAAGAAGAGAGTCTGTGTGTAATGTGTGCTTGCCCATATGGGGGAATTTCTCGTCAATGTTACATCTAAAGACTGTGTATGATACTTCCACTTGGCAAGCATCATCTGGCTGCACTCTCATTAGTGACAGATGCTGTTTGGTGTGTATGTCTGCAGTGTGCGCAAGAGAGACAGGCCCGCAGCCACACAGATAAAGGTTATCATTCCAAAAATATGTTCATCTGCTGACTCGTTTCCAGCTTAGCCATCCTCCAGAATGCATCTGTGCCCTGCGTGCACATCATAATGCCTCATCAAAAAGCTGACATTTTCACCACGGGACATGACTTGGAAGCTAAGCAGGCCTGAGTCGTATGTGTACATCGTCCTGATTCATTCAAGTCAGAGGAAGGATAGAAGCATACTTGTCAAACTAGATTCCACTTCAAGTGTCTGGAGGATTTGTGTTTCAACTCCCACACTGTATGTGGTGTTGACATTAGCCTGGCTTAGCTTAGGAGCTTTAGAAGAGTGCATGTAAAATGCTGGTGAATTGTGTTTATAACTTTGTGTCAGGCTTTCAGTGGACAGATATGTTGGGTGCCAACTCTGCTCATAAACCACAGAATGTAAAATATGACACCACATTTTGTTAATTTATGGGAGTCACAAGACTGTGGACACATTTGCCATTCGGTTGTCATATTTTAGCTGTTGTTCTGTATATTGTATTGAATCGAATCCCTCCTCTGTAATGAACCTCATACACACAACATTTAAAGAAATGTCGTGCATCTCTCGGCTGTGAACACAAGTATTTAGTTGTCACCTGCCTTTAGGAGCTGCTATTAGTTAAAGGTTTGGTTTGTCTTGACTACATTGATTTTTCAATCAACATGTAATATTAACATTTTATTTTGGCCTGAATGGAATTCCTTCTCTCCCTCAGCTCATTTAATAGACAGTAACTCTCTCTTATTCTGGTCAGACCCCTCTGCTCTCAACCTCATAAACTCTAGAAGCTTATAGTTCACTTTTTCTCTTTATTAGTGGCAGGTATTAAACCTCAGTCTCTTTTTTTGGTACCAAACCAAAAATGTGGCCGTTGCAGCCAAAATGTACTCAGTTCGCATCAGTGCCTGCTCAAAAGTCTTGTTTACTTTGAGATATTTGAGTCCAGTCATAAATAATGTCAGAAATGTTTTTGGTTTGTTGTGACAATGGCTGCGACAGTCTTAATTAATGTGTACTTATTCTGTTGTTGAAGGCACTGAGGACGGTTGAGTATTTCAGTTTGATAATTTGGAACCAGTGCAGTTGAGGAACAGGCCTAGTAACTAGGGTTGCAGCTATCCATTCTTTTAGTAATCAAGTAATCAGTAATCGATTAGTCTGCGTTTAACCTAGTAATCAGATTCGGAATAGGAAGAATTATTGCACATTATGCAATTTTTTTGATTATGTTATTTTGCTTTATTTAAGAGCAATGGTACTATACAAAAGAGAAAATAAGACACTTCTCTCAAATGGATAAGTGTGAAATGCTAATGTAAAAGTACTAAGTAATGTAACTTCCAACATGTCGCCTTTTTCTCTTATGAGTTTGAGTGTCTGTATTTATTAATCAAAAAACACCAATAAGAGAGCCATTAAAGTACAACAAAAGCAATAGAAATATTGATTATTCAAAAAAAGGAAGTGATTACATGCAAGATTTTTAATTGTATTTAGGTGTTTTTACATTGTGGTATTTATGCTTTTACTTAAGTACAGGATCTGAGTTCTTTTTCCATAACAACAGGTCAGTGATCAGTGTTTCATTGACTCTCTGTGGCTCAGCAAATAGTGTTTTATTTTTTGAGAAGGGGTTTAATTACTGCTACTTTAAAGGACTGTGGAACGTAACCAGATAACAGCGACACATTGATCATGTCCAAGAGAGAGGTGTGAGGGGTAGAGAGTCTTTGAGCAGCTTAGTTGGGATGGGGTCTAGAAGACAGGTGGATGGTTTAGAGGAGCAAATTATTGTACTAAGCTCATGAAGGCTAATGGGAGAAAAACTATCAAAGTGTATGTTTGGTCCAACAGCTGCCTCTAAGGCTTTTGGGGTTATAGGTGCCATGTTGTCAGCTGATGGCAGGAGGAGATGAATTTTCTCTCTAATAAGTAGAATTTTGTCATTGAAGAAGTCCATGAAATCTTTGCTACCCAGGGAAACAGGAATACTTGGTTCAGTAGAGCTGTAGCTACCTGTCAGTCTGGCTACAGTACTGTAGAGGAACCAGGGGATTGTTGCTGTGTGAACAGCATGATGTTACACTCTTCAGTGTTTCACACACATACTTTATTTGTGCGGACACTCTGGTTTTGGCATTTTTATTTTTTTAATCAGTCCGACAGCATCCGTGATTTTGTGAACAGTCTGCCCTCCTCTCCTCCCTCACCTGTTTGCTCTGCTCTGAGAAGGTCTGACGGAGACCCAGACTCTCCTGTTTAACGTCAAGGCCTCGTTACATAGTTCTTAAGCTTATAAGTGCACCTGGTTGGTGTCGATGTCATTCACCATCATGGTAGTTTCAACTGTTTTAATAAACTCCGTCATTAACAAAAAGTCTCCTCCACGTGCAGCTTTCTGCTGTGAAAACTGATCACAGGTGAATTTATGCATAGAAAACAAAAATGAATGCGTTGGGTTTTGGGGCGACTTTATAAAACATCCTGTGGATGAAGAAAGTCAACAGATCAGACACAGACGGGGTGAGAGAAACACACTGACCTCCAATGTTTGTGTGTACTGAATGTGCGTAAATGTAGGAAATGCATTGATGGAGAGAGGAGAGACGCTGCAGCCGCGTGATGATAAATCATATCAAAACTTAAACTTAAGCTGGGTCTGGTCTTGAATAATGAAGCTGTTTTATACCAAATTTCAGTGCCCGCCCGACGTGCAAAACAAAGTACAGTTCAGATTTAAACAAGGCTTCAAGGCAAACATTTTGCCTGGAGGACTTAGTAATTGAATTACGGGAGTTACTTGAGGAATTTTTTCAGCCCAGCTAGTTACTAAACCTCCTAACCACTTTTTCAACTAAAAAAAATGAATATAGGTGTTTAGTGTAGTAGTGTGTCCTGTTTTGCCGTGATTGAAGTCCAAGTCCTGATCCGAGGAGCAAAATGTTTGAATTCTATATAGTGCTATTAACCATGGCAGCTGGTCTTCACTGGTTGAAATGCTGCAATTTAAATCACACTTTGAATAAGCCGATGGCAGGTGATGTAATGGAGACTGCTTTGGTTGGTGACAAAAGGTGTTTAGAAGAGGAAAACTCCACCACCTCAAAGACATGGCTCTGTGTCGCCTTGTTACATCACATCATCGGGCTCAGACTGGGAGTTAGTTCCTCTTTCAAGAAACAGATCCCCCAAAATGTTGTTAATGTATCAGGTTGTCATGTTTGCAGATAGAGTGGTTTTCTTAAAAAAAATGTGATGATAACATTTTTTTCTCCATCTTTTTTCACCAGAGCACTCAAACTACTTTGGGACAGATGATAAGCTGGGCCCTGTGGCTGTGAGTATCCGTAGGGAGAAAGTGGAAGACACCAAAGACCTGAAAGACCAGTATCAGTACCGCCTGATTGTCAGAACCAGCGAGGTATGTACATGTTATCTGTAGGTTGGTCGGGTGGAGTTTTGAGTGTTGACGATGATTTATTTATTTATTTTTTAATTCACCTGCTACTTTTGTTAGTTACACACACACACACACACACCCAACCCTCACCCCCCAGTCGTCCTCCTCTTGCCAGGGGAACATTCCGCCTGCTCAGTCTCAGCACAGCACAGAAAACCAAACCAAACACTAGCTGCTCTCACACACCCGATCACTTTTCCACTTCAGTTGATCAAATACTCGTTATTCATTAAGTGATGGGCTGATGATTCTGAATAATGAGTTAAGGTTCTCTGTTCTCTTCTGATTTCTTCAGATTCAACTGCAGTCTGCTCATATACTTTCAGGGATTCTGATTCCAAATCAACAGACTGTGGTTTCAACTTGCTTCATGGTTAAAGTCTGAGTCTGAAATATTTAGTAGAATACTTTTTTCTTTTGCTTATTGGTGTATTAACGCCTGTCTTGCGCTGTCAAGGTCACCCCAGTTGAGTGATTTAAGTATCTGTGGGGCAAGTGCTATGTTGTTTTTTGGATTACATGGCTGCCTGGCCTCATCACCTTAGCTCTGCTATAACAATAGAGCCTCTCCGCCATCTAAGTACACAGAGCTCATCTAACAAACACAGCAAGCATAGCCAGGCCTACTGTTCCCACACAGACAAAAGGAGATTGATTGCAGACCTTATTCTCTCCCACTCAAAACGCAGCTGCTCTCAAATATCCATCCACCTTAAGTCTCTTGTCAAATTCAGTGCAGAAGTGCTGACACAGCAAGGTGGAGAGATTTCCTTCCCTCCTCCCTCCCACCGTCACACATTTGTACACACAGCCCTTTGACATTCCTGCTCAGCATGTTGCTCACTCCACCGTTGCACAAAAACTGACGAGTTGATGCGATGGCTCCATAACTTCAGTTGTCTGTCAGTCAGGTTTCATTTCTCTGCCGTCTGTGAGGTTCAACTACCTCTCTCTCCAGTGTCTGGCATGCATTTTTAATGAGACGTGAGTGTGCGCGTGTATGTGTGTGTTTGCGTACGCGCTTGTGTGTGTATGCGCACATGCGTGAAGGCTTGGCAAAGAAGCAGCATACTCCCCCTAACTGTATCTGAGGTTATTATAGTCTCAATGTTTTCAAGCAGGTCAATTTCTCTTCAACGTGCAGCAGCCCTCTGTGGCAGAACAACCCTGAGCAGAATATTAATTCACAATAGCGCTAGACTTGTACAGAGCCATGCCGCCTAAGTGTGTGTTTGACAGAAATTTAGCTTCAGGGCAGTTGAGTACTATTATAAGCAGCAGTGAGGCCATCCGTCATCTGATGGACCCACTTTAAGCTCCCATGCGACTAATCGTCAATCCTTCCCGTTTGAGAGTAGTCGTACTGTAGCTGTCCATGACCTCTAACCTCTCTAGCGAGGAGGACGGGGATCAATACTATCTTCTTATCAATCATTTTATTGCATTCTTCATGTCTTTCCGTGTCCTTCTTGTGTTGGTGACTGCCAGCGCCAGGTTTTAGTCAGCTCTACCTGTTTTTTTTAGCATACTGATATATTAAGCAGAGAACCAACTGGTGTGAGGCCCAACTAAAATGCAGGGAATAGTTCTACTCCTCCGCAATGACTCAACTTTCTGGCAGCCTAAATATGCTCAAAAAACATGAAACTTTGCAGAAGCACCTGACCTGGTTAAAATTTATAGATTCCATCATAGTTGTGCCAAGATGCCTCCAAAGTGCCCCCTAGGAATTGTTTTTAACAGTTCTCACTGGTCGTGTGTTTGTCCAGTGGTGCCATGACCTGAACCCATTCGGAAGTCAATCATTCATATTTGAATTTTTTTATCTTGATGTATCTTTGACCATTTGCTGGGTTTAAACGTTAACTAACTCCGCCTTGGGGCTTTATCAGATTGTCTTCAAATGTTGTCAGCATGGGCGGCACGGTGGTGCAGTGGTTAGCACTGTCAACTCACAGCAAGAAGATTCCGGGGTCGAGCCCAGCCTCGGGCATGGGATCTCTCTGTGTGGAGTCTCCATGTTCTCCCTGTGCCTGTGTGGGTTCTCTCTGGTACTCCAGCTTCTTCCCACAGTCCAAAGACATCAAGAGGGGACGAGGCTGATTGATACTCTAAATTGACAGTAGGTGTGACTGTGAGTGTGAATGGTTGTCTGTCTCTATGTGTTGGCCCTGCGATGGACTGGCAGCCAGTCCAGCCCCGCCTCTCACCCGAAGGCTGCTGGGATAGGCTCCAGCCCCCCTCCCCTGTGACCCATAACAGGATAAGCAGTACGAAATGGGTGAATGGATGGATGTTGTCAGCATACAGTGTATTAGAGATCTCAGTGATTTTTAGGTTGCAATGTTTTAAGTTTTCATCATACTATGTCCTGGCGGGCTGGTGGAGTTTAAGAATTCACCATGAAAAAAACAAAACTTTTAGAACTCCTGAACTACCTGATGGTATGTGCAGGAAGTAAGCCATAGTTACAAACATCCTTTGACTCTTGTCAAAACATCATAAATACTAATTGTTTGATCTCTAGTTTCACCAGTGAATGAGATATTTTTACCATGGTGAACACATTAGTTTACTCGCATGCACATATCTAAATATCAGGTTCAGAAAGGAGAAGAAGGGAAACAGAACTGTATTAAAAATTAATGAGTATGTAGTATACAATCAATTAAGTGTATTTCATTCAATGAGAGAAGGAAGAAGAAAGAGCAAAGGAAAGTCGAGTTGTTGACGAGTAAGCGCCTGCTTGAAGAGATCGTCTTATACTCTGTCATTGGGATCAGGAAGAGGCAAACGGAATATTAAAGGTGACCTGGGTAATAGTTCAGTTCCAAGACGATTGAAGGCAAGCTATACATTTTATAAAAATGTACCCTCCTGTGCTCTTAATTAGAAGTCTCCTTTCTATGACTAAGTGCATCATTACCGCTCTCATGTATTTTTTATGGGTAGAGGCTGCTCCTTGTTTCCAGTTAATCAGTTTTCAGCAGCAGTCTGACAGTTGTTAACCTGTTTTACCCTGTCTCTACATTTCTCTGTAACAGCAAAAATGACATAATGATAAAACATCCATATCAGCAACTGGACTTAAAACCATTACCTTTGATAAAAATGGACTAAAATCTTAAAATAGTCACGAGTGATTTGATATATTTGTCATCTTCAAATCCTGTAATCAACTTTCTCTTCCAATGACACACGCGCTTCCTTTCTCAACATACAGTTGGTCACCCTCCGAGGCTCCATTTTAGAGGACGCGGTGGCGTCGACAGGAAGGCATGGCACCGTCAGAGGTCTCCCCCTCAAGGAGGTCCTGGAGCAGGTTGTCCCTGAGCTAAACGTCTCCTGTTTGAGACTAGCGCTCAGCACGCCAAAGGTCACTGAACAGCTCCTTAAACTGGACGAACAGGGAGTGAGTTTGTGTCTTTTATATTGTAGTGTGTTTGATGAAAACCATCAGTTGAAGGATTTCAGCAGCTATGATGGCAGAAACTGTACATACTCAGTCATTCAATCGGCATAAATCTCTTTTGATAAATTACTTCCAAGTGGTCTGCCTGGATAGTTTCTATAAAGGTGTTTTAAACCTGTATAGCTGATTCAATACTGATGCAAAGTTCAGCAGAGTGGGGTGTATTTGAGCATCTGTGTGTCCATAAAAACTGTTAGAGCTATTCTCACCTTTAATTTAATGGAAGGTGACGTGCAAGATGGAGATGTTTTATAGCTTGTGTTTATTTGTGCAGATGGTTTATATATAACAATAAAAGTGGATGAATGCCTTTCAGTGTAGGTAGAAGCTCATGTTTAGACTGCAGTGTTTCAGCTTTTGGCTGTCTGCTAAGTTAATGTTGTCTCTCTGCTGCCTTACAGTTAAGTCAGAAGCACAAGGTGGGTGTTCTGCTGTGCCGTGCAGGCCAAAGCACAGAGGAAGAGATGTACAACAACGAGGAGGCGTCACCCGCCTTCTCTGCATTCCTTGAGCTGCTTGGAGAGCAGGTGCTTCTCAAAGGATTCACCAAATATGCTGCGCAGCTTGATACAAAGAGTAAGTCCTAACAAGAAACACCCTGGGTCAAGGGTCACAGCCCCTGTAAAAACAACTATATTTAACGCACTTTTATTTGTAGTTGATAACTTCTGACATGAAATAAAACATTTTCCTCTTTTTCAGCGGACTCTACAGGCACCCACTCTCTGTACACCACCTACCAGGGCTATGAAGTCATGTTCCACATATCCACCATGCTGCCCTACATGCCTAACAACCCACAGCAGGTGAGAGCTCATAAGCTTTCCCACCTAAATCCAGTAGTATCACCTGAGGCCATGTGCTGTGACTCAATGTGCAGCTGAAACATACATCCACAACTCTCTGTTGTTGCCACCCAAAACCCTTTACATTCTTGCTGTGGTCATTTGTTACAGCCTCCTCTGTTTGCGCCAGATCATAAATCACAACAAGAATTCATGAAGCGTCACTGTTTTCATTTAGAGTCTCTTCCCTCTTTTATTCAGCCTCATGTTTTTTATAGTCTTTGTCTCCGTGACTCCTCTCTTACTCCTTCAGTTTTCTGCTCCTCTCAATCTTTAGCTGGATCAGAGTTGGGTGGAGTTTATTTATTTTCTCCCCCCTCCTTTAAAAAAAAAAAAAACTATTTAAATAAAGCCGTCTTCCTACTCGTTCTCCTGGGTGCTGTGTGTTTACGGTGTGGGCTGCATGAGAGTAGCCGCTGTAGAAGACAACATTTTGCATGGGGGCATTTTTTTAATAGTTTGCATAAGTGTTTGCGTGAGAGGCTCACATGGGTGAGCACATGTGCTCAGACAGGCCCTGTGGGTGCTAAGGATTAGTGTTCACATTTTGTAGTGTGTCAGTGCAACTCTGCCCAACAGTGCAGGCGATGGAGAAGAGATTTTATTTTTGTCATGAAACACTTTGAAATGTCCTGCATTCATCTTGTAAAGTGTAGAACTGTATTTGGATTACATCATTCATACTGCCACAAACCATCTTTTCAACAGTTGCATCATCTTGGAAAACATCTTATAAAAGTTGAATAAACTAATACCATTGAGTTGCACTTGGTAATTCTACAAATTCAAACTGTTTAAACAGCAAATACTCAGTAAAACAAGATGTCATTTTATAATCAGCCCAATAACTCCATCCAGAGGCTCAGAAATTGCAGCATCACAAAGTCACGTCCTCAGTATAACCTCTAGATGGCAGCATATAACGTGTAAATATAACCTGTAGTTCATGAACTGAGGCCTCAGACATAAAGAAGAAATGCAAGTTCTTTGAGTACTCGCATTTTTTTTCCTGTAAAGAAGCATCCTTTCCACTTGGAACACTTCAATATTACATGCATGGGAGCCACAGATTTGTACCCATCTGATCTAAAAATCAGGTCCCCAAATATGACACAAAAAGAATCTGAAAAGGAATCAAAACAAACCAAAGAAAGATGGATAAAACCAGAAAACTGCTGACATCCTTGGCATAATCCATAAAAATGTCAGCAATTGTGAGGTGATTCATTGATGAGTAAATAATACCATATCTGCTTCCTGTTACTTTGAAACTTAATTTCTTTCTCGAATATTAGTTTCTTTTATGTGCAGGTGAACCTGCACTGATAGGCATTTAAAATTGGCACCCTACTTATATCTACAGCTGAACAGCCTCTGAACACATAAGACTTAAGACAAAAGAACTAATTAACCGCAGTACATGATATCAGCAAATATTGTTTGTATTTTGGTTGCAAATAACTACAAACCTGCATGGAACATATTTAAGTTGCAGATAAAAAGATATCATTGTAAAAAAACAACAACAAAAAAACATTTGAGTTATGTAGATAATCAATTCTACCAGTTTTGGTTAATGTATATAACTTTAAATATTTAATAATCAAAATATTCAAAACTGCAGCCTCAGTGTGAGTAAAGGATGCACCCAGGGCACCACGTTGGAGAAAGTGTCTATCTGTAGCCAAACAGTAGGCTGGATTATATAATTGGTACTTTCACACTTCCCTCTACAGATGAAGAGAGGATTGGCACAGCAGAGCAGACACAGCTTGGACACTGCTCCTAAACACACACACACACACACACACACACACCGATAGATGGACGAACCAGCTACACTCACACAAATAGCCCACACAGAATATGAAAAACAAATTACGTAAAGAGCTGTTGTGAGGTGTCATGTCTCTCATTTCAATTGACAGACTTTTTCTCTCTGAATTTTTAGGAGTCAGTTGTGTCCGTGCCAAAGATTTTTGTTCATTTGTAATCTCCCCTTGTCTCCTCAGCTTTTGAGAAAACGGCATATAGGGAACGACATCGTCACCATCATCTTTCAGGAGCCCGGAGCATTGCCCTTCACCCCTCAAAATATTCGCTCACATTTCCAGCACGTCTTTGTGATTGTCCGTGTACACAACCCCTGTTCTGAAAACACTTGTTACAGGTAATGCAACAGACAATTTTTCTAAACATTTTAGGGCTGCAGCTATTGATTTTTGTAGTAATCAAGTAACCTCAATCAATTATTCTGGAATTTAATCAAGTAATTGGATAAGAAGTGTTGCGCATTCTGCAGTTTTTTCAGTTACATTACTTCTGCTTTATTGAAGAGGAATACAAAAGAGAAAATAAGACAAGTCTCTTAAATGGACAAATATGAAATGCTAATGTAAAAGTACTAAGTAAAGTAACTTTGACTGTACTTTCAGTTTTACTGCTTTTACTTTACTTTTTACTGAAGTACAAACTGGGTCTAAAAGGGGATTGGTTCACCAATGTAATCAAATAAATAAGAGAGCCGTTATAGTACAACACAAGCAATAAAAATGTCAATTTTTCAAAAAAGGAAATAATTACATGCAATTTTTAATTGTATTTAGGTATTTTTACATTGTGGTATTTATGCTTTTACTTAAGTAAAGGATCTGAGTTCTTTTTCCATCACAACAGGTCAGTGATCAGTGTTTCATTGACTCTCTGTGGCTCAGTAAATAGTGTTTTTATGATGGCCTGCCACATTAAAACACTGGCACCACAACATGATTTTCTGTTTTTGGAGATGCGCACCTTTCTCGGTCTTTCAAGAAGGTCACGTTTTATTTGCACAACTCTTGCGAATTTGTGTCCGTTGTTTCTACTAAAATAATCAAAGTTACACGATTTTTCTCAGGTCTAGGGTTCCCTTCTAGACACGACCCTCTCAATCGCGGGGGCTGTCTTTCAGTCCGAGAGGAAGACAGCATCCGCGATTGATTAGTGATCAGTCTGCCCTCCACTCCTCCCTCACCTGTTCACTCTGCTCTGAGAAAGTCTGACAGTTTCTGACAGAGACACAGACTCTCCTGTTTAATGTTAAGATCTCCGTATATAGTTCTTCACCTGCTGGTGTCGATGTCATTCACCATCACGGTAGTTTCAACTGTTTTAATAAACTCCGTCATTAACAACAAGTCTCCTCCACGTGCAGCTTTCTGCTGTGAAAACTGATCACGGGTGAATTTATGCATGGAAAACAAAAATAAATGCGTTGGGTTTTGGGGCGACTTTATAAAACATCCTGCAGATGAAGAAAGTCAACAGATCAGACACAGACGGGGTGAGAGAAACACACTGACCTCCAATGTTTGTGTGTACTGAATGTGCGTAAATGTAGGAAATGCATTGATGGAGAGAGGAGAGACGCTGCAGCCATGTGATGATAAATCATATCAAAACTTAAGCTTGGTCTGGTCTTGAATAATGAAGCTGTTTTATACCAAATTTCAGTGCCGACCCTGACGTGCAAAACAAAGTACAGTTCAGATTTAAACAAGGCTTCAAGGCAAACATTTTGCCTGGAGGACTTAGTAATTGAATTACGGGAGTTACTTGAGGAATTTTTTCAGCCCACAACATTTTATTTTGACAGCAAGTACACAGATAAACTCTAACCTCTCTATTTTCTTTCAGTGTTGCTGTGACAAGGATGAAGGATGTGCCTCCGTTTGGGCCACCCGTCCCCAGCAGTGTCACCTTCCGTGACCCAGATACTTTTCGAAACTTCCTTTTAGCCAAAATTATCAATGCAGAAAATTCAGCACACAAGTCAGAGAAGTTCCACACCATGGCCACACGAACGAGGCAGGAGTATCTGCGCGACCTGGCTGAGAACTACATCAGCAGCACGCCGCTGGACTCAGCCGGCAAACTAAACAACCTCATCTCACTCGCGTCTAAAAAACGTGAGCGTTCAAAGGCAAGGGAGGGGGCAGAGCTTGGGGCTGCTGGGGCTGTCGCCTGGAGGGTCCTGGCCCAGGACTTCAGCGGAGGTGGGACAGAGCTCCCCTGTGCCTTGGGTTTGTCTGCTGAATATGTCCTTCTTGTGGACGCTTCAACCAAAGAGGTTGTGTTCAACTGTTTCTGTGCTGACGTGATTGGCTGGACACCTGAGCGGCTGGCTCTGAAAATCTTCTATGGCAGAGGAGACCATATTGCAGTGCGGGTAGCAGAGGGCTGTGCCCAGGACATCAGGGAAGTGGTGCAGAGGTTAAAGGTGAGAGTTTAGAATTTGTTCCTGTTCAGAGGCCTAGAAATGGGAATCTTTGTTCTCTTCAATTTGAATTGGGACAGTATTGTGGAGTAGGATGATCGAAATTTGTACATACATATTTCAAGTTTTTACACTTCATTTTTTATTATTTGCACATATTAACAGTGGGTGTGTTCTTGACAGTTGAGGTATGTTTAATATCTGATTGTAGCTAATTAATTAAATAAGGGTTTTTAGATTAAAATATTGTGAAAATGTTATACAAATCCAAATGGCATGTTAGTATGCTTCCTAATTATATAGAAGGCCTGTTAGATCATATTTGATTATTACATCATAAATCACATTGATCACATAACTTTGTGTTTTGTAACTGCATGCAGCGGCTGATGAGAGGCATTTAATTTTATGAAAATCCTTTTTCGATGAATTAAGCACTCAGAAAAGGAGCTTTCCTGGTGAACTTTGTGTTAATCCTACAAATAAAATATTAAAAAGTGAGTTTATCTTACTTTAAGTACGGGATAAACGTGGAATATTTCAGGACAATTTTGCCTGATACTGCTTGTGAGATGAGAACAGTTTTAGTTCTTCGTTAGATTTTCATCATGTTAATTTTTGCAGAACGATAAACATTGGATATGTCCTTCAGGTAGTTTTATCACATTTCTTTTGTTTTGAACAATATTGTAATACTATTCTAACACAAACATGAGATATGAATATAACAAATATTAGCTTCCTGTCTTTTATCAGTCTTTGACAGTTGGCTGTGAAACAGTGGACATGACTCTGAGAAGAAACGGACTGGGACAACTGGGCTTCCATGTTCGCCTGGATGGCACTGTGGCCGAGGTACCATCAGATGACCATCTGCCGTAGCAGATTACTACTGAAACACACCTTTGTGAAGAAACTTGGCTGCACATAAATGGCGTGTTTAAAGATTTCTTTTGTGGCTTTGAAATGCAGGTGGAGGAATATGGCTTCGCCTGGCAGGCGGGGCTAAGGCAGGGCAGTCGCTTAGTGGAGATCTGCAAGGTTGCTGCAGTGACACTCACTCACGAACAGATGATTGACCTGCTTAGGACGTCGGTCACAGTCAAAGTCGTCATCATTCCTCCCTACGAAGAAGGGGGGCCTCGCAGGTGTGTTGCATGTCCTTTGAAGCGGGGATTATGATTCATGTCTAAACAGCTGCAGGGATTGCAGGTGTTGATGGGGCTCAGTGTAAGCAGAAGCTGGCAATGTTTTGGATGGAAAAGAAGAGGGTGGGAACTAGTGCCAGACGCTCTTGTTTCAAACGCACAAAAGCATGGTTGAGATAGTGGACAGACTCCGGTGTTCTTAGCGGATTTTGTGTGGGAGGGTGTGAAAAGAGGAAAACGGTTCAACTGTGTGTCTTCCTGCAAAAGCAGAAAGAAAACATGCAAAAATGAGGGATTGAGACAAAAAAAGCATTTGTATAACATGAATTAATATAGTCCGCAATTCTTTGTTTCTCTTGCTTTGTAATTAATCATCTCATTTATCTTTCTGCTATCGTTCCTCTTCTCCCACAATCCAATTTCTCTTCCCTTCATCACCTTTTTCCATCCTTTCTTCCACAAATAAAGCTTCGACTGAGACACAATGAGGCCTCGCAAGAGGCTGATGTTGTGTTACAGAATGTTACGGAGGTGAAGGAATAACCACAGTGTATGTGGGTTTCTGAATCCTGACTACTGTAGTAGTGGCAGGCTGTGTGATAGCAGTGTGGTTAGATTTCTTTAAGGTTGGAGGCAGTTTAATTACACCAAGTTAAATCCCTTTGACACACACACACAGATGCACAAACACACACTCCCCCGCACGCTCTACTGTGGCATTGGTGCAGCTGATAATTAGAGTCTTGTATTTCACTCTTCCCCTCACTTGCTTGCTCGCTCTGTCTCTTTCTCTCTCTCTCTCTCTCTCTCTCTCTCTCTCTCTCTCTCTCTCTCTCTCATTCACACACACTCACTCTCTCTGACTTGCTTGCTTGCCATTGTGTGCCAGGCAAGCAGATTGCATGAGATTAAGGCCTTGAATCTGCAGGAGAGAAAAAAGCAGGAGCCAAAAAAATAAATAAATACATGAGTGGAACTGATTAATTAAAAATGCAGAATTAAAAGAACAGAAAAACAGGAGGGTTGTGGAGGAGAGAAAGACAAGGTTGAGCTAGAGAGGCAGAGAAGTGCTCGACGAGGAGGACGACGTGTCTCAACACCACCAGGATTGAAACAAGTGGGTGGAGGAGAGAAAGAGAGGAGAGTTGGAAGTGTCTCTCCTTGCTGCTGAGCTGCTTCAGCTGTGCAGAGGCAAGATGGAAAGATACAGTAGAGGAAAGGTGTGAACCGATGGCGATAGTGTGTTTGACCGTTGTGTTTGGGGAGCTCCAGCTGTGTAACTTCAGCCTGCGTGTTGGAATAAACACTCCATGTCAGCATATGTAGGTTCTGCTCTAAGGTTTGTTCTTGCTTTCTTTGTTGCTCTGTGTGTGTGTGTGTGTGTGTGTGTGTGTGTGTGTGTGTGTGTGTGTGTGTGTGTGTGTGTCTTGTGCGCGTGCATGAGGAATCATAGCATGTACTACTATTATATAACTGGATATTGATGGAGGTAACTGCTAGATTGCTTCGCTCTCATGAGCGTGTATTTTTTCATCACATCAATGAAATGTAAGTGTGAGCTGTTTTCCCTAAATATGTTATTTATGAGTTAAGCTCATTGAAGTTTCTAATTGATGGTTTTTATATATTCTCTGAATTTTATAGAAGGCTTAGCATGACCAAGCACTTGGATTAATCCATGTCAAATATTTAAGGGGCAGTTCACCTAAATACACTTGAGAAGAAGACTTATAGGCCTAAATATGATACAAATGAGCCTTTCTAAAAACAACCACATTTCCTCAGGAAAAAATGACAGTCAATTTAGATTTTTTGTTTTTTGCAACTGTTTTCATAAAGCTGCTAAAAATATTAATCTTACATATGTAACAGAAAATGATCAAATATTCATATATGTGATACGCTGGACTAGGGTTGGCCAATATAGTGACAAAATATTGATATAAATTTCGACTCAGTATCACTCTAGATTTTAAAGTATTGTTGTAGAGATGGCAAGTGTTGTGTTTTCATGTTTTGTTTACATTTTGTGAAGGACTCCATTGTCATGCCCACATTAGTACCACAAATGTCGCAAAATTTGGTCTAAAAAATATTTTGATAATTTGCTTTTGTCATCACCCAGCCCTCACCAGGAAAACATTTTGAAATAAGTTAAAATACAAGTTATAATAATAATAATATGATTATATTTCATATATCTATATTTACATTTTATATATTTGGTTCTTCACGTTAAAAATATTTACAGAGTAATTTTTTTAGTGATTAATTCATGGATTATTTCAGCATCAAAAAGATTCTTGCAGTTGATGGTTGACTTTGAGGCCACCACCACTGTCACTGTCTTTCCCCATCTCCTCTCTAACCTTGTCTCATCTTAAATACATCCTCTATGCATATTTGATGCCCCATGTAATAGGACTGAATGAAATAATGATGATATGTAAAATATTAGTGCTAGATGGTATTGGCATAGAGGCCTCCACACAAGCATGGAAACATTTCAGCTCTCATGTTTTTCTAAGCCGAGTGCCATGTTTGATTAATATAGATGAGCACCTTCCTGCTGGGAGTTCTGACACCGATTTCATAATTGATAAGCAAAAAATGTCATTTAATTTTCATTTGATGGTTGATTTACTTACATAATGGATAATATTTATTATAGGACACCAAAGGGTGTCTGTGTTGTATTTATTTAAGCTTTGTGGACCTGGAAAAAAAACAAACTGAGCAGAAGTATTCAGCTTGGGTGCGCGCACACACACACACACACACATGTACACGTACTGTATACTAGGACCTTGAGTGTGATGAAATAAGAGCTGAAACACTGCCTGTGCTGCTGTAAAAACATACTCTCTCTTTCTCTCTCTTTCGCTTTCTCTCTTGACCTAGTCTCACAGTAGGCAAGATGGAGTCCTGATGTGCCAATAAATATTTTCCTCTCTCTCTTCTCTCTCTCTCTCTCTCTCTCCATCAGTGTCAGGGGAACTAATTAGTGAGCGCTCTTATGTGTGTGCTGTGTGTTTGAGCAGATGATAACGTGCCTTATTCTGATTAGATTTACAAAGCGATTTCTACACACTGTAAAAGACACAGATCAGGTTCAGCTGCAGTTCAGGTCTCCAGAGAGGAGGTTACTGTTGCGGGGAAACAGAAAACATTTAAGTGTGAAGCATTTGATTCATTCGTGCTGGTTATCCTGCTTTGTTTCTAACGAGCCATCATCACTGGTCAGGGGCTGCACAGAGGAGTACGAAATGAGGACCATGGAGCAGAAACCAGAAGCTGAGCCTTTGGCAGCAGGCTACAGACCTTCTCCTCGTCCCGCATGGCGATGGGACAGCCCACCCATTCCACCAGGGCTCCACAGTGCCCCAAACCCACAGCGATGGGCCCCCATGTGCCCCCCTCCACCTCCGCTGCCTCGCTCCCACAAGGCTTTAATGCCTGTTCCATACAGGGAGCCCCAGCACTTCAACTCCAAGAGGTAAGATGCACTATTACACTGCTGCATGAAGTACCAGGTGGTTTGATAACAATATCAATACTAAGCATTGGTGTATTGATATTCTATCCCAAGAGGAAGTATCGTGATACATTGTAACATCAATATTTTGTTCCAGACTGTTAGGTTTCTGGTTGTACGATAGTTCTGTGTTTTGTCTGCATCAATAAACATCTTGTTATTTGATGGCGTTTTGCAAATACATGGTGGTGGTGGTGGTTGGGACATTGCCCACTCCCCCAAGTCAGTAACTTCCATCGAATCCCTATTGAATGACTTGTTTTGCAGCATTGTTCCTCCCCAAGAGTAGTGGTGTATTTGTTTTTCTCCTGGTTAACCTCTCATCTGTGCTTGTATTCTCATCAGGCCAGTTAGCTACCCAGAGAACCACTACAGCCTATCTCCTGCAGGAGGTGACCGAGTGCTGCCCTACAGAAACCCCTCTGCCAGCTTCTCGTCGCCCTCCTCAGGCTTGGTGGGTCTCTCCACAATGGGGCCACCTGGAGTCACACCAGGGCCCTTTGTACGCTACAAACCATCCCCCGACAGGTGTGTGTGCGTGTGCATGTTCTTATACTTACACACATATTGAGGACAAGAATATGTATTTAACCTACGGAGTGAGGACATTTTTGGAAAGTGAGGACATTTTAGCCGGTCCTCACATCTTCAAAGGGCCATTTGAAGGTCAAGACTTTGTTTTAGGGTCAATGTTAGAACTAGGTTCTGGTTAGGTTTAGGGTCAAGGTTTGGCTCAGGCAGTCCGTTGAGATGGTTAGGTTTAGGGTGAGGGGCTAGGGAATGCATCATGTCAATGGAATATAAAGGGATGTCCTGATCACATTTTTTTGGTCCCGATCCGATCCCAATTTTTTAATGATGAGTATTTGCAGAACCCGATTTTTTACTGTATGGGCACACCAGTCCGAGTGGACTCTGCTCTCTTCTGTTCTTTGGTGGCTCACCCTAACCGTGGTGAAAATATCTCAACATGAAAAAACAAGTTCATTCAGTCACTGTCAGAAAGCAAACCAGAAACTTAGAATCTTCTTCTGATTGGTTAAATTTATATGTTGTTAAATATTTTAGGAAAATTGTATTTGTTGGACTTGGGTGTCATTTTAATTAATATCTCTTGTGCTCCACTGCTTTTAACTGTTTGTGCAATATTTTTGAGTGTGAATGCCAAAGATTACACAAATTTATCATTGCTTATTATTTATTATTATTTTTTCCATGCTCCTGTTATCTTTGTGTAGATATGGCACAGGACAGCGCCCCCTGCTGCCCTATGAACCCCACCTCAGTGTGGACATCACCTCCAGCGGAGAGTCTTCCTCAGGCTTCACCAGTCAGGAGAGCACCATGGAGCGCTGCAAAACTGGTATATCATCTTCAAAACACTCCAAGCCCACTGTCCGATGATGATGTGAACCAAGTTGTTTGCTTTCTGAATGTATGTTATATTTACTAACAATGAGTCATGTGACAACTTGGAAGCAAGTAAGGTCACTGATATGAACTGAGCTTTCAGGTATGAATGTTTAACAGTGTGAATGTGATCAGGGTACTGTAAAAGTGAGCATCGCTCCTCGTGAGAATCCCTAAATAAATAGGTTAAAAAAATAGAACATGTCAGCTCAATATCAGCTTTGTTTTTGGCTACGGAGGCAACTGTTTGGAAAAAAAACCTATAGCTGAACCTAACCTACTGAAAAAATCACAACCTGCCCAACACCAAACAATAACCCTGTCAACATACGGGAACATTTCTAATTACAGGGAGAAAAATTCAATTAAGAGTTAGGAGAAAGAGAAAAAATCATAGCTAACAGGATATTTACCCGATGTTTTAAACTAATTTAGTGTTAACACCTACGCTCATAAAAAACTTAAATCAGTAACTCTTGAGTTTTAAGCTTGTTTCTGCTGGCCAAAATGAATCCATGGTAATGTTTACATGGACTCCAACATTAACCTGACAGGGAAGATTCTGTCAAAATATCGTCCTGTTTAGATTAATGTCAGTTGTCATTATTGCCGTCCATGTTAACATCGCCACTTATTGCAAGTTTGAATTGAACCATAATTAGTACTTTCAAGGAAACCCTTGATTCACAGTGTTTGGATTGCACAGTAAAGATAGTGCAGTGTTGGTGGGTGGAGGAGGTCAGTGTTTAAAAGTGTCATAAGTACATAGTCCTCTTTGCTAACATATAGTTTTGGTCAAATTGTTTTAATTCCTCAAGTGTCTGTGTTTTTCTGTCTAGAACCCCTTTGGCATGTCCCAGTGTCATCGTCCCGGGTGCCAGGTGGTGGAGGGGGGCAGAGGAGACTAAGACAGGATGGCCCAGGGAAAGACTCTCCAAACAGACACTCAAAGGTTAGACTGGACTTGTCATCACTTTTTTTCATTCACTCATCAGTCACCATCTTTGCCTCACTGCCTCTCCGACTGTGCTTGTGTCCCCTGCAGGGTGAGACTCAGTACTCCAGCCACTCGAGCAGTAACACTCTGTCCAGCAACGCCTCCAGCAGCCACAGTGACGAGCGGTGGTTTGATGGAGGTGCTGGAGGAGAAAGGGGAGGTGGCCTCAGTGACCCAACTGACCCTGATCCTGACCTTCTCAACAAGGGAGGGTCCAATGACAGTGGCATTGATGCCCCGACCCACTATAACAACACTCGCCACGGAAACGTTTCCAACAGCCAACCCCACAAGCCCATGCACTGCTCAGCGACCTATAGTGGCATCCAGGAGCTGTCAGTGGGAAGGAGCAGCGGTGGGGTAGAAGCGAGGAGACGAGAGTCATCACCCATCATACCGGCTGCAGCCAATCAGAATAAAGGGTATCGGACTCGGACATTCCCACCTCCGGGCTCCAGCGCTGATAAAATGGATGCTTTCAAACCCAGGTACTAGACGGCCTCACTGATGAGATGCATCTTTTATGGTACATTTTATGAATCTACTGCTCACCTTAACAATGACCATGGGGCTGGCATATCTGCTGGTTTTTTACTGTATATGACACTGAAACTTGCCCTTTTATCCTGTTCATCTTAATGGACCATATATGTCAGGATTTATAATCTCTTGCAAGTTTTAAAAGTTGGTTTGGCATGTGAATGAACCACCATGCAGCTTAAGTGTGTCATCACAATTTTTAAACATAGAAGTGTGATCCTAAATTATGAAATATACAGATATCCTGTGAACTCTTATCCTGATAATTTATCAGGAATGCATGCAGTGGTTCAGCCAGTCCGTGGTGGATTAAAGGATTCTGTGTTTAAACAGCTGAGCGGCATCAACTGTAAAGCTGCAGTCTGTGACTTTGATGTGAGCTCCTTATCTATACAAATGAATACAGACCAAAACCTATGGTGGCAGATGGCTGATCAGGTTGCTATGCACACAGTCTGACAGAAAGGCACTTTTTGAAGTGTCCTTATTGAAGGAATATGCTTTTAATTGTGGGATTTATTTATCAGTGAAGATGTACTTGTTCAGTGGATCAAAGAGATGTTTGGTTCTGCACTTGTAACGTGTAACGTCAAGTGATTACTAAATTAGTTGGAGTACGTAACTCTTACGCTGTTGCTGGTGTCAGTGGTGTTGTATCTGCATTTGGTTGTCAGGTCTAATATCTGCTCTGTTATAGATTATAGAGTCCACTTGGAAGTTGTTTTAAGTATCTGGAAAAATGCTTTCAAAAGTAACCCCTCAAAAAGTTCAATAAAAGAAACTTAATTAACCACTTGTGGGCAGGCTACTATAGCTGGTATATATGGCTTTATTTGGTTACATGCATAAGAAGCTGTCGACTGTGCGGGAGTCTGTGTGTCATTGCTTCAGAGATTAAATTACTTATCACTCCCAGAAAGAGAAAGGAGCAGCGAGTGATCCTTGGTTAATATGAATCTACTTGTGGGTTTAGGATCCAACACTCACCTGCGGCCATAAACCTTGGTTATCTTTTGGTGTTCCCTTTCACTTTTATGGTTCTGTCAAATACACCAGTGCTCATGGCCCAGTTCTGTGATACAGCCATGGAGGAACAAGTATTGAGCTCTGGGGAGATTTGGGAGCTGGGCCACAAAATCTTCTTCAGGAACAAAGTGCTTTTATGAGACGAGACAAGACAGACCAACACCAGATTGTTCAGTCTGAAATGGTTCTCTTAAAAGTGATCCCTGTAACATGTGTCCTCTCAGAGCCTACACGCCACAGGGTTACAAGACTCCAACCGCAGAGAAGGCCCGGCCTGTCAGAGTCTCCATGACCACACCCACTTCAGCTCAGTTAAGCTCCACCCCTCTATCCAGCTCTGCCCCCAAAGCCTTTTATGGAAAGAACAGACAAACTGCCTGGCAGCCTGAAGACAACAGCCCATCACCTTCAAACACACCACCAGGCTCTGACAGCAGCAACACCAAGACGTAAGTTTAGCTATAGCACATCATACTTTCATAGAAACCAACATCCCTAAGGTTCAAGCCCTGGACAAATCAATTGACACAGTCTTGATGAAGCTCATTGTCATGAGTTAAATCTCCGAACTCTCTTTCACACGAGACAGCATTGTTGTGTGTGGTGACTTTTCCCCTCACTGGCAGGAGAATATAAACTGCTCATGCTTTATCAGCGTAGATCGTTATTTTTGGTTAGCCCTTTGCTAATTTTAATGTAGATAAACGATTTAATTGTAGTGGTCTTTTGAACTCAACTACTGATATCTTACTGGACCAGCTGAGTCAAATTCCAAGTCATTTTGAAGGGGTTGCATGATGCTCAAAACAATTTATCCAGCACTTTACTGCCATAACCCTTGCACTGGACAGGCCCCATAATATTCTACAGTAGAGCTTTAACTATACTTTCTGTTCTGTGTTTTTGTCCCTGGATGGAGAGATTTTCTCTCTCTCTCTCTCTCTCTCTCTCTCTCTCTCTCTCTCTCTCTCTCTCTCTCTCTCTCATTCACACACTCTTTTTATCTATCAGGTGTCTGTCACTATTAAGGAAACTGACGTGTGAATGGACTGGAGATGTAAATGGAGAGTTAGTGTATGGAAACAGAACAACCTAAAGACACAAATATCTGTTTTTCTGTTCTTCCTTCTTCAGGCAAGTGGATATGAATTCAAAGAACGTGTTTGGACAACCTAGACTCCGAGCATCACTGAGGGACCTCCGCTCTCCACGGCGAACTTACAAGAGCACCATCGAAGATGACCTGAAAAAACTGATCATCATGGACAACCCTGGAGAAGCACCACAACGTGATCCAGTGAGGAACACACACACACTTGAAGACAGTTACTGGCTGCAAGATCTCAGTCACCTCACTCTAACCTCCATCTCTCACCACAGTCTCCTAGACGCACTTTACAGCGCACCTTCTCAGATGAGTCTCTGTGCAGCGGCCGCAGAGATGCCAGCTTTGCCAACTCTGAGAACCAGTCCGCCCCCATGGACATGCTTTTCACTTGCACGCTTCCCACACGCAAACACGCTGTCTCTTCCAACCACATGCAGAGCAAGAAGGGTGAGTCTAGGTGGCGTTGCAGTTGTTTTGTGCTTTAAGGGGCAGGTGGGAAAATCAAATGAAAACAGTGGTGAAGAGTTGCGAGTTTTTGCTGCCAAGTTTAAATCTTTGGGGACCTAAGCAGCTCAGCAGTGAAACACTCCGACTATTGTTATTTCTGTTATTTGAATTCATCAGGTCTAAGACTTGCGATGTGCCGAGGCATTCATTTTGAGGTTAATTTGCTTACTGTAGCGTTTCTTGTCTCTTGTCTTTCAGTGCCCCTCTCTGCATCTGAGCTATCTCTTACAGAAGTGAGGGACAAGGTTCCCCCTCTCAGGAGGCTGGATCCTGGGCTGATGCCCCTTCCTGACACTGCCTGTGGACTAGAGTGGTCCAGTCTGGTCAATGCTGCTAAAGTCTACGAAGGTGAGGATCGGAGATACTGCAGAAGGAATCAGTGTCTGTTTTCTTTGCTCTGGTCCAAATCATTGGAAAAACATTCAAGCAAAAAAGTGAAGTGCATCACTAATTATAAACAAGCGAAGCAGGTTCTAATTTCTGGTTTGGTGGTTTCATCTTCGTTTGCAAGACCACTGGATACGCGAGGTCACACATTTATCTATCTTGCCTTGCTTCCACTTAAGTGCCCCGAAAGTATTGCGGAAGGGAGAGGGGTGTGTTGTAGGTGTGGTAAAAGCAAGACTTTTGGTTCAAAACAACAGTGACCTACTGACAAAGTTAGCATAGATGCTTCTATAGCAAAACTGTATTCATTCTACTACTTACAGGCTTTGGCTTGTGTCCAAGTTTGGTGTAACAAACTAGCTGGTGTGTCAGGATAGGTTCCATCCCAGCTCCCTTTTTGAGCAAATCGCTGAATCTTAGGTTGCTCCTAGTTGGCAGGCCAGTGCGTTACTCGTCCCAGTACGACAGCTCATCTGGCTACTGGACAACGCATGCTTGGTTCAGATAGAGGCCAGATCACATCACCATCATCAAAGAAACTGGGACTAAACAACTTCCCTTTTAAGATCACAGACTGGTTGCTTTGTTGACATCTGCCCAGATATATGGTATGAAGGGAGAGCACCAACCTGAGCGCTATTTGTTAGTTTGAAAAAGACAGATTTAAGAACATCCCCAGGTTGAGAGTTGGATTCCTAGTGTTATGTGTTTGTCCCATTAACCTACATCAGCTGGACTTCTTTTCTGCATTTTTCTGTCACCATTCGGACTTGAAGTTCTTGAGTAAGCAGTTGCTCAAAATCACGGCAGTGTACAGTTTGTTTGTATGTAGTGGCTGAAAGGCATGTTTAAGTATAATTTACGCACACACAAGCACATGCTATCATCATAACAATTTATTATCTTACTTGTAATACCAGTAACATCATCGTGTTTTAGCAAATAATGTGGAAGACAAGATGTTCAGTTATCTCGGTTGGCTCTGATGCTTTGTATGGATTTAAGAATTCATTATTTTCACCTTGTGTGAGAGAAGGATGTGTGTAATCGTCTACACCATCACTTGCTCTTTTTCATGTTGACAGTCACTGGCCTCTCTGCAGTCCCTCGTGTCCTCAGCTGTCACAAAAGTGGGTCAGGGCACAGACAAATACATTTGACTCAGACCAACACTTAATCCAGGGCCGTACCTTCTGCCAGGTCCGCCTAAGAGAACCCTTCAAACTTCTAGAATTAACACCATGCCTCTTTTTTTTTTACAGCACAAAGAGCAGTTTCACTCTTCTCATTGACTGAGCCGCACATTGGCAGTGTGGAAATGAGACCAGCCATCAGTCCTGTCCAGTTTCCCACTCCTCAAACACCACGAACCACACCAACCTTCAGTGGGTAGGTCAGCCAACATAGTTGTCAACTGAACAGTATTTGTGATAAAATAGTGCCGCTAAGAGATCCCGATGAGGCTCCCATAGGTGTTTGTGGCTTGATCCAAACTTTGTCACTGCTGCCACCCAGTGGTGATTTAGTGAACTATCAGAACGTAAACTGGATTCCCAGGTTCAATCCTCTTGGTTACTCTCCTACGCCTGAGAAAACCAGGTTGTCCTTAAATGTGAACACTACCTGTACAGCATGGTGAGTCGTTAATCACAGGCTTCAGTTAAAGTTCTGTGTGCTGTTTGTGTGAACAGTGATGAGGTTCCCAATGATTTGTCCGGACGCCTCTACCACCTGGAGGTGATGCTGAAGCAGCTGAACAATGATCTGGAGAGAGTGAGTGAATGTTTTGTTTTTCACAAGTTCACAATTACGACATAAGTTAAGAACATTGTTGCCCCCCACGAAGCCACACATCCCTCCGCTGCACTGTGACAGCACAGGACAAACATCTGGCTCAACCTGTTGTCATTCAGCTGTAGGAGGAAACAATGTTCTAAACTTTTTGCTAAACTGAGCTAACTGGTTCCTAGCTGTAGCTCTATACTCAGCAGACATCAGAGTGTTTACCATCCAACTCTGAGAAAGTGAATAAACTTCTTCCCAAAATGTTATATTAAAGTTCCAGCCACCATTTCTGGTTCTCTCTCACCACCAGGAGAAGCAGGACAAAGTGGTGTTGCTCGCCGAGATGGCCAACCTAAGGGAGAATAACCAGCGGCTGCAGGAGGAAAGCCAGACAGCTAGTGAGCAGCTGCGCAAGTTCAGCAGAATCTTTACCAACCTCAACAAAACAGGGAGTGACCAGGAGGCGCACTCCTTAACACCTGAAACTCAAAGTCAGTCAAAGAGGGAGTGAGAAGCACCTGCTTCAGAAGAGTGTGGTCAGAGTGAGTCCTTTACCGCTGCCCACTCAGCACCCAGAATTACTTGCACACACAGAGGCGACAAACATCACACTGACACCACCTCACTCAGCTTCCACTGGACTGCCTTAAACTGGAGAGAGCCAGAAAAACGTCGCCACGCCCAGGAGGTCTGGAGTTCGTTCACTATGTGCACAGATGGAGCAGAGGCCCTCCCTCTCTAACCTCTGAGCCTGTTTATTTTTATAAACTGAAGTCAAAAGTCTTATATACTTGTCATATATATAAAAATACATATGCTACTATGCTAGAGGAGCGAGTACGAAAGGAGAATATGACTGTTTCACATCACCTGGAGAGGCCTAATACTGTTCCTGCAGCAAATCAGCCAAAAAAAAAACAAAAAACATTACCGACTGCATCTCCCAGAATGCACTAGAAGTAATGGAAGCTCTACATTCATGGTACAATAGATAGGTGCCTGTGTGGTACAATTCTTACGTTTCAATATAATCTGTATTGTACTGATATTGTATAACAGTCATCCTAAAGGGGTGTGTGCGTGCGTGCGCGTGTGCATAGAACTGATGGTACACAACGGTATTTAGTTTATGTATGCGTGTGCTTTAGCATTTTAAGTTCTCTGGTGTGTGTGAGTTTGTGAGAGCATGAATGTGACATGTTAAAGGACAACTGAGTAAGTATGAGTATGATAAGTATGAGTTTACAGTAGTATGAAACTTTTGGGCCACACTAGTTTTCTTCGCTCAGTTTACACAGATGACGTGTGGCCCAGGCGTGTTGAGCAACAGCATCATATTTCCTCACGTCGTGTTAGTTTTCACCTTTTTCAGCAGTGCTGTATCATCTCAGACATGTACTCTGTACTGGATTGACCTTTGAACCTTCCTCTATTTGTTTTCGCAGCTCATTTGTAATTTATGATATTGTAAGGAACCTTTCGTATTTTTGGAATATATTGGGTATTTAAGTGTTGAGTGCAGAGGGAAACTACTAGCCTGGCTCAGCCCAAATGGAACACCCAGCAGTACATGTGAAGCTCACTTGCTAACTGTTGATCTTTGTTGTATGTTACTAACGTCTTAGACATGTTTGTCTGAGAGCATGAACTAATTCACTAGTCTCCGACCATTGTCTGGCAACAAGGTTCTGGTGATAGTTTTCTGTGACCTGTCATATTCCATGACCAGATGAGCAATTAATTCATAAAACTTTTTCTTCACAGTATTTAGATGTAAGAGTACTAGTAGGTGGATTTCACCTCCTTTGGGAAAAGCAAGGCTAGCGCTTTCCTTGTGACATGTTCATGCCAAGCTAGGCAAACTGTTTTCTGGCTGTAGTTTCATATTTAATACAAACTATCTTCCCCACCCAACCAGAAAGTCCATATGCTTATTTCCCATAAACTCAAACTATTCCTACAATTATTTCATATCTTATCATATTTATCAAAGTGATTAAAAATATTTGTGCTTCTAGGAAAACATTTACTGTACATGAAACTCACAACACTGAAGCTCCATGTCAGAACGTGTGTTTATGTGGGGCCATGGGGGGTGGTGGTGGGGGGGTTGTTGCCTCTGTGAAACAAAACTTAAGACACTATTTATACCGTTTGCCTGCTCAATAATATTGTCTACTATATCTATTTTTCATAAAGAGACGTGTGAGCTCTGGATGCTGGCACTGACTGGACGGTACATCCCTGCACCGGCGCCTGTGTGAGGATGTTCCCTTAGATATTTCTCATACAGCCAACCTTAAATTACCAACAGGTTTCTTCCCTTGGCTGACTGGAGCCATTTGTTAACTTTCCAACTCACTCAGGTTCCTCAAAATGCTGGACATGACACTAAATCATCAGAGGTGACACATGGGTAAACACATCTTTTGCCATACTGTTTTTACCATTGTAGCTATCCCTTTAATATCTCTGGGTGTGTGTGAAGTCATAGGAAGGACTGGTTTTTGGCAATGTTTTGCACGTGATGGATTATCACATATCTTGACTTCTCTGTGTTCAATTTGCTGGATGGCTAAAACAGACGTCTTAAACAGTTTCACCAAAACCAGAGAGAAGTGTTGTACTGGAACTGAACTGGACAGGAAGTCCATACAACTAAGCAGCTGTACAGGGTCATGTTTCTATATCTAATCGGCCCCTCGAAGCTTCTGGTTCTCTATGAAACACCTAATTTTGCGTTCAGTTTTGGGTATTGTCAGTGACTCCTGCAGTTGCTCCTTCAGTCATTGCTGCAATTTTAATGTCTTAATCTTTAGTTGTCCTTATGTAAAAGGACATGTTTCTTTTTTATATGCCTACATTTTATGTATTTTTACGCTATTTATAGCATACACTATGATCCACAAACAAATCAGTAATGCATTAAGGCTGATGGTTATTCTGTATAACTAGTTTTGTTTCCTTTTTTTAGATGTTAAATATTTTGATAATTTATTTTTTGACACGTTCGTCACTATTGCAGACAATAGTGAAGACGAAAGGGTACTGTGTGTTTGATTTCAAATGTCTACAAATTTGTTTTTTTTTCCTATCTTCATCCTTTCTCTTGGTTGTTTTGGGCTGTAATAAGTGTACATTTAAAAGTGTAAATTATGTTTTTGTCATTTTATAAAAAAATATATATATATATTAAAAATAAGTATCTGAATATCTGCTGTTCCAATTCTTTTTGAAATGTTTTGACAATTTCTCAGACCAGCCTGAATATGATTAAGTCTCCAACCAGGATTTATTACACAACTGCAGTTAAGAACTGGTGTGATCAGTTGAAGAAGCACCTTTGAATGGACCCGCTGATCATCAGCTAACATTAACACATTTTGGTTAGGCAAAGTGCTTCTTTTAATGTAGGAATGTCTTGGCATTGTTTGTCCAGCGGGGTACGCTGTGCCCTCACGAGGTGCAGATGTCGTTTCAGGAAACCGTTGTCTAATCTACATCTATGTTTGAGCCACATCATTGCCAATATCTTTTTTTTTTTTATTTAATCATTCTATTCAGCAGAGTTTAAAAAGATTTATTGCACACAGGAAGCCTGCCTAAATCCTCATTACAATGACATGCATAAATTATTCAAAAAGAAATTCTTGTGAACAATGAATCAAATTTGTGCCTGACGTCTGTGCTATGAGCTGATTGCTATACCTGGGGCATCTACTTTTAAGTTTGTCAAATATGCCAATGTAAAAAAAAAGTTGTACACAGATAATCTAAATATTATACTTCCCAATATCAGTCCTGACACCCCCCAAAAACGGTCAAGTCCCAAATGTAAGCAGTCTTCATCTTTTTTCAAGATAGTTATTTGTTTATAATTTAAATCCATGTTTCAGTGTAGATGTGTGAGCCCTCAAAACTTGCTTATAAAACTTTTTCCGTAACAAAATGTTTTCCAAAACATAAAATACTTATGTACATGTGTTTTAAGCCCTAGTTCAAAGAATTTATTTATATTAGTGATACACATTTTGCCCTTCACACCAATAAAACTGCTGAGGTTCTGCGATGGAAGAGCTTGTTAACATTCGGAACATCCCAGAGGGATTGACAGCCTGAATACAATCATTTAAGATCCGCACATAAGGCAATCGTCTCTGTTCTCCAGGGAACACACCATGGCAGCCGTGTTGCGCTCTTTGATCTCCTGCTCAGAGGGTTTGTTCGTCTGTGGCTCCTTGAGACTCTCCTTGTTGAGAGTGAACTGGATGGGGTTGGCGGCGGGCTTTGTCCTCAGGTAGTACATTCCCGTCTTCAGACCCTGTGAGGAGATGGAGGACAGCAGTTAACAACAAGAATAGAGTACAGTCTGCGTTTTATCCAGCCTCATTGGTCCGCACTTACTTGTTTCCAGCCGTAAAAGTGCATACTAGTCAGTTTGCCGTAGTTGGGCTCCGCGATGTGGATGTTAAGAGACTGGCTTTGGTCGATGAAGGCGCCTCGGTCAGCGGCCATCTTGAGTATTGTCTTCTGGGAAATTTCCCACACAGTTTTATACAGTTTCTTCAGATCATCTGGAATCTCAGCAATATCCTGGAGATGGAACACAATAAGAAATGCAAAAATGATCCCATTTGTAGTTGATGAAATGTGAGGAACCAGGACAGTCAGTGGGCAGCTGAATATTCAGTGATGGAAATGTTTATTCACCTGAAAGACATTAGGTGCATGTTTTCTTACTGCAAGTTTTACAAACTGATGCATGTCGTTAATCACCAGCTGTTATGTGGATGAACGTTTCTCATGCTTGTCCTTCAAAAAGAAGGAAACAATAAAACAAACAGATGAATGTAGCAGTTACCTGAATGGAACCATTGTGAGCGATCAGCTTGTTCTTCATGTCCTCGCTCCAGAGACCTCTCTCTGTCATGTCTTTGAGCAGGTGAGGGTTGACGATCTGAAACTCCCCAGAGAGAACCCTTCGGGTGTAGATGTTGCTGGTGTAGGCCTCAATGGACTCGTTGTTGCCCAGGATCTGGGCCGTGGAGGCAGTGGGCATCGGGGCCAACAGCAGACTGTTTCTAACACCATGTTTGGCGATCTTCTCCTTCAGCAGCTTCCAGTCCCACAGGTCTGTCGGTGTCTTGTCCCACATGTCGTACTGAAGGATGCCCTTGCTGACAGGAGAGCCTGGGTACGTCTCGTAGGCACCGAGCTCAGCAGCGAGCTCACAGCTGGCCTCCAGGGCAGCATAGTAGATGGTCTCAAAAATCTGGATGTTGAGCAGTTGAGCCTCCGGGCTTTCAAAGGGGTAACGCATCATGATGAAGGCGTCTGCCAAACCCTGGACACCAATCCCGATTGGCCTGTGGCGTTTGTTGGAGTTTTCCGCTTCAGGCACTGGGTAGAAGTTAATGTCAATGATCTTGTTCAGGTTCTTCACTATTACTTTGGTCACGTACGCCAGTTTCTTAAAGTCATACGTTCGTTCAGGGGTGATGTACATGTTGAGAGCGATGGAGGCCAGGTTACACACCGCTACCTCATCCTGGCTGCTGTACTCGACGATTTCCGTGCAGAGGTTACTACATTTGATGGTGCCCAGGTTCTGCTGGTTACTCTTCCTGTTGCAGGCATCTTTGTACAGCATATATGGTGTGCCAGTTTCTGTCTGGGACTCGATGATGGCGTACCACAGCTGCTGAGCTTGCACCACTCTCTTAACCCTGCCCTCCTTCTCATACTTGGTGTAGAGTGCCTCAAACTCCTCCCCCCAACACTCATCCAGCCCAGGACACTCGCTAGGACACATAAGAGACCAGTCTCCATTGCTCTCGACCCTCTTCATGAAGAGGTCGGGGATCCACAGGGCATAGAAAAGGTCTCTGGCTCTTTGCTCCTCCTTCCCAGTATTCTTCTTCAGCTCCAGGAAGTCAAACACATCAAAGTGCCAAGGCTCCAGGTACATGGCGAAGGCGCCTGGTCTCTTGTTGCCCCCCTGGTCAACATATCGTGCTGTGTTGTTGTAAACTCTAAGCATGGGGACCAAACCATTGGAATTGCCATTGGTGCCAGCAATGTAGCTCCCGGTGGATCTGATACAGCTGACAGCCACACCAATACCTCCTGCTGACTTGGAGATGAGGGCACACTGCTTCAGTGTGTCATAGATGCCTTCAATGCTGTCGTCCTTCATGGCGAGCAGGAAGCAGCTGGACAGTTGTGGCCTGTTGGTGCCTGCGTTGAAGAGTGTTGGCGAGGCGTGTGTGAACCACTTCTCTGACAGCAGGTTGTACGTCTCAATGGCAGCATCGATGTCCATTCTGTGGATTCCAACAGCTACTCTCATGAGCATGTGCTGGGGCCGCTCGGCTACTTTGCCATTAATCTTCAGCAGGTACGATCGCTCCAGAGTTTTGAACCCAAAGAAGTTATAGGAGAAGTCTCGGTCGTAAATGATGGCTGAGTTGAGGCGGTCTTTGTGCTCAAGAACAATGTCTAGTGTCTCCTTGGAGATCATGGGGGAGTGGCGCTCGTTCAGAGGATTTACATAGTTGTACAGATCCTCCATCACTTCACTGAACACCTTCTTGGTCTCTTTGTGGAGGTTTGAGACAGCAATACGTGCAGCAAGGATGGCATAGTCGGGGTGTTTAGTGGTGAGAGTGGCGGCGATCTCTGCCGCTAGCGTATCAAGTTCAACGGTGGTGACGCCGCTATACAAACCCTGGATCACCTTCATCGTAATCTGAGCTGGATCCACAAAGTCGGAGTTGAGTCCGTAGCAAAGTTTCTGGATGCGAGAGGTGATTTTATCGAACATGACACGCTCCTGGCGTCCATCTGAAGGTGGAAAAAAAAAAAAAAAAAAAAACACACATTTTCAATTTACCCAACTAGAGTAATATCTGCTGATGAACAATTTATAATTTGTATTTTAAAACCAAATATATTTAGTAACATCTGATGAGGCTTAAGGCTGAAAAACACAAAAAAAAGAAAAAACATGACGCAGAAAGAACTTTTTTTATTGCCTCACAATTTGAGGACAACGTCATGTTTTGTTTTTAATAAAAATGAAACCCCTGAAAAATACTGGCAGGAAGAGGTACCTCTGGATCACCACAAAGCTTAAATTGTAATGTATTTTTGGATATTTTAAAAATCGCTCACATTGTGATTTCAATATGAAGCTTAATTTTGCAACTCTAATGTCATCGTTTATAGAATTCCTTTACTCTTGTGTCATTCTTCCTGTTTGTCGCGCTGCATCAAGCTGAGGCGACAAGGACAAAACAGCATTCTAATATGCATTTGCACTGACGTTGTAAATGGTACAAAATGTAAATGATGGATAACATTTCAGTACACAAATATTGATCCTTCCTTCAAAATAAAAACCTTAACTACAACTCAAATATACCATACGTCACGAAAGTTTTCCTATTACATGACTAATTGTTAATCATTGAACCAAAAACATCTGTTGCAGCTTTACAATGAAATACAAATTATGGCCATTCAAGTTGGAATTGTCCCGGGAGTCTTAAATTGTCCACACAAAGTCAACCTTCCTGTCCATAAATTACGTAAACAGTTTATGAAACGCTCCTCCAACTGGGCGGCAAATCAGGTGTTTGTGTAACTTTGCATTTTGGCGCCAACTATGACAAAGGCTTATGGCTGTCAGAATCATTAAAACTGACCCGACTAACTCAGAAACAATACAATTAATTGGATAGTCATGTCACCATTTTGATTACAGACACATTAAACCCTTAGTTTACTGCCTTTTTTGCGTTATTAAAGCTGGTAAACCGCCGTTAGCTGCAGCCCTCTATGCAAGTAGGATGCTGGTTACTAGCTCAGTTGTCATGTTGCTTCACAGACTTAAACTTGATGTGTGCGTACCGTCTGGATGAAGTTTCATAATGTAAAAGCCACAATCAGTCTGAGAAAACTCCTGCCACCTCCTAAATATCAGTTCATTTATATTACTGACAATATCGCCGCTGAAACTGGCTGAGGCCTGGACATGCTTCAGCCAATCTGAGTAGGTAACAGGCGCTCACCTCTCTTGATGACATGCATACTGGAACCGTGTGAAGTGACTCGTCCCTTCAGAAAGCAGCAACAGCTCCCTGGCTTCAAGTTCAATCTTTCCACGGTCCAAGATAGTGCAGCTGAACGAGGTATCCTCTGACAAAGTGACCAGGAAGCGCGAATGTTCCTCGACTGACCCGCTAAGCTTATATATGTACGTACGACGTAACCCTTGAGCGTAGGGAGGAACGGACGTTTGGACCAATCAGCAGCGAGAGAAGACGGGAGTGAAAAGTAAGTGACCAATCACAGCTACGCAGACTAACTTCCTCTTCCGCTCACTGTTGCGTACGAAAATAAATGGCGGGACCCAGAAAAGTAGGTCAAATATCCGTGTTGTTTCATCATGTAATGATGGAATGTATTCCAACGTTCTTAGTCCCCCTTATTTAATATTTGACTGTATAAAACACTGTTGTCTCGAAATGACAATTTGATTACCTGCTAAGCCTTGATTGAGCTATTTGGTTTAGTGAGTCTTTATTGTGTCATACAAAAATAAGAAAATTATCAGGGCAATTTCATTTATAGTTTGATGTCTCAAACTACTACTACTACTACTACTACTATTGATGTCTGCTACCATCGATATCTGTGTCTGTGCAAGTGGCTAAAGTAGTGATGTATTTAGAAGACGATACATAGAAGTCTTAGACCATGTCATGATCATATCAAATGAAACGGCTTTAAAACAAGATGATTCATGTTTAAACAGTAACATTGCTGCACATTTGAGTAAAGAGTGCTACCTTTACAATTTCATTAACATTAATCTGCTTTATTTGTACAAACTAGCAATCAAAACTGTAGGCAATGAAAGCAACAGATGTGGTAATTAGGATACGGAATTTTGATCGCAGAGACATTTGGCCCCAGAGTTCATCCAGCAGTGGAAAGAATGATGGAAGAAATTTGGTTGGACAGTAAATGCAGGACAGTAGTACGTTTATATAAAAAGTAATACTCTCCTGTTAATTTTGGCATTTATTTTAAAAGTGGGTTGCAGTGCTTTTTAAAGGTTGATTGTACCATACAATTTATCATGTAATTGCATTTTTTAAAATTAAATTTCTATTTCAAATTGCAACTTCTTGGAACTTTTTCCGTCTTCGTGTGACCATTTCCGAAGCGCCACTCCCGGCCTAGGTGGCGCTGGCGCTCTGCACACCGGTTTTTCAACAATCTAAGCGTAGAAGAAGAAATGCCATTCAGGATACGAAGATGTTCTGCAACAAAGCTTACGATTTTTCATTTTGTATCGGGAATGTTGTAACTCATGAGTTTTGTTTTCATTGCTTCGGTTCTGTCGTATCAAAGGAATTAGTTCAACACGACTCGTCGCTAAAAGTTCCTGGTCGCTAAAACGATGTCACCTACGGCTCTTTGACACGTTTCTGTGAACGTAGATACGATACAGAAAATGTTCCTTAAACAAACACGATGAGAAGTGGGATTCTAAAGATGGGGACGACAACTGTCAGACTCTTACTCGCGACTTACATGACGGACTAAAGTGTCGGAGCAGGCAAATGTGGTACGGCGTAAATCTGGTTCCCCGCTTCCTGTCAGTGCACGTCCCTCCTTCATGCTCCACGTCGCTTTTAGAGCTTAAGGGACACTAGTGAGACTCCTGTCATGTCAAAGTCTAGTCGCCGCTACAAGCCACTGCAGCAAAGCTCCAGCAGCGGCTATGACCGACTGCGGCTACCCTGGGCCCGGGTACTGCTGTTCTGCCTCCTTGGGGCTCTGGTGCTCGCGGTGGTGTTGGGGGTCTACCTGTCCAACGACACGACCAGCGGACATGGGAACCGAATACCAGCTGCAGATCTGACCAGAGACAGAGTAAGAATATTGTCAGTATATCTCTGAATGTGTGTGCTGGGTACTTGGATCGTGTTAAGATGCTTCAACCACAACTTGGAGGGTTCGATATGTGTTGTGACAAATGCGAATGACCAGACATAACATAGTCAATGGATTTTAGGAATATACAGCTCATAGTTTCTAACTGGGACTTTTGCATCCAGTTGCATTTTTGATTGTTTTTTTTTTAATGGATGCTTATGCTACACAGTTATGCTGTATAAACCACTGATTTAAAAAGGGGGGGGGGGGGGGTAATATGTGATTTCTAACAATTAACTCTGGAAAGAGGTGAAAATTGGTTTTCATTTTTTCATCACCATGAAGGATCCACATCATGAAGTGGACAAAATTTGGGTTTACTGGCATTGTGATATTCCAAACCCAAGCAGATATCATGATTATATATTTAAATATAATTGAAAAAGAAGATCTAAATATGTCATTAATTTTTTTTTCCATATCGTCCAGCCCTATTTAGTAATTACACTGACACGTGAACTTTAAATTTGAATGTGTTTACAGTAAAAAGCCAGATAATCAGGACAGGTGTGTCGTTTCCCACTGGTCACATGACTCATTTCACACTTAAACAAATGGCTTGTTTCTCCCCGGACTGTTATTTTAAATGTTTTAATTTAAGCTTCAGGAAAAAGAAAACACACACAAAAATGATGTGACTCCAGAGGCTCTCCAAGGATCCCTCCTCCCAGTCTACACACATTTTGGTAAATACAGCAAAAACATTTAAGAACCAGAATTTGATTGATAGAAATACATTAAACAATACAACTGGATTTTTGAAAATCTGGTCATTTTTTCTTATTTCACTGACAGATGGACACATGAACTAAAAATGCATCCTTCCTTGAACACAAGGCTTCTGCTGTCCCACTAAAGCCTGTAAAGAGGACAGATCCTTCCATCTCTTTTTGTATGTTGTTGTTAAAGTTTTTGCTCGTATTTAATTCATGGATGTCTCCTCTCCAGTTGTCCCACAAACCTAGTAAATGTTCTCCGGCTCAGATCCGCCGCTTGGCATCTCAGGTGGATGGGACTCGCCTATGGGAGACTCACCTGAGGCCCATCCTAATAGAGAGGCTTCCAGGGACACAAGGCAGCCTGGCTGTGCAGCAGGTAACCTCCTCCTCCTGAACTCAATCTGTCATTGTCCCCCATCTCTCATTTCTAATTCACGTCTTTACTCCTCTCCAGCACATCACCTCCACATTGTCCTCTTTGACCGCTGGCTGGGACATTGACCTAGACTCCTTCCAGTCTCCAACCCCTCGTGGACAGGTCACTTTCACCAACATCATTGCCACCTTAGACACTTCAGCTCCCCGGAGGCTGCTTCTCACCTGCCATTATGACTCCAAGGCCCTGCCTCCAGATCCCAGGGCCCCAGAGAGGGTGTTTCTAGGGGCCAGCGACTCAGCAGTGCCCTGCGCTATGATCCTAGAGCTTGTAACATCTCTGGATGACCAGCTTAGAGCCTTCAAACAGCAGGTGTGTGTGCTGCTGTTATGACACAATATTAGAAAGTTGAGTTCCCATCAAGCCAAAGGAAATGGTAAAGATCTAGACTAGACTAATCTACACTGGTGAACTAGTGAACAAAGTGTCGGATGAGTGGTTCCCCAATCACCTGTGACAGCCGAAACCTTAACTGTCAACCGCTGACAAATTCCTTTCTTTACTGTCCGATGCTCGTCTGTGTTCTTTCTATTTCTGGGATTGATAAACAGCCCGAGATGCCGATTGAAGCAGTTGCACTCCTTTTTTCCTTCTTTCATCTCTGGGCCTCAGTGGCTGCAGCACAGCATGCAAAATGCTGAGTACAGCAGGCATCTGTATCTTAGTAGAGGCTGTGATTTGTTTAGTAAGGAATTCTCACACACACACACACACACACACACACACACACTGCGACAAAGCTGCAGACAGATAAGTCTTTGTCGCTACTTTTTGTTCTCACCTTGTTCCCTTTTTTTTTCTTCCTCTAGAAACTTCCAGTGTCACTTCAGCTCGTGTTTTTTGATGGGGAGGAGTCATTTGAAGAATGGACCGCCACAGACTCGCTGTACGGCTCTCGTCACCTGGCTGAGCGCATGGCCAACACACCTCACCCTGCCAGCGCCACACACACAACTATGCTTCAGGCTGTGGTGAGGGTCATGCTCTCATCCAGAAACCACCACTTTCTCTCATATGAAGCGGCTGATCCTCCTGACCTGGACAGTCATTTAGGAGAAGTTGACACCCTCACATTGGCTCTTATGTGTTGTTTATCTCTGTCATTTTTACTGTGTAAAAATATAACAAGAATTCTGTTTTTTGCCGGCTTCTCTGCAGGACCTGTTTGTGTTGCTTGATCTTCTGGGTGGTCCTGATCCACTGATTGCTAATCACTTTGATAACACGGCCCGCTGGTTTGACCGTCTGATCGCTGCAGGTGATCTCCACGAGCTCCAGCCAAGCTTTCATGTGAATATTTTAAAGTCTGCTCACCCTAATCTGCTTTCACCCTTTAGAAAAGAGGCTCCATCGACAGGGTCTGCTGACATCCCACCCCTCAGAGCAGACCTACTTCAGGAAGGACGTGTACCTCGGGCCCGTACAGGACGACCACATCCCCTTCCTCCATAGAGGTGAGTTACAGACGGACAGAGCTGCGCATTGCTGCAGGTTGGTCAGTATCCTCTCATTGGTCCCATCTCTTGCAGGTGCTTGCTAACTTGCAGATGACACATTTTATTTAATTTTTTTAAATATATACACACACACACACACATTATATATATATATATATATATATATATATATATATATATATATATATTTCTAGGGACTATAGTCTCAAGGGATCTTGTTCACGTTACATTTTGAAACACAGAGCTCATGTGATAAGTAATTCTGTATAAATCACCAAACAGTGTTCCTCCATGTGACAGCCTGAGGCTGATCTCTGATCAGTCTTCTTATAAAACAGATCACTCCTCCTTTGCTTTTACAAAGTTTCAGATCCCCAATTTCTTTCTGGCTCAACTTTTGCTTTGGTCCCTACAGCAGTTTTAGAGTAGCTAGATCTGTTGCTGCTGCTGTTCTAAAATCATAAATGAGACCAAGGGTTGGACCCTGATCAGTTGATTTACGGTCTTGATTGGCTACAGCACGACCTACAGTCCTTTCTGAACAACATGAGGAGCCCTGAGTGGCCGTAAAGAGAAAAAGGGGGAAAAATACATTTGTTTTACTTTTTATAAGATATAACTTGTTGCCTCAATTTTATTAAATTTGTAGCCATTAGATATAACTTGTTTTAATTTGTCCAAAAATATAGAACAAGTTATAACTCATGGCCTATAAAAAAAAAAAAAATTTTGTTTCTTCTTTGTCTCTGTGACTTCTAAAACCTGCACTTTGACTACTCCAGGGCTTGGCAGGCAAACCAGATAGTTGTCAACTTTCTCCTCGCCACTGCTGTGCCATCTACCATCAAAGCTCAGTGTGATCTCATCACTAATCAACAACAAACCAAACATTTAGACATGTAAATCTGTCTAGGAGCACACCTCATACAAACATGATCAGCCGACATCATCTCCAAGGTGACATGCCAAATATTGTTTATATGTTCCAGTTCATAAATAGTCCGTGTTTGAGGTAGTGATTAATGCCAGTTCGTTTGGAGTTACACAGCAAACAAGATGTGGTGTTGGTCAAGGCACAGGAATCATGACAGGATGTCTTTTTTGCCAGCAGATCTGATGACCGCTGTGATTTATTGAACACTCAGCGTTGTCACAGTTCTGGAACAATGATAATAAATCACATTACACACCATCATCTCCAAAATAATAAATGTGTTCACATAAGCACTAGAAAATATACACAACTCTCCTGTTCGTGTGCAACAGTAATAATGGCACGGCTCAAATAAATACTTATTAGCATAATAGGTCAACTGGTTCAATAGCTCCGTCTACTGGCTAAACCAGGTATTACACTGGCACATGACGCGCCTGTCGGTCCCTGCTGAGTAATCAACCACATGAACTACATCGAGTTACCAACTGCTAACTCACTGGAAACTCTGACCACTCACAAACATCAGCATTCACATTATAGGCTACTAATAAACGATACTAAACAAAGGATTCGTTACCTATCGGCGGTGAAACGTACACGAGTGTTAGCGAGCTGCGTCGCAGTAAACACAACATTGAAACGACACTTACTTCGTGCATCCACTTCACACTCAGAGTAGCACAATAAGACACTCTCCCAACAAAAAAACGTATTTACAGGCGAAACACACAGGTGTGTCAGGGTTTTTAAAAAAAAAGGGGGGGGAGAAGGAAAGTTTTGTCGGCGGCTGTGCAGCTCACTGCTCTACGAGGGTGATTACGTCCTTTCCCTGAACGCACCTTCAAAATAAAAGCCTTTTATACTGTTTGATTTATAAAACTGCTTGTCCAGAGTGCTGCACCCTGACACAGCTCAGGTGCAGTTTATGGCTGTGGGGTGAAATTACACCTAGACTTAAAAAAAATAAGGAAGTGATCTTATCACTAAAGAGGCTCTCTGTTTTGTTTTTTGTTTTTGGAAAGGATGCACTTCAACCTATTGATGACGTCAAGCTGTTGTACTTATATGTGCTTCCTCCCTCTCCCTCCTTATCTGCTACAGGTGTGCCTGTGTTGCATGTCATCGCCACGCCTTTCCCCCAGTTCTGGCATAAGCTTGATGACACAGAGGAGAACATGCACCGGCCAACAGTGGAGAATCTGACCAAGATCATGGCTGTGTTTCTGGCAGAATACTTGGGCTTTTGAAACCCCAACACAAACATGAACATGTATCCACCAGCAGTCCCCCGAAGAGCCCCACGCTGTCTATCTATCACAATGCTGAATCCTCAATGAAGAGCAAGGGTTCTAAAATTCTTGAGAGTAGCCAGGTGAATATTTGTCTGTATATTTGGATGCCAGCTGATTTTTACCAAAGACTCAACCTGGCTGGAGTGTCCTGTTACTATGGTTTCACCTGCTGGACAAGCAGGAGACTGTTGACCAATTGTGTGGACGTGAGATATAAAGAGTCTTCATGAGAATATTTATTGAACTCCCTGAGACTGTGGTAACTGAGGAACACTCTGCGAAGCTGCTTTAGTCCTGTGAAAAACAACCGCCTTATCCCATGTTGAGATGCACCCATGTCATCAGTTGTTGCTCTTTCCAGCTGACCCACAAATATTTTGTGTTTTGAGAGCTCTCTTAACCATCACTTGAGTGAACCAGCTATTTGCCTTACAACATGTTGTTTATCATCAACTTCATCATGTGACTATACTGCACATTTTGTCTGTGTTCGCACTTTTACACCGTGTTAAGTGTGCAATGGACAATAGTGGCAACAGAAAATAAATTCAGTTAATTCTAAATACTGAACATACAACAACATTATAGCGATCCTGTCTTATTTGCCCTGCTGATTAATAAATTGAGGGTCAACGATGTTATGTTGGGATTATTTGTTAAAGGGTGAGTGAGAAGGTTTGTCCTGGCCTTAAGAAATAGTTCCTCTCTAAACCCATGTGACTGCCATGTATGAATGTTGGTGTTGAATGCCTTTGGCCTATCGGAATACAAGCTGCCATTTCCTGCAGTCTAACAGGTACAAAGGTGCCAAGTAACTGAGCCAAAGCTCACAGGTCGTGAATACATTTTCAAGCTAAAAATATCAAGCTCAAATCCAGCATAAATCTTCCGTGTGCATTACAGAATGAGTAGATTTAGTCTGGGTTGTTGAAACTGTTTTCCAGAAGAACTGAACCAGCTATTTGTGTTTTTACTTTTACTTTTTAATGAATTTACAAAATATTATTTTGGTCATCCTACTATTTCACCTGATTGTGTCTCCCACTGAACATGCAGCAGCACTGTGTTTAAGGGTGTTTAAGGTCAGAAGTGAAAAAAGCTTACAGCACCTGGTATTCCCAGGCGGTCTCCCATCCAAGTACTAACCAGGCCCGACCCTGCTTAGCTTCCGAGATCAGACGAGATCGGGCGGGTTCAGAGTGGTATGGCCGTAAGCGGAGGTCTGCCACTCCTGCGGGCCTTATATGCATTTCGCTCACTTGACCTGGTCGCGGTGGTCATGACGCGCCAGAGCGTCGGGGTCCCTTCAAGGTTCAAATATTCCTCCTTGGCGATGCAAAGTGGAGTATGTTTATCTCATCCACAGCAAAGTACTGCATCTGCCATTTGTCTCCTTCACATTTTTGAAAGATTTCTGCGCATACACGCTGCTTGACATTCAATTTACAGGCTGCGGGGAGCTTCTTTTCCCTGAGGCCAGCTCAAGCGGGTCCCCAGGTCCTCAACGCTGCCCTTTCCGCCCACTGAAGTGAAAAAAGCTTACAGCACCTGGTTTCCTCACACCTATCCATCCATTTACTCCCCTTTATCCAGTGAAAGGTCGGGGGGGCTGGAGCTTATTCCAGCAGCCTTAAGGTGAGAGGAGGGGTTCACTCTGGACAGGTTGCTTGTCCATCGCAGGGCCAACACATATAGACAGACAACCATTCAACCTCACAGTCACACCTACGGTCAATTTAGAGTATCCACTTTTACTTTTCTTATATCTTTCTCATATATATTTCTTTCTCGTTATTCTGTGTTTCTTATATCCCATCAAAAGACTGTATTCCTCACATTTACCAATTCCATTCATATAATTCCTAAAAAAGTATTTCCACCCATGATCTGCACAGTCATATAGATACTTCAAGATTACTTTTAATCTCATTCATTTTTACATTAAAATCCACCAGTTGCAGACGTCCTGCCTTCTATTTAGGTATCACTATTTGATGGGCCATCCTGACCCCCCCTATAAAATCAGACACATCCCTATTTATTTTTTTAATGCACCCTTTCTGGCATGTCCAGTGTTCCTATAACATACAACAAATGGCCGATAGGGGGCAGCCTTGTCTCACTGATCTTTCAAGTGGAAAGGTATTATTCAGCGCCCGGTTGCATTTCACGTAACTTTTGGCATTTTTATATAACAATTCTATCCATGATCCTGTCCAAACTTACCTCCATACTTTCTCCAAAACCGAACCTCTCCATTGTTTTAAATAAAAAGTGGTGATGTACTCTATGCAATATTTAAATTAAATTCAGAACAATTCCCCCCTTTTTTAAATCATTTTCCATATGATAAGCTACATCCTTGACTGTACATATTGTGTCAGTTATATCTCTTCCTTGAGCAATGGTGCGCTAGTGTTTCGGTAAGGATCTTGTAGTCGGTATTGAGTCAACTTATTGGTCTGTAGTTCGTTATATCATCTTTTGATCCTTTATTTTTGTAGTTAAGTGAAATTATTCCTGTGGTGAATGAATTGAATGTTCTCTGTTCTCTTTCCACTGAGTGGTACACTGACAGCAACAGGGGAGCTATCTGCTCTTTGAGGAAAATATAAAATGCTGTTAAACCATCTACCCCTGTAATTGATAAACGAAATTTATTTATTTATTTATTTATTTATTTATTTATTAATAAACAATTACTTACTTACTTGTGTGATTACTTAACATTCACCACAAAGCAATTTCATTGTTCAACCTATTAGGAATGGCCTCCCTCCTTTTTTTTTGACCATTGCCATGCTCAGACTCGGGTACATCGACGTCTCTTCAGCCCAAAATGGAAGAAGACCCGATAAGTTAGGCCACACTCTCCTCCACCGCTGTTAGAGGTAGGTCTGACCTGCCTCCGCCAGTTTGTTGCGTGCTGCACCTTAGAGCAACAACATGCCTTTTCATGGCATATTTAAGGTTGGCCCATTTCTTCTTGACCTCACTGCAAATAAAACAGTTTTACCCACTTAGAATAAAAACTAAGATGTATCAAATGTTTACCCATCACAGATGTAGAAATTTAAATGTTCAAACCTCTTCCATAGTCCAATCGACTGTGGAAATGCTGTTGACCGCAGCTGCGATTTCTCTCCACACCTACCTTTTATACCTGATTTCAGTCTACCAAACAAAACCAAATGGTGTGTGTCTACTAGACTTGTGAGTGTCTTCACTTCAGCCCCCAAAAAGTTCATTTTCTTTGCTGGCTTGCGTTTGTCTCTGTCTCTCTCTGTAATAAACTCTAGAGGTGCGGCTGTCACAAGTTTAAGTGGGACTGGGATGAAGGGGTTCTCTGGTTTTGTTTGCACCCCGTGAGGTTGGGCAGGAGTCACTTGGGTGTCACCCTAATGAGCTAATGTTTTGGACACAGAGTTAGAGGCCCTATTGCTTTATTGAAAGAGAAGCTTTTCACTCAAATGCCTCCCTTGGGAGTTGTTCCAGGCATGTCTGACTGGGAGGAGGCCTTGGGGCCAATCCAGGACACGGAGAGATTATATCTTACGGCTGGCCTGGGAACACCTCAGGATTCCCCCGGAAAAGCTGGTGGAAGTGGCTGGGGAGAGGGCAGTCTGGGCTTCCTTGCTGAGGCTACTGCCCCCGCGACCCAGACCCCCCGAATAAGCGGAGGACGACAACGACAACGATGACAGCTTACAGTTTTGAGAAAAGGGAGGAAGGATTCAAGAACTGTATCTTAGCAACTGTGGAAATCTGTATACTCAAGCTCCCTGTTCCCTCCACTTGCAGGAACTAAAATGTTTCTTGGGAATGGCTGGGTACTACAGAGCATTTTGTCACAATTTTGCCCAAGTAGTCCCCCCCCCTGACCAATTTAGCCGGCCCATAGATCCCTTTCACCACGCCAGAATGCCAGATTTTATTTGATAAAGCAAAAGGCACTCCAGTGGTGATCCTTAACAGGATAAGCAGTAGAAAAGGAAGAGATGGATGAATTAATTTTAGGCCTCTTCAAACATGTTGAGTCATTTGGTTGCGATAAGGAACATTTCTTTATCAACTTATACAGAAGTGGAAGTTTATTTTTGTGCTATGCCAACAAACTTGTTAGGGGGAGGTGTTACGGACAGATTTTCCAAGATCCTGTTTTGCGCAGTGTTCTGAAGCTCTAGGTCACAAATTGGCAGGAGCTATTGGTTGCACCTGTGATATTCTCGCCTCAGCTGACTGCAATCAGTCAGCTGGGAGGCTATATAAGGAGGCTGTCATGCTCTGGCTCAGATGGTTGTTTGTCTCCAGGCAGTCAACACCATCAGTTGACTATCAGTTCATTTTTTGTTTTGCGTGAAGGTCTGAGTGTGTTTAAGAATTAAAACCTATTTTGTTCCCCACCCTGTAAAGTGACTTCTACTTTACCTTTGGTTTTGGGTGAAATTCCTTTGTCATGGTTTTTGTCAGTTTGACACAGGTCCTGACTTCCTCCAGCCCAAATCTGAAGTCAAATTGTCAACAAATTACCTGTATACAGTGTTTGGCACACAAAAAGTCCTCTTTGGGTACTATTTCGAGACTCCAAAAGGATATCTGGATACCCCAACACAAAAAAATCAGATAATAACGTAATCTTGGTCTCAAATGACAACCAACACTGGCAGGATGCAGCTTTCCATAGGATTTGGATGTTTTTGGTCATTTTGGGATAAACAAATGGAGAACAATAGAGCAAATCATCAACATCAAAATACTATATACATCACTGTAAAAATGTTCATAAATTATTTTGTATTCTGAACTGAAATTGAATATGACTGACAATAAGTGTGAGGCTATTCTGGCTACACAAGTTATCCAAATGTGATGCAACAGCTCCTTAAAATGTGTTTCTGCATATATATATATATATATATATATATATATATATACGTATATACATATACATATATATATATATACGTATATACATATACATATATATATACGTATATACATATACATATATATATATATACGTATATACATATACGTATATACATATACATATACGTATATACATATACATATACGTATATACATATACATATACATATACGTATATACATATACATATACGTATATACATATACATATACGTATATACGTATATATATATACATATACATATATACGTATATACGTGTATATATATACATATACATATATACGTATATACGTGTATATATATACATATACATATATATACGTATATACATATATACATACATATACATATATATACGTATATACATATATATACACGTATATATACATATATAAATATATACGGATATATACATATGTATATATACGTATATATGTATATATATACGTGTATATATACGCATATATACACGTATATATGTATGTGTATATATATATACGTATATATACGTATATATGTATACATATACATATGTATGTATACATATATATGTATATACGTATATATACGTATATATGTATATACATACATATATATGTATATATACATATATACGTATATATGTATACATATACGTATATATGTATACATATACATATGTATGTATACATATGTATGTATACATATATATGTATATACGTATATATGTATATACATATATATGTATGTATGTATATACATGTATATGTATATATATATGTATGTATGTATATACATGTATATGTATATATATGTATGTATGTATATACATGTATATGTATATTTATGTATGTATGTATATACATATATATGTATGTATATTTATGTATATGTATGTATATATATGTGTGTATATATGTATATGTATATGTGTATATATGTATATGTATATGTATGTATATGTATATATATGAGTATATATACATGTATATATATGAGTATATATATGTATATATGTGTATATATATGTATATATGTGTATGTATATATGTATATATGTGTATGTATATATGTGTATGTATATATGTATATATGTGTATGTATATATGTATATATGTGTATGTATATATGTATATATGTGTGTGTATATATGTATGTGTGTATATATATGTGTGTGTATATATGTGTATATATATGTGTGTGTATACATGTGTATATACATGTGTGTGTATACATGTGTATATACATGTGTGTGTATATATATGTATATACATGTGTGTGTATATATGTGTATATACATGTGTGTGTATATATGTGTATATACATGTGTGTGTATATATGTGTATATACATGTGTGTGTATATATGTATATACATGTGTGTGTATATATGTGTATATACATGTGTGTGTATATATGTATATATATATGTGTGTATATATGTATATATATATATATGTGTGTATATATGTATATATATGTGTGTATATATGTATATATATATATGTGTGTATATATGTATATATATATGTGTGTATATATGTATGTATATATATATGTGTGTATATATGTATATATATATGTGTGTATATATGTATATATATGTGTGTGTATATATGTATATATGTGTGTGTATATATGTATGTATATATATATTTGTGTATATATGTATATATATGTGTATATATGTATATATGTGTGTGTATATATGTATATATGTGTGTATATATGTATATATATATGTGTGTATATATATGTATATATATGTGTGTGTATATATGTATATATATGTGTGTGTATATATGTATATATGTATATATGTGTGTATATATGTATATATATGTGTGTATATATGTATATGTGTGTATATATGTATATGTGTGTATATATGTGTGTATATATATGTGTATATGTGTGTATATATGTGTATATATGTGTGTATATATGTGTATATATATATGTGTGTATATATATATGTGTGTATATATGTGTGTGTATATGTGTGTATATATATGTGTATATATGTGTGTATATGTGTGTATATGTGTGTATATATATGTGTGTATATATGTGTGTATATATGTGTATATATATGTATGTATATATGTGTATATATGTATGTATATATATGTATGTATATGTATGTATTTTTATGTATGTGTATATATGTGTATATATGTATGTATATATATGTATGTATATGTATGTATTTTTATGTATGTGTATATATGTGTGTATATGTATGTATATATGTGTGTATATGTATGTATATATGTGTGTATATGTATGTATATATATGTGTGTATGTATATATATGTGTGTATATGTATATATGTGTACATATGTGTATATATGTATATATGTATGTGTATATATATGTATATATATGTATGTGTATATATATGTATATATATGTGTGTGTATATATGTATATATGTGTATGTATATATGTATATATGTGTATGTATGTGTATATATGTGTATGTATGTGTGTATGTATATGTGTATATATATGTGTGTGTATATATATGTGTATATATATGTGTGTGTATATATATGTGTATATACATGTGTGTATATATATGTATATATATATGTGTGTATATATATATACACACATATATATACATGTGTATATACATGTGTGTGTATATATATGTGTGTATATATGTATATATATGTGTGTATATATGTATGTATATGTGTGTATATATGTGTATATATGTGTGTATATATGTATGTGTATATATGTATATATATATATGTGTGTATATATGTATGTATATATATGTGTGTATATATGTATGTATATATATGTGTGTATATATGTGTGTATATATGTATGTATATATATATGTGTATATATATGTATGTATATATATGTGTATATATATGTATGTATATATGTGTATATATATGTGTATATATATGTATTTTTATGTATGTATATATATGTGTGTATATGTATATATATGTATGTATATGTATATATATGTATATATGTATGTGTATATATATGTATGTGTGTATGTGTGTATGTATATATGTATGTATGTATATATGTGTATGTATATATGTATATATGTGTATGTATATATATGTATGTATGTATATATATATACTGTTTACCCTCAGACAAAATTAATCAGCCTCCCACCATCAACTTTATAGCTTTTTACAACATCCCCTACCCCCCTCGATTCACCATTACTGCTTCCCCCTTGATCTTATATCCCCAAGACTGCGCTGGCCCTTGTTGAGATCCATCCAACTAAGCCTCCCACCCAACCTGATAAGGCTGAGATACCGGGAACTTCATTGTGCACTGCCAGACAGCTGTGCACTTGGCAATGGGGACAAGCCAAGCGTGCCTCATCTCACACCTGATGCTCCTCAGCTAATCACTCATCTGCAGCTTGTTGCCTCTTTTGGCCTGGGATAATCCTGCTGGCTTCCCGGTCACTCCTTTCGAGTTTGTGCCGTGTACTCCAGTGTGAAGTTCCTCTGTGTCTTGCTGCTTCGTGGAATTATTCTGGAGAGTGGATATACCCTGTCCTGGACTTTAATTCCCCCTGTCCGCTCCTTTGCTCTCTGTGGACTTAACTGGTTTGATTATCATTCCACCAGTTGGGTAATTGCAGAACTTTTTTCACTCTTGTGTGGGTTTACTTTTGGACTGTCCAATCCAGTGCATTTCAGTTCACCTAAAATGAACATTCCAGAGTTTCCTTTTTTTTAATTGTTCTGAACTTTATTTCATTAAATTTGGCACTGTGGCTAACTCAGTTTCCTGTCTGTGTCGTGCGTTTGGGGTCATATTCAAACCTTAATAGTACAAACTTGCCATGATGACCTCAGCCGGCACAGACAGTGCAGGGACCAATCTGGTCAAAGCTGTTTTCATCAAGCAGATCCAGCTGACGAATACCCACAACCAACAATTGCAGGAAGCCTCTATAGCTGTTAGGATGCCCTAACAGCCCAGCAGGTAACACTGGCGGGCCAACAGGCAGAGATTCTATGGCAGTCACAGACTCTCACAACAGCTCTCAGCATCCAGCCACAGGGCCAACCTGCTCCTGTAGCCTGCTGACTTGTCTCCTGTGGACACCATTCCAGCTAACCCTGCGGGCCCCAACCCTAGTTCCCGGGAGCCCTGTCTCTCGACTCAATGACTTTTTGATGTCAACTTTAAGACCTGTGCCATATTCATCATGCAGTGGGAGCTGGTCTTCATTTATCAGCCGAGCATGCTCTCTACCGATGCAGCCCGGATTGCTTACATGACCAACCTACTCACAGACCAAGCAGCACAGTGGACCACAGCCTCCTGGTCCATGGGGGTCAGTTTCTGCGCCTTACTAAGACTTTGTGGCAAAACTCCAGATTCCACCACCCTGTCTATGGCCAGGACCCTGGCACTCAACTGAGCAGTAACCAACAGGGTAGTGACAGTGTTACAGACTACTAAGTGGAGTTTCGACAGGATGGACCAGTCACTTCCCAAAAGGGTCAGCAATGCCATGAAGGATCAAATAGGCACTCCTTTATGATCTGATCAACCTCACCATCCCCATCGATGGATGCCTCCGGGAGAGGAGGCATGAGTGAGCCCTACGAGGATTGCAGTCTGCTTTCCAGCCAGCCTGCACCCCTGCTCATCCCACTTCCCCTTTGGCTGTTCCCTCCACATTCCAGTCAGTGACAGGGGAGGAACCCATGCAGCTGGGGTGCACAAGCCACACTCTGGCTGAACATGAGGCCCGTTTCAAGGCAGGCCTCTGTCCCTAATGCACCCAGAAGGGACATCATATGTTGCCCCACCCAGCCAAAAGACTGGGCTCACTGGGACCCTGGGAAATCCTGGTTCGCCGCCTTTCCTGTTCCTGTAATCCCACTCCTGAGATTCATCTGGTGACGTGGAGAGACTCAAAGTTTTTTGTTATCCAGTCAGCTTAAGCCCTGTGATTCTGGGCCACCCCTGGCTTATGTAGCATGAGCCCCACATCGCCTGGCCCTCCAGCATCATCATGGAATGCTGCTGTCTGAAAGTGGTGTTATGCTGTCACATCAAAGGGTCTGAACAAGATCAAAAGGGGAACAGGGCACAAACAGTTGGAAATCATAATCCTGAAGACATATGTTCCTCTGAGTGAAATCTAAATACAGACAAAAGGGAAGCAATGGGGGTGTCTGCAGTGACAATATATGGGAGACATCAGAAGGACCCAGGTTGACATAGGTGTGAAGTCCCAGAGGAGAGTGAGGAGTCAGGGGAAGCCCAGAAGGGGGTAGTGGAGAAGTCAGGGTTTCCCCAGTTCCACCTCGTCGTCTTCCTCCTCCTCGTCCATTCCTTCCTCACTTCACTATTCTATCTCACCGTATAGCTCCTCAGATCTGGATTCCACCACAGCATCCTAATCACATCATCTACAGTGGCAGTCTTTTATTTTGCTCCAACACACCTCACATTTCTGTTTCTTGCTGCATTCCCTTGCCCTTGGACTCATCACTTATGGCAGGAGAACTCAGAACACTCTCTAAGGTGACCCGGCTGGAGGCACATCCTACACACTTTTGCCTGCCTGTAATGTATAACCGGTAAATATTCAGGTCCTATGGCTGTCTCAAAACGTGCTGAGTAAGGTAAAGATTGGACTTTATCTTGAAATTTTACCTTTAGAAACCGCATACCATCAGCTATTTCCTATCCCCGCCACATTCTCCTTCTGATAAGAGATGCGGCCTTCTAAATTCTGCAGAATTTCGTCAACGGAGATATAGACTAGTAAGCTGGCAAAAGAAACCATTAGTCATTGCACAGATCTTTCATGTGTACATTATTGTCCCCAAATTTGAAGCCATCAAGGATCTTTTCTTTGCCTTTTATGTGTGACATGGTCACTTCATATTTTTGTGGCCCTGTCACTCTGCATGTTATTAATCCTCCATGTAGGGCTCTTATGCATCTCAGAAGCTCCTGATCTGGAACTTAGTACTGCCCAGTTACCTCCACACTGACCATCAGCTCTCTGTCATATTTGATGTGTCCTCCCTCTATTGCAATGTTCCTTGCCATTGCTGCAGCCTTTGCCTTTCCCCACCAGCCACCGCATCTCTCTCGGCCACCGATTCTACCTTCCTCTCCCTCGCCGCTCTGGGAGCTCCCCGCTGCCCAGGTCTGCTCAGACCCACTTCACCAGCTCTGTTATCCTGTCTGCTCACTCGTGCATCTGTAGACCAGCTCCAGTGCCCCTTCCTCGCATTGCCTTGATTTGGCATTTTTATCAAGTGTTTTCTGTGTTCATAGTCTGAAAGCCATTTCCTGAGTTCAAATCCATTTGGTCCGTCAGAAAGTTCTCCATGAGGAAAAAAATGAAACTCAAACCTCACACGACCAGTGTAAAAACTGCTGAGGGGAAAATGTAGACTAAAAAAAAAACAACCAAAAGTACACAGAAAGTAAAGAGAAATAATGAAAAGGGCTTAAACAAAAAGAAGGAAAAGCGGAGTCCGTGACCTCCGTGTGGGTTGCTGTCAGCATTAAGTCTGTTTGGGGCATGCATTTTTAAAAAATCTTTTATTATCAAAAATACAGCACAAATTTATACATACTGTCAGTCATACTTAAATAGACAAGAAAAAATTAAAAAATATATGAAATAAAGTCCCTCAGGGAAAAAAACAACAACATTTTAACCAAAACAAAAATCCTCAACCATAATACTACTCAGACCACACCATAACACCATTAGAAAAAAAAACAAGACGAATAAACCAACACTCAGGACCTGCAGCCACTGTAAAACTGCAGGTCAAATCAAAATAAAAGTCAAAAACTAATGAGAGAAGAGGAGTGATTTTCTGTCATAATATATCTACATATCAAGCAAAAAAGTTTAAATAATTTTATCAAAGTTAAAAAACATGCTAAAAAAAACACCCATCATAAATCTCCCATGTGCTCACCCACTTTTCAATTTTTTTTTATAAGTTTGTGTGAGTTGTGAAAAAAGAGATTATATATTCTGAGAATCTAGAGAGAAACCATGCCATTGTCATTTTGTTTGTATAGTGCAATTTTGTAGCAACAATACTATATAAAAGAGCTGATAGCAGGCATCCTTGCCTACCCAAATAATATAATAATTTACACGAGTTCTTTGAATTCTTTGCTTTAGATTTTCCCATTTCTCAATATAATTATTTTCTATTTTCACTTCTATTTTTGCATAATCCAGCAGGTTTGTAATTTTTTTTTGACGTATGTTGAGTCTGCCAGGAGGCTGGAGTTGAAGCACCAGTCAATTGTTGCATAATCACTCGTGTTATATTTATATTGTATTTTATTTATCTGTTATGTTGCTTCAGGGGCTGCTAGACATAAATCTATTCTGGCCTGCTTCATCTTGCCTTTTACAACCTGTCTTCTAGAGCAGTGTTTCTCAATCCTGGTCCTATGGACCCACTGCCCTACATGTTTTAGATGGTTCCCTCTTCCAACACACCTGATTCAAATGAATGGCTGGTTATCCGGGTTCTGCAGAGCTGGATGATGAGCTGATCATTTGAATCAGGTGTGTTGGAAGAGGGAAATAACTAAAACATGCAGGGCAGTGGGGGCCCCAGGACCAGGGTTGAGAAACACTGTTCTAGAGTACTGTTTCTTGAATTCTCCACGTATCTGTCAAATTGTGATTATTCATTAAGTTATATAGTTCAGCTCTGCTTGCATCATTCCTGTATACATTATTAATCGATATATCATCCTTAGTTAATGCGATATTGAAATCTCCTATTATTATCATTCTATCATCTATCCATCTGCTTATACTACTTAGAAACCTTTTTCTTTCCTTTTCACAATTACTGACATATATATTAACAATTCTGTATGTTCTATTGTCTATGTTAACATCTATAATGAGTATTCTACCTATGTTGTCATTATGTATTAACTTGCGGTTGTTGTTACTTATACTGTTCTTTACTAAAATGGCTACTCCACAAGATTTATTTGTGCCTTTGCTAAAGAGGACATCTCCTTCCCACATTTTGCTTGCCGCCGCCACGCTACCCCCTTCCCACCTTGTCTCCTGTAAGCAAAGAATGTCACACTTGCTTTTTGATAAAATAGCGGTCATCCTGCCATAAGTGCGGAGTCCATGGTGTTAAGGGACTGCAGCCAACTTTACTAGCTATTTTTTTTACCTCTTCCTCCTTCTTTCTTATGTTTTTCCTTCATTACAGTATCTTTTACTGAGATGTGCTTTTTCCGAACATTTTTAATCGTAGCAAAGTCCATTTCTGAGTCACTGTTCAATCTGCTCTGAGGAGGGAAGGTGGAGGACATGTGTAAGGCAGGTACCCTGGTGGATGTGGCTGCCGCTGGCTGCAATTCTCTTGGGGTATCCCCCACCTCCATTGATTCCAGGAGTGGAGAAGGCTCCGGCTCCTTCTTGGACCCATTTCCTACTCCATCCTTTCCTCTCTGCTGTGGGCCTGAGTCAGTGCTCGTGTCATTCAGACTTGAACCCAGCTTTGTGCCCGGGCTCTGCACCGCTTTAGAAGGGCTCAGGGTTCTCTGAGGGGTGTGACCCTCACCGGCAGCCTGCTTGGCGACGCCACTACCCACCTCGTCGTCTTCCTCCTCATCCTCCGTTCCTCCCTCATTCAAACCTTCCATCTCACTATACAGCTCCTCAGATCCGGATTCCACCACAACATCCTCATCACTATAGTTACAGTTACATTCTTCTATTTTGTTCCAATACACCTCACATTTCTGTATCTTGTTAAGCTTGCTGTTGCACTCCCTTGCATAATGCCCCTGGACACCACACTTATGGCAGGAGAACTCAGGACAGTCCCTTAGGATGTGCCCCGGCTGGAGGCACATCGTACACACCCTAGCCTGCCTGTCATGTATGACCCTGAAATATTCCGGTCCTATTGCTGTCTCAAACCGTGCTGAATAAGGTAGAGATTGGACTTCATCTGTGTATTTTACTTTAAGAAACCGCGTCCCATCAGTTATTTGTGTACCCGGCCACATCCTCCTCCTAATAGTTGATGCAGCTGAGACTCCCCAACCTTCTAACTTCTGTAAAATTTCCTCGTCCGTGATGTAAGCTGGTAAGCTTAAAAAAGATACCATTAATTCATCATTACACAGATCTTTCACATGTACAGTATTGTCCCCAATTTTGAATCCATCTAGGATCCTCTCTTATCCTTTAATGTGTGACATGGTCACTTCATATTTTTGTGGCCCTGTAGCTCTACAGGCTATTAAAACTCCACATAGGGCTCTTATGCACGTCATCAATTCCAGAACCGGGACGTCATCCTGCCCAGTTACCTCGACACTGACCGTCAGTTCTCTGTCATATTTGGGGTCGCCTCCCGCAGCTTTCGCCGCTCCATGTTGCTGCTGCAGCTGCCTTTCCCCACCAGTCGCCACATCTCTCTCCGCCGCCGATTCTATCTCCTTCTCCGTCGCCTCTCCCGCTGCCCAGGTCTCCTCGGACCCACGTCGTCAGCTCTGTTCTTCTTTCCGCCAGCTCTCATTGCCTGTGGACCGGCTCCAGCGCCCCTTCCCCGCATCTTCTCTGCAGCAGCTGCTGCTCGCTGTCTTTCTCACGCTGTCGCTGCGAAAGCTGTTCCCAAATTTCCTTCTGGCAGATTCCCTTCCGACTTCCTCATTTTTTGTCTCTGATCTTTTCTTTCAACAACCAACCATTTCCCATTATCCTCTATCGTTTGTGCGTCTGCCTCAAGTCCATTTTTCTGTGCTCGTAGTTTGAAAGCCGTTTGCAGAGTTCAACTCCATTTGGTCTCCATGAGGAAATAAAGAAACTCAAACTCATTGACCTCCCCCGACCCGTGTAAGAACTGTCGGGGGGGGGGGGGGGAAATGTCCACTCAAAAACTAACCAAAAACACACGGAAAATAAAGAAGAAAAATGAAAAGGGCTGAAATGAAAAAAAGAAGGAAAAGGGAAAAGCGAGTCCGCGACCTCCGTTTGTGTTGCAGTCAGCGTACCGTCTGATTGGCGCATGCGTGTTCAGAGTGGTATGGCCGTAAGCGGAGGACTTGCACACCTGTGGGCCTTATATACAGTTCACTCACTTTACCTCGTCGCAGTTGTCATGACGCGCCAGAGCGTCGGGGTCCCTTCAAGGTTCAAATATTCCTCCTTGGCGATGCAAAGTGGAGTATGTTTATCTCATCCAGAGCAAAGTACAGCATCTGCCATTTGTCTCCTTCACATTTTTGAAAGATTTCTGCGCATACACGCTGCTTGACATTCAATTTCAAGGCTGCGGGGAGCTTATTTTCCCTGAGGCCAGCTCAAGCGGGTCCCCAGGTCCTCAACGCTGCCCTTTCCGCCCACTGAAGTGAAAAAAGCTTACAGCACCTGGTATTCCCAGGCGGTCTCCCATCCAAGTACTAACCAGGCCCGACCCTGCTTAGCTTCCGAGATCAGAAGAGATCGGCATGTTTTTTTTTTTAATCTTTTATTATCAAAAATACAGCGCATTTTTTTTTACATACTGTACTTTCTTATTTACATAGACAAGACAAATTAAACAATTAGAAAAAATAAATTCCATCAGGAAAGAAATCTCACCGAAAAAAACCTCAACCATGATACTCCTCCAAATTGATTAAAACACTATAAGAATAAAAAAAAAAAACAAATAAACCAACACTCAGGACTTACAGCCACTGTAGAAATGCAGGTCACATCAAAATAAAAGTCGAAAAAAAACTAATGAGAATAAAGAGAGCAATTTCCTGTCGTGAGGTATCCACATACCACTCAAAAAAAGAAGAATTTTACATAATTATATCAAAATAAAAAAACATGTGAAACACCCAAACATAAACCACCCATTTGCTCACCCTCCTTTTTTTTAAATTCTCTTTTTTTTGTTAAATAAAAACGACTTTGTTATAAAATAGAGACTACATAGCTGTGATTTTGGAGAGAAACCATACCATTGTCAATCTTGGTTTATTTCAATTTTGCAGTACGTTATGTTGAAAAGTGTGTTGTTCCTGTTGAAATTGTTTTCAAAACCATCCTTATCCATGTCGTGTAAGATCTGTAGGTGCATTATGAGTGTTGTGCAGAAATGCTCAAATATGTTTATTTTCTTTTTTTCATGGAGAGCGTAGTTTCCAGTTGTCTGTATTGATTTTTTTTGCAAAAGTGAGTATGGTGTTTATGAGAGTCCTGTTCTGGTCCTTTTGTTTCAGTGTTGTACCAAAGAGAAAAGTCCAAGTCCATAGTGTTTCATCTGTCAACCTGAAATTGCAGTGCTCTTGTAGTAGGATCCTTATGTACTTCCTGAAGTTGTCCGATTCTTTGCAGTTGATGAATAGATGTTCCTGGTCTTCTGGTTCTTTATTGCAGATTTGGCATGTCCTACTGTAATTGTCCTTATTGATCTGGTGTAATTTGATTCCTGTGAAAATTCTCCTGTGTCTGATGTTGAATTCCAGTTTGAAAGTATTGCTGTCCATGTAAGGTTTGTTCAGGTTTTGCCAGATTTCCCTATCGGTGTTCCCGTGAATAATTGTGCCCAGTGTTTTTGTACTTTTGGAGTGCGTTTAATTGAGTCAATCTCTATTGTGTACCAGTCCTTTGTTTTCACCTGTGACAGCTCTTTCCTTGTGTACTGTGTGACAAGCTCAAGCGGTGGGAGTTCAGGGTCTGCTCTCGATTTGTCAATGATGATTAAATTTCTCCACTGTGAGGTTATGTTTCTGTTGATTTTGTTACCTAGTCCATTTAGGTAATCCTTTCTGCACTGTCCCTGTTTTTTTGAGTTGGGTTGTCTTTCCTGAGACTGAACAGACCCCTTTCCCCCACCACTTGACCAACCCTTGTTATATTGTTTTGCTGAAGTGCCCTGCATTTAAGTGTCCTACCATTGTGTGTGAAAAATGTGCTTTCGTGAAAAGGTAACTGCAGCACATGACTTTTCTGACTGCACTTAGGCCTGAGGTGGGGCAGGAATTTGCCCCATGCCTCTAGCACCTCCCGGTAGAACATCGGTAGCGAGCTATGGCTTTTCCCAGGGAGGAGGTGATAAAGAGGGAGTTTCTCTCCCTCCCCGTACTCAGCCAGGTAGCCCGCCATTGTGTCCTCCCAGGGGTACTGCCTGTTCAAATAGAGAAAATTCCTCACTAATTTGGCCCTGAGTGCATCTTTTTTTGCACTGATGTCAATTAGTCCTAATCCCCCCTCCCTTTTATTAGCTATTATCACCTGATGAGCTATTGAATTTCCCTTTCCCCTCCAAAGGAAGGAGAAGATCGCTTCATTGAGCGAATTTAGTGCCCACTGCGGTAGCTCACAGGCCCCCAAAACATGATTAATTTTTGACAGTATTAAGGCATTGAGTACAATTACCTTTCCTCTCAGGCTTAAACCCCTACTTCTCCATAAATTAAGTGTATTTCTACCTTTTTTTATAAGTTTTCTCCACCCTGTGTCCCTAGCTTCCCCTTAATTTTTACCAATGTATACACCCAGTATTTTCCTGTATTCTTTAGTGCTAATACCCCAATTATTTTTTTAACTATTTTTACCTAATTCCATCATTTCTGACTTATTTCTGTTAACCTTAGCTCCTGATGCTTTTTCGTATCTTTCTAGATGTTTTATAATATAATTTAAATTATCTTCATTTTTAAACATTATATTAATATCATCCACAAATTGAGCTATTTTAACTACTTTGTCTCTATATGTCTTTATACCTATAATATTTGTATCATTTATTATACTTAAAGCCAGTGGCTCAGCAACAATGCTGTATAAAAGAGCCGAAAGCAGGCATCCTTGCCTTACCGATCTTTTTAATTTTATCCTTTCTGTTAGTTGTCCGTTTATCTTTATCTGACTGTATGCGTTGTCATGTAATAATTTAATCCATCTAATAAAACCTTCACCGTATCCAAATCTTTTTAAAGTTTTACATAAAAAAGGATATTCTACTCTGTCGAACGCTTTTTCCAAATCAATTCCGAGCAGATACCCCCCCTGTGCTGCCATTGTCCTGACGGTAGCTTTTATTGTAAGGATTGTATCTATGATGTCTCTGTCTGGTGCGCCGTATGCCTGTGTATTACCAATAATGGTTCCTATTGTAAGTTTAAGCCTGTTTGCCAGTGTTTTGGTGAGTATCTTGTAATCTGTATTGAGTAAACTTATTGGTCTATAGTTTGTTATATCCTGTTTTGAACCTTTATTTTTGTCTTCGTCTTCGTCGTCCTCCGCTTCATCCGGTGGGTCTGGGTCGCGGGGGCAGCAGTCTCAGCAAGGAAGCCCAGACTGCCCTCTCCCCAGCAACTTCAACCAGCTCTTCCGGGAGGATCCCGAGGCGTTCCCAGGCCAGCCGAGAGATATAATCCCTCCACCGTGTCCTGGGTCAGCCTCGAGGCCTCCTCCCAGTTGGACATGCCTGGAAAACCTCCAGAGGGAGGCGCCCAGGAGGCATCCTCACCAGATGCCCGAACCACCTCAACTGGCTCCTCTCAACATGGAGGAGCAGTGGTTCTACTCTGAGTCCCTCCCGAATGACTGAGTTTCTCACCCTATCTCTAAGGGAGAGCCCAGCCACCCTGCGGAGGAAACTCATTTCGGCCGCTTGTATTCGCGATCTTGTTCTTTCGGTCATTACCCAAAGCTCATGACCATAGGTGAGGATTGGAACGTAGATTGACCGGTAAATTGAGAGCCTCGCCTTTTGGCTAAGCTCCCTCTTCACCACAACAGACTGGTTTAGCAACCGCAAGACTGCGGATGCCGCCCCAATCCGCCTGTCAATCTCCCGCTCCATCTTACCCTCACTCATGAACAAGACCCCGAGATACTTAAACTCCTCCACCTGAGGTAAGACCTCCCCCCCGACCCGGAGTGGGCAAACCACCCTTTTCCGGCTGAGGACCATGGCCTCAGACTTGGAGGTGCTGATTCTCATCCCAGCCGCTTCACATTCGGCTGCAAACTGTCCCAGCAAGAGCTGGAGGTCATGGCCCGATGGCGCTAAGAGGACTACGTCATCTGCAAAAAGCAAAGACGACATCCTCCCGCCACCAAACTCAACCCCCTCCACCACCCGGCTGTGCCTAGAAATTCTGTCCATAAAAGCTATGAACAGAACCGGTGACAAAGGGCAGCCTTGGCGGAGTCCAACCCTCACTGGGAACAAGTCCGACTTACTACCGGCCACACGGACCAGACTCTCACTCCTCCGGTAGAATGACCGAATGGCCCTTTGTAAAGGGCCATCCACCCCGTACTCCCGGAGTACCCCCCACAGTATGCTCCTGGGAACACGGTCGTAAGCCTTCTCCAAGTCCACAAAGCACATGTGGACTGGTTGGGCAAACTCCCATGCCCCCTCCAGCACCCTAGCGAGGGTGAAGAGCTGATCCATGGTTCCATGGCCAGGACGAAAACCACACTGCTCCTCCTCAATCTGATGTTCGACTATCGCCCTGACCCTCCTCTCCAGTACCCTGGCGTAGACCTTACCAGGGAGGCTGAGAAGTGTGATCCCCCGATAGTTGGAACACACCCTCTGGTCCCCTTTCTTAAAGACGGGGACCACCACCCCGGTCTGCCACTCCAAAGGCACTTCCCCCGATGTCCACGCAATGTTGCAGAGACGTGTCAGCCAAGACAGCCCCACTACATCCAGAGCCTTGAGATACCCAGGGCGGATCTCATCCACCCCCGGGGCTCTGCCACCGCGGAGTTGTTTAACTGCCTCGGCGACTTCTGAACCGGAGATTGGACAACCCCCCCCCCCCAAGCACTCCCCAGACTCTGTCTCCTCCACGGAGTACGTGCTGGTGGGATTGAGGAGTTCCTCAAAGTATTCCTTCCACCGCCCAATTATCTCCCCAGTTGACGTCAGCAGCCTCCCACCCCCACTGTAAACAGTGTGGGCAAGTTGCCGCCTTCCCCCCCTGAGGCGACGGACAGTTTGCCAGAACCTTTTTGGAGCCGACCGATAGTCGTTCTCCATGGCCTCACCGAACTCTTCCCACGCCCGAGTTTTTGCTTTGGCGACCGCCACAGCTGCACACCGTTAGGCCTGCCGGTACCAGTCAGCTGCCTCTGGAGACCCACTGGCCAGCCATGCCCTGTAAGCCTCCTTCTTCAGCCTGACGGCTCCCCTCACCTCTGGTGTCCAGCGGGTTCGAGGATTACCCCCGCGGCCGGCCCCAGCAGCCTTGTGGCCACAGCTCACAGCAGCCGCCTCGACAATGGCAGAGCGGAACATGGCTCATTCGGACTCAATGTCCCCCACTACCCCCGTGATGTCATCAAAGCTCTGCCGGAGGTGGGAGTTAAAGATCATTCTGACTGGTTCTTCTGCCAGGCGTTCCCAACAAACCCTCACTACTCGTTTGGGCCTGCCAGGTCTGCGCGGCATCTTCCCCTGCCATCTGATCCAACTCACCACCAGGTGGTGATCAGTTGACAGCTCAGCTCCTCTCTTCACCTGAGTGTCCAGGACATGCGGTCGCAGGTCAAATGATACGACTATAAAATCGATCATAGACCTGCGACCTAGGGTGTCCTGGTGCCATGTGCACCGGTGGGCATCCTTATGCTCGAACATGGTGTTCGTTATGGCCAAACTGCAACTTGCACAGAAGTCCAATAACTGAACACCACTCGGGTTCAGGTCGGGCCTGCCGTTCCTCCCAATCACACCTCTCCAGGTCATGCTGTCGTTGCCCACGAGCGTTGAAGTCTCCCAGTAGGACAATGGAGTCCCCAGCCGGGGCACCATCCAGTACCCTTCCCAAGGACTCCAAAAAGGGTGGGTACTCTGAACTGGTGTTCGGCGCATATGCGCAGACCACAGTCAGGACCCGTTCCCCGACCCGAAGGCGCAGGGAAGCAACCCTTTCGTCCACGGGGGTAAACCCCAACGTACAGGCAGAGAGTCGAGGGGCAACCAAAAAGCCCACCCCCGCCCTCCGCCTCTCACCTGGAGCAACTCCAGCAAAAGAGAAAGTCCAACCCCTCTCAAGGACTCGGGTTCCGGACCCAGAGCTATGTGTCGAGGTGAGGCCGACTATATCTAGCCGGTAACGCTCAACCTCTTCCACCAGCTCCAGCTCCTTCCCCACCAGAGAGGTAACGTTCCATGTCCCAAAAGCCAGCTTCCATGTCTGTGGTTCAGGCAGCCGAGGCACCCGCCTGAAACTGCCACCCAAACCACATTGCACCGGACCCCTCCGGTTCCCCCGATGAGTGGTGAGTCCAAGGGAGGACGTGCCTGTGTCTCCTCTTCGGGCTGGGCCCAGCCGGGCCCCACGGACCAAGGCCCGGCCACCAGGCGCTCGCCTTCGAGCCCCCACCCCGGGCCTGGCTCCAGGGCGGGGCCCCGGTGCCCCTCCGGGCAGGGTACACGTAGCACTTGCTGATTTTTCCATGAAGGGTCTGTTGAACCGTTCTTTGTCTGGCCCTTCGCCTAGGACCAGTCTGCCTTGGGTGACCCTACCAGGGGAAAAATGCCCCCGACAGCATAGCTCCTAGGGTCACTAGGGCACTCAAACTCCTCCACCACGGTAAGGTGACGGATCCAGGAGGAGCCTTTATTTTTGTAGATAAGTGAAATTATTCCTGCAGCGAATGTATTGGATGTTCTCTGTTCCCGTTCCATTGAGTGGGACAATGACAGCAACAGGGGAGCTATCTGCTCTTTGAAACAAATATAAAATTCTGCTGTTAAACCATCAACCCCTGGACTTTTGTTGTTATTTAAGCTATCTATTGCTGTCTTTATCTCATTAATAGTAATTTGTGCATCAGACCATTCCTTATCCTCTACTGATATACTAGTTTGGATATTTGATAACAACTTGTGTACCTCTTCACTATTACTATATCCATTATCAAATAATTCTTTATAAAACTCTGTAGTTACTCTTAGTATATTTTCTTGATCATCATATTCTTTTCCAGTTTTATCGTTGATTTTTTCTATTATGGTTTTGTTTTGTTTCTGCTTTTTGAGCCCCCAAAAAATTTGCGGTGCATTTTTCTCCTTCTACTAAATTTTTAACTCTGCTTCTTATCATTGCACCTCTGCATTTTATTTTTTCTATATTTCCTAGTTTTGCTTTATAAAATTCATAGTTTTCTGTGTTTCTGTTAGGTTCTTTATCAAATAATGCTATTTCATTATTGATTAATTCTCTCTCCTAGCAATAGCTCCTCTCTCCACTTTTTTTCTTTACTATAATTTATACTAGTTCTTTTAATTCTTTGCTTTAAAATTTCCCTCTTTTCTATATAATTATTTTCTATTTTCATGTCTATTTTTGCATAATCAAGCAGGTTTGTAATTTTTTTAACGTATGTTGAATCTGCCAGGAGGCTGGAGTTGAGGCACCAGGTACCTCCCCCCCTGAAACCTCCTGCAGCACCCAAGTAACACTCAATTGTTGCATGATCCCTCCATGCTTTATAATTATATTGTATATTATTGATCTGTTTTGTTGCTTCAGGGGCCGCTAGACATAAATCTATTCTGGCCTGCTTCATCTTGCTTTGCACAAACCTGTCTTCTGGAGTACTCTTTCTTGAACGGGTTCTGAATTCTCCATACATCTGTCAAATTGTGATTATTCATTAAGTTATATAGTTCAGCTCTGCTTGCATCATTCCTGTAGACATTATTAATCGATATATCATCCTTAGTTAATGCGATATTGAAATCTCCTATTATTATAGTTCTATCATCTATCCATCTGCTAATACTACTTAGAAACATTTTTCTTTCCTTTTCACAGTTACTGGCATATATGTTAATAATTCTGTATGTTCTATTGTTTATGCAAACATCTATAATAAGTATTCTACCTTTCTTGTCATGATATATTAACTTGCTATTGGTACTTATAGTCTTTTTTACTAAAATAGCTACGCCACAAGATTTACTTGTGCCGCTGCTAAAAAAGACATCTCCTTCCCACATTTTGCTTGCTGCTGCCACGCTATCCCCTACCCACCTTGTCTCCTGTAAGCGGAGAATGTCACACTTGCTTTTAAGTAAAATGGCGGTCATCCTGCCATAAGTGTGGAGTCCATTGACGTTAAGGGAGTGCAGCAGAAGCATGGTCAGACCAAAAAAAACTTTAAAAAGCCAATTTTTCCTCAAGATTTTTAACCTCTTCCTCCTTCTTTCTTCTGTTTTTTCTTCATCGCAGTATCTTTTATTGAGGTGTGCTTTTTCCGAATATTTTTGATTGTGGCAAAGTCCATTTCCGAGTCACTGTTTGATCTACTCTGAGGGGGGAAGGTGGAGGGCACATTTAAGGCAGGTACCCTGGTGGATGTGGCTGCCGCCGGCTGCAATTCTCCTGGGGTGTCCCCTACCTTCATTGATTCCAGGAGTTGAGAAGGCTCCGGCTCCTTTTCGGACCCGTTTCCTCCTCCATCCTTTCCTCTCTGCTGTGGGCCTGAGTCAGTGCTCGTGTCATTCAGACTTGAACCAAGCCTTGTGCCTGGGCTCTGCACCACTTTAGGAGGGCTCTGGGTTCTCTGAGGGGCGTAACCCTCACCGGCAGCCTGCTTGGCGACGCCACTACCCACCTCGTCATCTTCCTCCTCATCCTCCGTTCCTCCCTCACTCAAACCTTCCATCTCACTGTACAGCTCCTCAGATCCAGATTCCACCACAATATCCTCATCACTATAGTTACAATTACATTCATCAATTTTGTTCCAACACACCTCACATTTCTGTATCTTATTAGATACCAGCACAGCCCATTAGCATCTGAGTGGTCGGTGAAACTCCCTAACGACCACCCCTGAAACTCCCTGACACCGCACAACGACTGTCGTTTGGGGAGGCCAGGTGAGTCTCGGGAGGGTCGTTTCCACCACAATAGCACTGACCACTCCCACATAGGTTTATAAGCTGGAGTTTCCACACTCTTCACTAGAACTGAAGAAGCCTCTCGGATGAGAGGTGAAACGTCTTCAAGATAAACTCACGTCCAGTTGACCAGATTTTACTTCGCTTCGATGTATCTTATTAGGTTTCCTGTTGCACTCCCTTGCATAATGCCCCTGGACACCACACTTATGGCAGGAGAACTCAGGGCAGTCCCTTAGGATGTGCCCCGGCTGGAGGCACATCCTACACACCCTAGCCTGCCTATCATGTATGACCCTGAAATATTCCGGTCCTATTGCTGTGTCAAACCGTGCTGAATAAGGCAGAGATTGGACTTTATCTGTAAATTTTACTTTGAGAAACCGCGTCCCATCAGCAATTTGCGTACCCGGCCACATCCTCCTCCTTATAGTTGATGCAGCTGAGACTCCCCACCCTTCTAGCTTTTGTAAAATTTCCTCATCTCTGATGTAAGCTGGTAAGCTTAAAAAAGAAACCATGAGTTCATCGTTACACAGATCTTTGACATGCACTGTGTTGTCCCCAATTTTGAAACCATCTAGGATTCTCTCTTTCCCTTTGATGTGTGACATGGTAATTTCATATTTCTGTGGCCCTGTCGCCCTGCAGGCTATTAAACCTCCACACAGTGCTCTTATGCATCTCATTAATTCGAGAACTGGGACTTCATCCTGCCCAGTTACCTCGACACTGACCGTAAGTTCTCTGTCATACTTGGGGTTGCCACCCGCAGATTTCGCCGCTCCATGTCGCTGCTGCTGCCTTTCCCCACCAGACGCCACATCTCTCTCCGCCGCCAATTCTCTCTCACTCTCCGTCGCCTCTCCAGTAGCTCGTCGCTGCCCAGGTCTTCTCGGAACCATGTCTTCAGCTCTGTTCTTCAGGCCACCAGCTCTCGTTGCCTGTGGACCGGCTCCAGCGCTCCTTCCACACATCTCCTCATCTCGCCGTCTTTCCCCCGCTGTTGCTGCGGAAGCCGCTCTCGCATTTCCCTCCGGCATATTTCCTTCCAACTTCTTCATGTTTCGTTTCTGATTGTTTCTTTTAACAAGCAAGATATTTCATTTTCTTCACCTGTTTGTGCGTTTATGTCAAGTCCGTTTTCCATGCTCATAATCTGAAATCCGTTTGCAGAGTTCAAATCCATTTGGTCCGCCCAAAAATTTTTCATTAGGAAAAAAAACAGAAACTCAAATTGACCTCCACCGATCAGTATAAAATTGTCGGGGAGAAAAATGTTCACTCTAAAACGAACCAAAAATGCACGGAAAATAAGGAAGAACAATGAAAAAGGCTGAAAAAAAAGAAAGAAATGGGAAAAGCGAAGTCCGCGACCTCCGTGTGTCGTGCTGTCAGCGTACCGTCTGATTGGCGCATGCGCATGCACATTTTCGAAAGAGTTCTGCGCATACACGCTGCTTGACATTCAATTTACAGGCTGCGGGGAGCTTCTTTTCCCTGAGGCCAGCTCAAGCGGGTCCCCAGGTCCTCAACGCTGCCCTTTCCGCCCACTGAAGTGAAAAAAGCTTACAGCACCTGGTATTCCCAGGCGGTCTCCCATCCAAGTACTAACCAGGCCCGACCCTGCTTAGCTTCCGAGATCAGACGAGATCGGGCGTGTTCAGAGTGGTATGGCCGTAAGCGGAGGACTGCCACTCCTGCGGGCCTTATATGCATTTCGCTCACTTGACCTGGTCGCGGTGGTCATGACGCGCCAGAGCGTCGGGGTCCCTTCAGGGTTCAAATATTCCTCCTTGGCGATGCAAAGTGGAGTATGTTTATCTCATCCACAGCAAAGTACAGCATCTGCCATTTGTCTCCTTCACATTTTTGAAAGAGTTCTGCGCATACACGCTGCTTGACATTCAATTTACAGGCTGCGGGGAGCTTCTTTTCCCTGAGGCCAGCTCAAGCGGGTCCCCAGTTCCTCAACGCTGCCCTTTCCGCCCACTGAAGTGAAAAAAGCTTACAGCACCTGGTATTCCCAGGCGGTCTCCCATCCAAGTACTAACCAGGCCCGACCCTGCTTAGCTTCCGAGATCAGACGAGATCGGGCGTGTTCAGAGTGGTATGGCCGTAAGCGGAGGACTGCCACTCCTGCGGGCCTTATATGCATTTCGCTCACTTGACCTGGTCGCGGTGGTCATGACGCGCCAGAGCGTCGGGGTCCCTTCAGGGTTCAAATATTCCTCCTTGGCGATGCAAAGTGGAGTATGTTTATCTCATCCACAGCAAAGTACAGCATCTGCCATTTGTCTCCTTCACATTTTTGAAAGAGTTCTGCGCATACACGCTGCTTGACATTCAATTTACAGGCTGCGGGGAGCTTCTTTTCCCTGAGGCCAGCTCAAGCGGGTCCCCAGGTCCTCAACGCTGCCCTTTCCGCCCACTGAAGTGAAAAAAGCTTACAGCACCTGGTATTCCCAGGCGGTCTCCCATCCAAGTACTAACCAGGCCCGACCCTGCTTAGCTTCCGAGATCAGACGAGATCGGGCGTGTTCAGAGTGGTATGGCCGTAAGCGGAGGACTGCCACTCCTGCGGGCCTTATATGCATTTCGCTCACTTGACCTGGTCGCGGTGGTCATGACGCGCCAGAGCGTCGGGGTCCCTTCAGGGTTCAAATATTCCTCCTTGGCGATGCAAAGTGGAGTATGTTTATCTCATCCACAGCAAAGTACTGCATCTGCCATTTGTCTCCTTCACATTTTCGAAGGATTTCTGCGCATACACGCTGCTTGACATTCAATTTACAGGCTGCGGGGAGCTTCTTTTCCCTGAGGCCAGCTCAAGCGGGTCCTCAACGCTGCCCTTTCCGCCCACTGAAGTGAAAAAAGCTTACAGCACCTGGTATTCCCAGGCGGTCTCCCATCCAAGTACTAACCAGGCCCGACCCTGCTTAGCTTCCGAGATCAGACGAGATCGGGCGTGTTCAGAGTGGTATGGCCGTAAGCGGAGGACTGCCACTCCTGCGGGCGGGCCTTATATGCATTTCGCTCACTTGACCTGGTGGCGGTGGTCATGACGCGCCAGAGCGTCGGGGTCCCTTCAGGGTTCAAATATTCCTCCTTGGCGATGCAAAGTGGAGTATGTTTATCTCATCCACAGCAAAGTACAGCATCTGCCATTTGTCTCCTTCAAATTTTTGAAAGAGTTCTGCGCATACACGCTGCTTGACATTCAATTTACAGGCTGCGGGGAGCTTCTTTTCCCTGAGGCCAGCTCAAGCGGGTCCTCAACGCTGCCCTTTCCGCCCACTGAAGTGAAAAAAGCTTACAGCACCTGGTATTCCCAGGCGGTCTCCCATCCAAGTACTAACCAGGCCCGACCCTGCTTAGCTTCCGAGATCAGACGAGATCGGGCGTGTTCAGAGTGGTATGGCCGTAAGCGGAAGACTGCCACTCCTGCGGGCCTTATATGCATTTCGCTCACTTGACCTGGTCGCGGTGGTCATGACGCGCCAGAGCGTCGGGGTCCCTTCAGGGTTCAAATATTCCTCCTTGGCGATGCAAAGTGGAGTATGTTTATCTCATCCACAGCAAAGTACTGCATCTGCCATTTGTCTCCTTCACATTTTCGAAGGATTTCTGCGCATACACGCTGCTTGACATTCAATTTACAGGCTGCGGGGAGCTTCTTTTCCCTGAGGCCAGCTCAAGCGGGTCCTCAACGCTGCCCTTTCCGCCCACTGAAGTGAAAAAAGCTTACAGCACATGGTATTCCCAGGCGGTCTCCCATCCAAGTACTAACCAGGCCCGACCCTGCTTAGCTTCCGAGATCAGACGAGATCGGGCGTGTTCAGAGTGGTATGGCCGTAAGCGGAGGACTGCCACTCCTGCGGGCCTTATATGCATTTCGCTCACTTGACCTGGTCGCGGTGGTCATGACGCGCCAGAGCGTCGGGGTCCCTTCAGGGTTCAAATATTCCTCCTTGGCGATGCAAAGTGGAGTATGTTTATCTCATCCACAGCAAAGTACAGCATCTGCCATTTGTCTCCTTCACATTTTTGAAAGAGTTCTGCGCATACACGCTGCTTGACATTCAATTTACAGGCTGCGGGGAGCTTCTTTTCCCTGAGGCCAGCTCAAGCGGGTCCTCAACGCTGCCCTTTCCGCCCACTGAAGTGAAAAAAGCTTACAGCACCTGGTATTCCCAGGCGGTCTCCCATCCAAGTACTAACCAGGCCCGACCCTGCTTAGCTTCCGAGATCAGACGAGATTGGGCGTGTTCAGAGTGGTATGGCCGTAAGCGGAGGACTGTTACTCCTGCGGGCCTTATATGCATTTCGCTCACTTGACCTGGTGGCGGTGGTCATGACGCGCCAGAGCGTCGGGGTCCCTTCAGGGTTCAAATATTCCTCCTTGGCAATGCAAAGTGGAGTATGTTTATCTCATCCACAGCAAAGTACAGCATCTGCCATTTGTCTCCTTCACATTTTTGAAAGAGTTCTGCGCATACACGCTGCTTGACATTCAATTTACAGGCTGCGGGGAGCTTCTTTTCCCTGAGGCCAGCTCAAGCGGGTCCCCAGGTCCTCAACGCTGCCCTTTCCGCCCACTGAAGTGAAAAAAGCTTACAGCACCTGGTATTCCCAGGCGGTCTCCCATCCAAGTACTAACCAGGCCCGACCCTGCTTAGCTTCCGAGATCAGACGAGATCGGGCGTGTTCAGAGTGGTATGGCCGTAAGCGGAGGACTGCCACTCCTGCGGGCGGGCCTTATATGCATTTCGCTCACTTGACCTGGTGGCGGTGGTCATGACGCGCCAGAGCGTCGGGGTCCCTTCAGGGTTCAAATATTCCTCCTTGGCGATGCAAAGTGGAGTATGTTTATCTCATCCACAGCAAAGTACTGCATCTGCCATTTGTCTCCTTCACATTTTCGAAGGATTTCTGCGCATACACGCTGCTTGACATTCAATTTACAGGCTGCGGGGAGCTTCTTTTCCCTGAGGCCAGCTCAAGCGGGTCCCCAGGTCCTCAACGCTGCCCTTTCCGCCCACTGAAGTGAAAAAAGCTTACAGCACCTGGTATTCCCAGGCGGTCTCCCATCCAAGTACTAACCAGGCCCGACCCTGCTTAGCTTCCGAGATCAGACGAGATCGGGCGTGTTCAGAGTGGTATGGCCGTAAGCGGAGGACTGCCACTCCTGCGGGCCTTATATGCATTTCGCTCACTTGACCTGGTGGCGGTGGTCATGACGCGCCAGAGCGTCGGGGTCCCTTCAGGGTTCAAATATTCCTCCTTGGCGATGCAAAGTGGAGTATGTTTATCTCATCCACAGCAAAGTACAGCATCTGCCATTTGTCTCCTTCACATTTTTGAAAGAGTTCTGCGCATACACGCTGCTTGACATTCAATTTACAGGCTGCGGGGAGCTTCTTTTCCCTGAGGCCAGCTCAAGCGGGTCCTCAACGCTGCCCTTTCCTCCCACTGAAGTGAAAAAAGCTTACAGCACCTGGTATTCCCAGGCGGTCTCCCATCCAAGTACTAACCAGGCCCGACCCTGCTTAGCTTCCGAGATCAGACGAGATCGGGCGTGTTCAGAGTGGTATGGCCGTAAGCGGAGGACTGTTACTCCTGCGGGCCTTATATGCATTTCGCTCACTTGACCTGGTCGCGGTGGTCATGACGCGCCAGAGCGTCGGGGTCCCTTCAGGGTTCAAATATTCCTCCTTGGCGATGCAAAGTGGAGTATGTTTATCTCATCCACAGCAAAGTACAGCATCTGCCATTTGTCTCCTTCACATTTTTGAAAGAGTTCTGCGCATACACGCTGCTTGACATTCAATTTACAGGCTGCGGGGAGCTTCTTTTCCCTGAGGCCAGCTCAAGCGGGTCCTCAACGCTGCCCTTTCCGCCCACTGAAGTGAAAAAAGCTTACAGCACCTGGTATTCCCAGGCGGTCTCCCATCCAAGTACTAACCAGGCCCGACCCTGCTTAGCTTCCGAGATCAGACGAGATCGGGCGTGTTCAGAGTGGTATGGCCGTAAGCGGAGGACTGCCACTCCTGCGGGCGGGCCTTATATGCATTTCGCTCACTTGACCTGGTGGCGGTGGTCATGACGCGCCAGAGCGTCGGGGTCCCTTCAGGGTTCAAATATTCCTCCTTGGCGATGCAAAGTGGAGTATGTTTATCTCATCCACAGCAAAGTACAGCATCTGCCATTTGTCTCCTTCAAATTTTTGAAAGAGTTCTGCGCATACACGCTGCTTGACATTCAATTTACAGGCTGCGGGGAGCTTCTTTTCCCTGAGGCCAGCTCAAGCGGGTCCTCAACGCTGCCCTTTCCGCCCACTGAAGTGAAAAAAGCTTACAGCACCTGGTATTCCCAGGCGGTCTCCCATCCAAGTACTAACCAGGCCCGACCCTGCTTAGCTTCCGAGATCAGACGAGATCGGGCGTGTTCAGAGTGGTATGGCCGTAAGCGGAAGACTGCCACTCCTGCGGGCCTTATATGCATTTCGCTCACTTGACCTGGTCGCGGTGGTCATGACGCGCCAGAGCGTCGGGGTCCCTTCAGGGTTCAAATATTCCTCCTTGGCGATGCAAAGTGGAGTATGTTTATCTCATCCACAGCAAAGTACTGCATCTGCCATTTGTCTCCTTCACATTTTCGAAGGATTTCTGCGCATACACGCTGCTTGACATTCAATTTACAGGCTGCGGGGAGCTTCTTTTCCCTGAGGCCAGCTCAAGCGGGTCCTCAACGCTGCCCTTTCCGCCCACTGAAGTGAAAAAAGCTTACAGCACCTGGTATTCCCAGGCGGTCTCCCATCCAAGTACTAACCAGGCCCGACCCTGCTTAGCTTCCGAGATCAGACGAGATCGGGCGTGTTCAGAGTGGTATGGCCGTAAGCGGAGGACTACCACTCCTGCGGGCCTTATATGCATTTCGCTCACTTGACCTGGTCGCAGTGGTCATGACGCGCCAGAGCGTCGGGGTCCCTTCAGGGTTCAAATATTCCTCCTTGGCGATGCAAAGTGGAGTATGTTTATCTCATCCACAGCAAAGTACAGCATCTGCCATTTGTCTCCTTCACATTTTTGAAAGAGTTCTGCGCATACACGCTGCTTGACATTCAATTTACAGGCTGCGGGGAGCTTCTTTTCCCTGAGGCCAGCTCAAGCGGGTCCTCAACGCTGCCCTTTCCGCCCACTGAAGTGAAAAAAGCTTACAGCACCTGGTATTCCCAGGCGGTCTCCCATCCAAGTACTAACCAGGCCCGACCCTGCTTAGCTTCCGAGATCAGACGAGATTGGGCGTGTTCAGAGTGGTATGGCCGTAAGCGGAGGACTGTTACTCCTGCGGGCCTTATATGCATTTCGCTCACTTGACCTGGTCGCGGTGGTCATGACGCGCCAGAGCGTCGGGGTCCCTTCAGGGTTCAAATATTCCTCCTTGGCAATGCAAAGTGGAGTATGTTTATCTCATCCACAGCAAAGTACAGCATCTGCCATTTGTCTCCTTCACATTTTTGAAAGAGTTCTGCGCATACACGCTGCTTGACATTCAATTTACAGGCTGCGGGGAGCTTCTTTTCCCTGAGGCCAGCTCAAGCGGGTCCCCAGGTCCTCAACGCTGCCCTTTCCGCCCACTGAAGTGAAAAAAGCTTACAGCACCTGGTATTCCCAGGCGGTCTCCCATCCAAGTACTAACCAGGCCCGACCCTGCTTAGCTTCCGAGATCAGACGAGATCGGGCGTGTTCAGAGTGGTATGGCCGTAAGCGGAGGACTGCCACTCCTGCGGGCGGGCCTTATATGCATTTCGCTCACTTGACCTGGTGGCGGTGGTCATGACGCGCCAGAGCGTCGGGGTCCCTTCAGGGTTCAAATATTCCTCCTTGGCGATGCAAAGTGGAGTATGTTTATCTCATCCACAGCAAAGTACTGCATCTGCCATTTGTCTCCTTCACATTTTCGAAGGATTTCTGCGCATACACGCTGCTTGACATTCAATTTACAGGCTGCGGGGAGCTTCTTTTCCCTGAGGCCAGCTCAAGCGGGTCCCCAGGTCCTCAACGCTGCCCTTTCCGCCCACTGAAGTGAAAAAAGCTTACAGCACCTGGTATTCCCAGGCGGTCTCCCATCCAAGTACTAACCAGGCCCGACCCTGCTTAGCTTCCGAGATCAGACGAGATCGGGCGTGTTCAGAGTGGTATGGCCGTAAGCGGAGGACTGCCACTCCTGCGGGCCTTATATGCATTTCGCTCACTTGACCTGGTGGCGGTGGTCATGACGCGCCAGAGCGTCGGGGTCCCTTCAGGGTTCAAATATTCCTCCTTGGCGATGCAAAGTGGAGTATGTTTATCTCATCCACAGCAAAGTACAGCATCTGCCATTTGTCTCCTTCACATTTTTGAAAGAGTTCTGCGCATACACGCTGCTTGACATTCAATTTACAGGCTGCGGGGAGCTTCTTTTCCCTGAGGCCAGCTCAAGCGGGTCCTCAACGCTGCCCTTTCCGCCCACTGAAGTGAAAAAAGCTTACAGCACCTGGTATTCCCAGGCGGTCTCCCATCCAAGTACTAACCAGGCCCGACCCTGCTTAGCTTCCGAGATCAGACGAGATCGGGCGTGTTCAGAGTGGTATGGCCGTAAGCGGAGGACTGCCACTCCTGCGGGCCTTATATGCATTTCGCTCACTTGACCTGGTCGCGGTGGTCATGACGCGCCAGAGCGTCGGGGTCCCTTCAGGGTTCAAATATTCCTCCTTGGCGATGCAAAGTGGAGTATGTTTATCTCATCCACAGCAAAGTACAGCATCTGCCATTTGTCTCCTTCACATTTTTGAAAGAGTTCTGCGCATACACGCTGCTTGACATTCAATTTACAGGCTGCGGGGAGCTTCTTTTCCCTGAGGCCAGCTCAAGCGGGTCCTCAACGCTGCCCTTTCCGCCCACTGAAGTGAAAAAAGCTTACAGCACCTGGTATTCCCAGGCGGTCTCCCATCCAAGTACTAACCAGGCCCGACCCTGCTTAGCTTCCGAGATCAGACGAGATCGGGCGTGTTCAGAGTGGTATGGCCGTAAGCGGAGGACTGCCACTCCTGCGGGCCTTATATGCATTTCGCTCACTTGACCTGGTCGCGGTGGTCATGACGCGCCAGAGCGTCGGGGTCCCTTCAGGGTTCAAATATTCCTCCTTGGCGATGCAAAGTGGAGTATGTTTATCTCATCCACAGCAAAGTACAGCATCTGCCATTTGTCTCCTTCACATTTTTGAAAGAGTTCTGCGCATACACGCTGCTTGACATTCAATTTACAGGCTGCGGGGAGCTTCTTTTCCCTGAGGCCAGCTCAAGCGGGTCCCCAGGTCCTCAACGCTGCCCTTTCCGCCCACTGAAGTGAAAAAAGCTTACAGCACCTGGTATTCCCAGGCGGTCTCCCATCCAAGTACTAACCAGGCCCGACCCTGCTTAGCTTCCGAGATCAGACGAGATCGGGCGTGTTCAGAGTGGTATGGCCGTAAGCGGAGGACTGCCACTCCTGCGGGCCTTATATGCATTTCGCTCACTTGACCTGGTCGCGGTGGTCATGACGCGCCAGAGCGTCGGGGTCCCTTCAGGGTTCAAATATTCCTCCTTGGCGATGCAAAGTGGAGTATGTTTATCTCATCCACAGCAAAGTACTGCATCTGCCATTTGTCTCCTTCACATTTTCGAAGGATTTCTGCGCATACACGCTGCTTGACATTCAATTTACAGGCTGCGGGGAGCTTCTTTTCCCTGAGGCCAGCTCAAGCGGGTCCCCAGGTCCTCAACGCTGCCCTTTCCGCCCACTGAAGTGAAAAAAGCTTACAGCACCTGGTATTCCCAGGCGGTCTCCCATCCAAGTACTAACCAGGCCCGACCCTGCTTAGCTTCCGAGATCAGACGAGATCGGGCGTGTTCAGAGTGGTATGGCCGTAAGCGGAGGACTGTTACTCCTGCGGGCCTTATATGCATTTCGCTCACTTGACCTGGTCGCGGTGGTCATGACGCGCCAGAGCGTCGGGGTCCCTTCAGGGTTCAAATATTCCTCCTTGGCGATGCAAAGTGGAGTATGTTTATCTCATCCACAGCAAAGTACAGCATCTGCCATTTGTCTCCTTCACATTTTTGAAAGAGTTCTGCGCATACACGCTGCTTGACATTCAATTTACAGGCTGCGGGGAGCTTCTTTTCCCTGAGGCCAGCTCAAGCGGGTCCCCAGGTCCTCAACGCTGCCCTTTCCGCCCACTGAAGTGAAAAAAGCTTACAGCACCTGGTATTCCCAGGCGGTCTCCCATCCAAGTACTAACCAGGCCCGACCCTGCTTAGCTTCCGAGATCAGACGAGATCGGGCGTGTTCAGAGTGGTATGGCCGTAAGCGGAGGACTGCCACTCCTGCGGGCGGGCCTTATATGCATTTCGCTCACTTGACCTGGTGGCGGTGGTCATGACGCGCCAGAGCGTCGGGGTCCCTTCAGGGTTCAAATATTCCTCCTTGGCGATGCAAAGTGGAGTATGTTTATCTCATCCACAGCAAAGTACTGCATCTGCCATTTGTCTCCTTCACATTTTCGAAGGATTTCTGCGCATACACGCTGCTTGACATTCAATTTACAGGCTGCGGGGAGCTTCTTTTCCCTGAGGCCAGCTCAAGCGGGTCCCCAGGTCCTCAACGCTGCCCTTTCCGCCCACTGAAGTGAAAAAAGCTTACAGCACCTGGTATTCCCAGGCGGTCTCCCATCCAAGTACTAACCAGGCCCGACCCTGCTTAGCTTCCGAGATCAGACGAGATCGGGCGTGTTCAGAGTGGTATGGCCGTAAGCGGAGGACTGCCACTCCTGCGGGCGGGCCTTATATGCATTTCGCTCACTTGACCTGGTGGCGGTGGTCATGACGCGCCAGAGCGTCGGGGTCCCTTCAGGGTTCAAATATTCCTCCTTGGCGATGCAAAGTGGAGTATGTTTATCTCATCCACAGCAAAGTACAGCATCTGCCATTTGTCTCCTTCAAATTTTTGAAAGAGTTCTGCGCATACACGCTGCTTGACATTCAATTTACAGGCTGCGGGGAGCTTCTTTTCCCTGAGGCCAGCTCAAGCGGGTCCTCAACGCTGCCCTTTCCGCCCACTGAAGTGAAAAAAGCTTACAGCACCTGGTATTCCCAGGCGGTCTCCCATCCAAGTACTAACCAGGCCCGACCCTGCTTAGCTTCCGAGATCAGACGAGATCGGGCGTGTTCAGAGTGGTATGGCCGTAAGCGGAAGACTGCCACTCCTGCGGGCCTTATATGCATTTCGCTCACTTGACCTGGTCGCGGTGGTCATGACGCGCCAGAGCGTCGGGGTCCCTTCAGGGTTCAAATATTCCTCCTTGGCGATGCAAAGTGGAGTATGTTTATCTCATCCACAGCAAAGTACTGCATCTGCCATTTGTCTCCTTCACATTTTCGAAGGATTTCTGCGCATACACGCTGCTTGACATTCAATTTACAGGCTGCGGGGAGCTTCTTTTCCCTGAGGCCAGCTCAAGCGGGTCCTCAACGCTGCCCTTTCCGCCCACTGAAGTGAAAAAAGCTTACAGCACCTGGTATTCCCAGGCGGTCTCCCATCCAAGTACTAACCAGGCCCGACCCTGCTTAGCTTCCGAGATCAGACGAGATCGGGCGTGTTCAGAGTGGTATGGCCGTAAGCGGAGGACTGCCACTCCTGCGGGCCTTATATGCATTTCGCTCACTTGACCTGGTCGCGGTGGTCATGACGCGCCAGAGCGTCGGGGTCCCTTCAGGGTTCAAATATTCCTCCTTGGCGATGCAAAGTGGAGTATGTTTATCTCATCCACAGCAAAGTACAGCATCTGCCATTTGTCTCCTTCACATTTTTGAAAGAGTTCTGCGCATACACGCTGCTTGACATTCAATTTACAGGCTGCGGGGAGCTTCTTTTCCCTGAGGCCAGCTCAAGCGGGTCCTCAACGCTGCCCTTTCCGCCCACTGAAGTGAAAAAAGCTTACAGCACCTGGTATTCCCAGGCGGTCTCCCATCCAAGTACTAACCAGGCCCGACCCTGCTTAGCTTCCGAGATCAGACGAGATTGGGCGTGTTCAGAGTGGTATGGCCGTAAGCGGAGGACTGTTACTCCTGCGGGCCTTATATGCATTTCGCTCACTTGACCTGGTGGCGGTGGTCATGACGCGCCAGAGCGTCGGGGTCCCTTCAGGGTTCAAATATTCCTCCTTGGCAATGCAAAGTGGAGTATGTTTATCTCATCCACAGCAAAGTACAGCATCTGCCATTTGTCTCCTTCACATTTTTGAAAGAGTTCTGCGCATACACGCTGCTTGACATTCAATTTACAGGCTGCGGGGAGCTTCTTTTCCCTGAGGCCAGCTCAAGCGGGTCCCCAGGTCCTCAACGCTGCCCTTTCCGCCCACTGAAGTGAAAAAAGCTTACAGCACCTGGTATTCCCAGGCGGTCTCCCATCCAAGTACTAACCAGGCCCGACCCTGCTTAGCTTCCGAGATCAGACGAGATCGGGCGTGTTCAGAGTGGTATGGCCGTAAGCGGAGGACTGCCACTCCTGCGGGCGGGCCTTATATGCATTTCGCTCACTTGACCTGGTGGCGGTGGTCATGACGCGCCAGAGCGTCGGGGTCCCTTCAGGGTTCAAATATTCCTCCTTGGCGATGCAAAGTGGAGTATGTTTATCTCATCCACAGCAAAGTACTGCATCTGCCATTTGTCTCCTTCACATTTTCGAAGGATTTCTGCGCATACACGCTGCTTGACATTCAATTTACAGGCTGCGGGGAGCTTCTTTTCCCTGAGGCCAGCTCAAGCGGGTCCCCAGGTCCTCAACGCTGCCCTTTCCGCCCACTGAAGTGAAAAAAGCTTACAGCACCTGGTATTCCCAGGCGGTCTCCCATCCAAGTACTAACCAGGCCCGACCCTGCTTAGCTTCCGAGATCAGACGAGATCGGGCGTGTTCAGAGTGGTATGGCCGTAAGCGGAGGACTGCCACTCCTGCGGGCGGGCCTTATATGCATTTCGCTCACTTGACCTGGTGGCGGTGGTCATGACGCGCCAGAGCGTCGGGGTCCCTTCAGGGTTCAAATATTCCTCCTTGGCGATGCAAAGTGGAGTATGTTTATCTCATCCACAGCAAAGTACAGCATCTGCCATTTGTCTCCTTCACATTTTTGAAAGAGTTCTGCGCATACACGCTGCTTGACATTCAATTTACAGGCTGCGGGGAGCTTCTTTTCCCTGAGGCCAGCTCAAGCGGGTCCTCAACGCTGCCCTTTCCGCCCACTGAAGTGAAAAAAGCTTACAGCACCTGGTATTCCCAGGCGGTCTCCCATCCAAGTACTAACCAGGCCCGACCCTGCTTAGCTTCCGAGATCAGACGAGATCGGGCGTGTTCAGAGTGGTATGGCCGTAAGCGGAGGACTGTTACTCCTGCGGGCCTTATATGCATTTCGCTCACTTGACCTGGTCGCGGTGGTCATGACGCGCCAGAGCGTCGGGGTCCCTTCAGGGTTCAAATATTCCTCCTTGGCGATGCAAAGTGGAGTATGTTTATCTCATCCACAGCAAAGTACAGCATCTGCCATTTGTCTCCTTCACATTTTTGAAAGAGTTCTGCGCATACACGCTGCTTGACATTCAATTTACAGGCTGCGGGGAGCTTCTTTTCCCTGAGGCCAGCTCAAGCGGGTCCTCAACGCTGCCCTTTCCGCCCACTGAAGTGAAAAAAGCTTACAGCACCTGGTATTCCCAGGCGGTCTCCCATCCAAGTACTAACCAGGCCCGACCCTGCTTAGCTTCCGAGATCAGACGAGATCGGGCGTGTTCAGAGTGGTATGGCCGTAAGCGGAGGACTGCCACTCCTGCGGGCCTTATATGCATTTCGCTCACTTGACCTGGTCGCGGTGGTCATGACGCGCCAGAGCGTCGGGGTCCCTTCAGGGTTCAAATATTCCTCCTTGGCGATGCAAAGTGGAGTATGTTTATCTCATCCACAGCAAAGTACAGCATCTGCCATTTGTCTCCTTCACATTTTTGAAAGAGTTCTGCGCATACACGCTGCTTGACATTCAATTTACAGGCTGCGGGGAGCTTCTTTTCCCTGAGGCCAGCTCAAGCGGGTCCCCAGGTCCTCAACGCTGCCCTTTCCGCCCACTGAAGTGAAAAAAGCTTACAGCACCTGGTATTCCCAGGCGGTCTCCCATCCAAGTACTAACCAGGCCCGACCCTGCTTAGCTTCCGAGATCAGACGAGATCGGGCGTGTTCAGAGTGGTATGGCCGTAAGCGGAGGACTGCCACTCCTGCGGGCCTTATATGCATTTCGCTCACTTGACCTGGTCGCGGTGGTCATGACGCGCCAGAGCGTCGGGGTCCCTTCAGGGTTCAAATATTCCTCCTTGGCGATGCAAAGTGGAGTATGTTTATCTCATCCACAGCAAAGTACTGCATCTGCCATTTGTCTCCTTCACATTTTCGAAGGATTTCTGCGCATACACGCTGCTTGACATTCAATTTACAGGCTGCGGGGAGCTTCTTTTCCCTGAGGCCAGCTCAAGCGGGTCCTCAACGCTGCCCTTTCCGCCCACTGAAGTGAAAAAAGCTTACAGCACCTGGTATTCCCAGGCGGTCTCCCATCCAAGTACTAACCAGGCCCGACCCTGCTTAGCTTCCGAGATCAGACGAGATCGGGCGTGTTCAGAGTGGTATGGCCGTAAGCGGAGGACTGTTACTCCTGCGGGCCTTATATGCATTTCGCTCACTTGACCTGGTCGCGGTGGTCATGACGCGCCAGAGCGTCGGGGTCCCTTCAGGGTTCAAATATTCCTCCTTGGCGATGCAAAGTGGAGTATGTTTATCTCATCCACAGCAAAGTACAGCATCTGCCATTTGTCTCCTTCACATTTTTGAAAGAGTTCTGCGCATACACGCTGCTTGACATTCAATTTACAGGCTGCGGGGAGCTTCTTTTCCCTGAGGCCAGCTCAAGCGGGTCCCCAGGTCCTCAACGCTGCCCTTTCCGCCCACTGAAGTGAAAAAAGCTTACAGCACCTGGTATTCCCAGGCGGTCTCCCATCCAAGTACTAACCAGGCCCGACCCTGCTTAGCTTCCGAGATCAGACGAGATCGGGCGTGTTCAGAGTGGTATGGCCGTAAGCGGAGGACTGCCACTCCTGCGGGCGGGCCTTATATGCATTTCGCTCACTTGACCTGGTGGCGGTGGTCATGACGCGCCAGAGCGTCGGGGTCCCTTCAGGGTTCAAATATTCCTCCTTGGCGATGCAAAGTGGAGTATGTTTATCTCATCCACAGCAAAGTACTGCATCTGCCATTTGTCTCCTTCACATTTTCGAAGGATTTCTGCGCATACACGCTGCTTGACATTCAATTTACAGGCTGCGGGGAGCTTCTTTTCCCTGAGGCCAGCTCAAGCGGGTCCCCAGGTCCTCAACGCTGCCCTTTCCGCCCACTGAAGTGAAAAAAGCTTACAGCACCTGGTATTCCCAGGCGGTCTCCCATCCAAGTACTAACCAGGCCCGACCCTGCTTAGCTTCCGAGATCAGACGAGATCGGGCGTGTTCAGAGTGGTATGGCCGTAAGCGGAGGACTGCCACTCCTGCGGGCGGGCCTTATATGCATTTCGCTCACTTGACCTGGTGGCGGTGGTCATGACGCGCCAGAGCGTCGGGGTCCCTTCAGGGTTCAAATATTCCTCCTTGGCGATGCAAAGTGGAGTATGTTTATCTCATCCACAGCAAAGTACAGCATCTGCCATTTGTCTCCTTCAAATTTTTGAAAGAGTTCTGCGCATACACGCTGCTTGACATTCAATTTACAGGCTGCGGGGAGCTTCTTTTCCCTGAGGCCAGCTCAAGCGGGTCCTCAACGCTGCCCTTTCCGCCCACTGAAGTGAAAAAAGCTTACAGCACCTGGTATTCCCAGGCGGTCTCCCATCCAAGTACTAACCAGGCCCGACCCTGCTTAGCTTCCGAGATCAGACGAGATCGGGCGTGTTCAGAGTGGTATGGCCGTAAGCGGAAGACTGCCACTCCTGCGGGCCTTATATGCATTTCGCTCACTTGACCTGGTCGCGGTGGTCATGACGCGCCAGAGCGTCGGGGTCCCTTCAGGGTTCAAATATTCCTCCTTGGCGATGCAAAGTGGAGTATGTTTATCTCATCCACAGCAAAGTACTGCATCTGCCATTTGTCTCCTTCACATTTTCGAAGGATTTCTGCGCATACACGCTGCTTGACATTCAATTTACAGGCTGCGGGGAGCTTCTTTTCCCTGAGGCCAGCTCAAGCGGGTCCTCAACGCTGCCCTTTCCGCCCACTGAAGTGAAAAAAGCTTACAGCACCTGGTATTCCCAGGCGGTCTCCCATCCAAGTACTAACCAGGCCCGACCCTGCTTAGCTTCCGAGATCAGACGAGATCGGGCGTGTTCAGAGTGGTATGGCCGTAAGCGGAGGACTGCCACTCCTGCGGGCCTTATATGCATTTCGCTCACTTGACCTGGTCGCGGTGGTCATGACGCGCCAGAGCGTCGGGGTCCCTTCAGGGTTCAAATATTCCTCCTTGGCGATGCAAAGTGGAGTATGTTTATCTCATCCACAGCAAAGTACAGCATCTGCCATTTGTCTCCTTCAAATTTTTGAAAGAGTTCTGCGCATACACGCTGCTTGACATTCAATTTACAGGCTGCGGGGAGCTTCTTTTCCCTGAGGCCAGCTCAAGCGGGTCCCCAGGTCCTCAACGCTGCCCTTTCCGCCCACTGAAGTGAAAAAAGCTTACAGCACCTGGTATTCCCAGGCGGTCTCCCATCCAAGTACTAACCAGGCCCGACCCTGCTTAGCTTCCGAGATCAGACGAGATCGGGCGTGTTCAGAGTGGTATGGCCGTAAGCGGAGGACTGCCACTCCTGCGGGCCTTATATGCATTTCGCTCACTTGACCTGGTCGCGGTGGTCATGACGCGCCAGAGCGTCGGGGTCCCTTCAGGGTTCAAATATTCCTCCTTGGCGATGCAAAGTGGAGTATGTTTATCTCATCCACAGCAAAGTACTGCATCTGCCATTTGTCTCCTTCACATTTTCGAAGGATTTCTGCGCATACACGCTGCTTGACATTCAATTTACAGGCTGCGGGGAGCTTCTTTTCCCTGAGGCCAGCTCAAGCGGGTCCTCAACGCTGCCCTTTCCGCCCACTGAAGTGAAAAAAGCTTACAGCACCTGGTATTCCCAGGCGGTCTCCCATCCAAGTACTAACCAGGCCCGACCCTGCTTAGCTTCCGAGATCAGACGAGATCGGGCGTGTTCAGAGTGGTATGGCCGTAAGCGGAGGACTGTTACTCCTGCGGGCCTTATATGCATTTCGCTCACTTGACCTGGTCGCGGTGGTCATGACGCGCCAGAGCGTCGGGGTCCCTTCAGGGTTCAAATATTCCTCCTTGGCGATGCAAAGTGGAGTATGTTTATCTCATCCACAGCAAAGTACAGCATCTGCCATTTGTCTCCTTCACATTTTTGAAAGAGTTCTGCGCATACACGCTGCTTGACATTCAATTTACAGGCTGCGGGGAGCTTCTTTTCCCTGAGGCCAGCTCAAGCGGGTCCCCAGGTCCTCAACGCTGCCCTTTCCGCCCACTGAAGTGAAAAAAGCTTACAGCACCTGGTATTCCCAGGCGGTCTCCCATCCAAGTACTAACCAGGCCCGACCCTGCTTAGCTTCCGAGATCAGACGAGATCGGGCGTGTTCAGAGTGGTATGGCCGTAAGCGGAGGACTGCCACTCCTGCGGGCGGGCCTTATATGCATTTCGCTCACTTGACCTGGTGGCGGTGGTCATGACGCGCCAGAGCGTCGGGGTCCCTTCAGGGTTCAAATATTCCTCCTTGGCGATGCAAAGTGGAGTATTTTTATCTCATCCACAGCAAAGTACTGCATCTGCCATTTGTCTCCTTCACATTTTCGAAGGATTTCTGCGCATACACGCTGCTTGACATTCAATTTACAGGCTGCGGGGAGCTTCTTTTCCCTGAGGCCAGCTCAAGCGGGTCCCCAGGTCCTCAACGCTGCCCTTTCCGCCCACTGAAGTGAAAAAAGCTTACAGCACCTGGTATTCCCAGGCGGTCTCCCATCCAAGTACTAACCAGGCCCGACCCTGCTTAGCTTCCGAGATCAGACGAGATCGGGCGTGTTCAGAGTGGTATGGCCGTAAGCGGAGGACTGCCACTCCTGCGGGCGGGCCTTATATGCATTTCGCTCACTTGACCTGGTGGCGGTGGTCATGACGCGCCAGAGCGTCGGGGTCCCTTCAGGGTTCAAATATTCCTCCTTGGCGATGCAAAGTGGAGTATGTTTATCTCATCCACAGCAAAGTACAGCATCTGCCATTTGTCTCCTTCAAATTTTTGAAAGAGTTCTGCGCATACACGCTGCTTGACATTCAATTTACAGGCTGCGGGGAGCTTCTTTTCCCTGAGGCCAGCTCAAGCGGGTCCTCAACGCTGCCCTTTCCGCCCACTGAAGTGAAAAAAGCTTACAGCACCTGGTATTCCCAGGCGGTCTCCCATCCAAGTACTAACCAGGCCCGACCCTGCTTAGCTTCCGAGATCAGACGAGATCGGGCGTGTTCAGAGTGGTATGGCCGTAAGCGGAAGACTGCCACTCCTGCGGGCCTTATATGCATTTCGCTCACTTGACCTGGTCGCGGTGGTCATGACGCGCCAGAGCGTCGGGGTCCCTTCAGGGTTCAAATATTCCTCCTTGGCGATGCAAAGTGGAGTATGTTTATCTCATCCACAGCAAAGTACTGCATCTGCCATTTGTCTCCTTCACATTTTCGAAGGATTTCTGCGCATACACGCTGCTTGACATTCAATTTACAGGCTGCGGGGAGCTTCTTTTCCCTGAGGCCAGCTCAAGCGGGTCCTCAACGCTGCCCTTTCCGCCCACTGAAGTGAAAAAAGCTTACAGCACCTGGTATTCCCAGGCGGTCTCCCATCCAAGTACTAACCAGGCCCGACCCTGCTTAGCTTCCGAGATCAGACGAGATCGGGCGTGTTCAGAGTGGTATGGCCGTAAGCGGAGGACTGCCACTCCTGCGGGCCTTATATGCATTTCGCTCACTTGACCTGGTCGCGGTGGTCATGACGCGCCAGAGCGTCGGGGTCCCTTCAGGGTTCAAATATTCCTCCTTGGCGATGCAAAGTGGAGTATGTTTATCTCATCCACAGCAAAGTACAGCATCTGCCATTTGTCTCCTTCACATTTTTGAAAGAGTTCTGCGCATACACGCTGCTTGACATTCAATTTACAGGCTGCGGGGAGCTTCTTTTCCCTGAGGCCAGCTCAAGCGGGTCCTCAACGCTGCCCTTTCCGCCCACTGAAGTGAAAAAAGCTTACAGCACCTGGTATTCCCAGGCGGTCTCCCATCCAAGTACTAACCAGGCCCGACCCTGCTTAGCTTCCGAGATCAGACGAGATTGGGCGTGTTCAGAGTGGTATGGCCGTAAGCGGAGGACTGTTACTCCTGCGGGCCTTATATGCATTTCGCTCACTTGACCTGGTGGCGGTGGTCATGACGCGCCAGAGCGTCGGGGTCCCTTCAGGGTTCAAATATTCCTCCTTGGCAATGCAAAGTGGAGTATGTTTATCTCATCCACAGCAAAGTACAGCATCTGCCATTTGTCTCCTTCACATTTTTGAAAGAGTTCTGCGCATACACGCTGCTTGACATTCAATTTACAGGCTGCGGGGAGCTTCTTTTCCCTGAGGCCAGCTCAAGCGGGTCCCCAGGTCCTCAACGCTGCCCTTTCCGCCCACTGAAGTGAAAAAAGCTTACAGCACCTGGTATTCCCAGGCGGTCTCCCATCCAAGTACTAACCAGGCCCGACCCTGCTTAGCTTCCGAGATCAGACGAGATCGGGCGTGTTCAGAGTGGTATGGCCGTAAGCGGAGGACTGCCACTCCTGCGGGCGGGCCTTATATGCATTTCGCTCACTTGACCTGGTGGCGGTGGTCATGACGCGCCAGAGCGTCGGGGTCCCTTCAGGGTTCAAATATTCCTCCTTGGCGATGCAAAGTGGAGTATGTTTATCTCATCCACAGCAAAGTACTGCATCTGCCATTTGTCTCCTTCACATTTTCGAAGGATTTCTGCGCATACACGCTGCTTGACATTCAATTTACAGGCTGCGGGGAGCTTCTTTTCCCTGAGGCCAGCTCAAGCGGGTCCCCAGGTCCTCAACGCTGCCCTTTCCGCCCACTGAAGTGAAAAAAGCTTACAGCACCTGGTATTCCCAGGCGGTCTCCCATCCAAGTACTAACCAGGCCCGACCCTGCTTAGCTTCCGAGATCAGACGAGATCGGGCGTGTTCAGAGTGGTATGGCCGTAAGCGGAGGACTGCCACTCCTGCGGGCCTTATATGCATTTCGCTCACTTGACCTGGTGGCGGTGGTCATGACGCGCCAGAGCGTCGGGGTCCCTTCAGGGTTCAAATATTCCTCCTTGGCGATGCAAAGTGGAGTATGTTTATCTCATCCACAGCAAAGTACAGCATCTGCCATTTGTCTCCTTCACATTTTTGAAAGAGTTCTGCGCATACACGCTGCTTGACATTCAATTTACAGGCTGCGGGGAGCTTCTTTTCCCTGAGGCCAGCTCAAGCGGGTCCTCAACGCTGCCCTTTCCGCCCACTGAAGTGAAAAAAGCTTACAGCACCTGGTATTCCCAGGCGGTCTCCCATCCAAGTACTAACCAGGCCCGACCCTGCTTAGCTTCCGAGATCAGACGAGATCGGGCGTGTTCAGAGTGGTATGGCCGTAAGCGGAGGACTGTTACTCCTGCGGGCCTTATATGCATTTCGCTCACTTGACCTGGTCGCGGTGGTCATGACGCGCCAGAGCGTCGGGGTCCCTTCAGGGTTCAAATATTCCTCCTTGGCGATGCAAAGTGGAGTATGTTTATCTCATCCACAGCAAAGTACAGCATCTGCCATTTGTCTCCTTCACATTTTTGAAAGAGTTCTGCGCATACACGCTGCTTGACATTCAATTTACAGGCTGCGGGGAGCTTCTTTTCCCTGAGGCCAGCTCAAGCGGGTCCTCAACGCTGCCCTTTCCGCCCACTGAAGTGAAAAAAGCTTACAGCACCTGGTATTCCCAGGCGGTCTCCCATCCAAGTACTAACCAGGCCCGACCCTGCTTAGCTTCCGAGATCAGACGAGATCGGGCGTGTTCAGAGTGGTATGGCCGTAAGCGGAGGACTGCCACTCCTGCGGGCGGGCCTTATATGCATTTCGCTCACTTGACCTGGTGGCGGTGGTCATGACGCGCCAGAGCGTCGGGGTCCCTTCAGGGTTCAAATATTCCTCCTTGGCGATGCAAAGTGGAGTATGTTTATCTCATCCACAGCAAAGTACAGCATCTGCCATTTGTCTCCTTCAAATTTTTGAAAGAGTTCTGCGCATACACGCTGCTTGACATTCAATTTACAGGCTGCGGGGAGCTTCTTTTCCCTGAGGCCAGCTCAAGCGGGTCCTCAACGCTGCCCTTTCCGCCCACTGAAGTGAAAAAAGCTTACAGCACCTGGTATTCCCAGGCGGTCTCCCATCCAAGTACTAACCAGGCCCGACCCTGCTTAGCTTCCGAGATCAGACGAGATCGGGCGTGTTCAGAGTGGTATGGCCGTAAGCGGAAGACTGCCACTCCTGCGGGCCTTATATGCATTTCGCTCACTTGACCTGGTCGCGGTGGTCATGACGCGCCAGAGCGTCGGGGTCCCTTCAGGGTTCAAATATTCCTCCTTGGCGATGCAAAGTGGAGTATGTTTATCTCATCCACAGCAAAGTACTGCATCTGCCATTTGTCTCCTTCACATTTTCGAAGGATTTCTGCGCATACACGCTGCTTGACATTCAATTTACAGGCTGCGGGGAGCTTCTTTTCCCTGAGGCCAGCTCAAGCGGGTCCTCAACGCTGCCCTTTCCGCCCACTGAAGTGAAAAAAGCTTACAGCACCTGGTATTCCCAGGCGGTCTCCCATCCAAGTACTAACCAGGCCCGACCCTGCTTAGCTTCCGAGATCAGACGAGATCGGGCGTGTTCAGAGTGGTATGGCCGTAAGCGGAGGACTACCACTCCTGCGGGCCTTATATGCATTTCGCTCACTTGACCTGGTCGCGGTGGTCATGACGCGCCAGAGCGTCGGGGTCCCTTCAGGGTTCAAATATTCCTCCTTGGCGATGCAAAGTGGAGTATGTTTATCTCATCCACAGCAAAGTACAGCATCTGCCATTTGTCTCCTTCACATTTTTGAAAGAGTTCTGCGCATACACGCTGCTTGACATTCAATTTACAGGCTGCGGGGAGCTTCTTTTCCCTGAGGCCAGCTCAAGCGGGTCCTCAACGCTGCCCTTTCCGCCCACTGAAGTGAAAAAAGCTTACAGCACCTGGTATTCCCAGGCGGTCTCCCATCCAAGTACTAACCAGGCCCGACCCTGCTTAGCTTCCGAGATCAGACGAGATTGGGCGTGTTCAGAGTGGTATGGCCGTAAGCGGAGGACTGTTACTCCTGCGGGCCTTATATGCATTTCGCTCACTTGACCTGGTCGCGGTGGTCATGACGCGCCAGAGCGTCGGGGTCCCTTCAGGGTTCAAATATTCCTCCTTGGCGATGCAAAGTGGAGTATGTTTATCTCATCCACAGCAAAGTACAGCATCTGCCATTTGTCTCCTTCACATTTTTGAAAGAGTTCTGCGCATACACGCTGCTTGACATTCAATTTACAGGCTGCGGGGAGCTTCTTTTCCCTGAGGCCAGCTCAAGCGGGTCCCCAGGTCCTCAACGCTGCCCTTTCCGCCCACTGAAGTGAAAAAAGCTTACAGCACCTGGTATTCCCAGGCGGTCTCCCATCCAAGTACTAACCAGGCCCGACCCTGCTTAGCTTCCGAGATCAGACGAGATCGGGCGTGTTCAGAGTGGTATGGCCGTAAGCGGAGGACTGCCACTCCTGCGGGCGGGCCTTATATGCATTTCGCTCACTTGACCTGGTGGCGGTGGTCATGACGCGCCAGAGCGTCGGGGTCCCTTCAGGGTTCAAATATTCCTCCTTGGCGATGCAAAGTGGAGTATGTTTATCTCATCCACAGCAAAGTACTGCATCTGCCATTTGTCTCCTTCACATTTTCGAAGGATTTCTGCGCATACACGCTGCTTGACATTCAATTTACAGGCTGCGGGGAGCTTCTTTTCCCTGAGGCCAGCTCAAGCGGGTCCCCAGGTCCTCAACGCTGCCCTTTCCGCCCACTGAAGTGAAAAAAGCTTACAGCACCTGGTATTCCCAGGCGGTCTCCCATCCAAGTACTAACCAGGCCCGACCCTGCTTAGCTTCCGAGATCAGACGAGATCGGGCGTGTTCAGAGTGGTATGGCCGTAAGCGGAGGACTGCCACTCCTGCGGGCGGGCCTTATATGCATTTCGCTCACTTGACCTGGTGGCGGTGGTCATGACGCGCCAGAGCGTCGGGGTCCCTTCAGGGTTCAAATATTCCTCCTTGGCGATGCAAAGTGGAGTATGTTTATCTCATCCACAGCAAAGTACAGCATCTGCCATTTGTCTCCTTCACATTTTTGAAAGAGTTCTGCGCATACACGCTGCTTGACATTCAATTTACAGGCTGCGGGGAGCTTCTTTTCCCTGAGGCCAGCTCAAGCGGGTCCTCAACGCTGCCCTTTCCGCCCACTGAAGTGAAAAAAGCTTACAGCACCTGGTATTCCCAGGCGGTCTCCCATCCAAGTACTAACCAGGCCCGACCCTGCTTAGCTTCCGAGATCAGACGAGATCGGGCGTGTTCAGAGTGGTATGGCCGTAAGCGGAGGACTGCCACTCCTGCGGGCCTTATATGCATTTCGCTCACTTGACCTGGTCGCGGTGGTCATGACGCGCCAGAGCGTCGGGGTCCCTTCAGGGTTCAAATATTCCTCCTTGGCGATGCAAAGTGGAGTATGTTTATCTCATCCACAGCAAAGTACAGCATCTGCCATTTGTCTCCTTCACATTTTTGAAAGAGTTCTGCGCATACACGCTGCTTGACATTCAATTTACAGGCTGCGGGGAGCTTCTTTTCCCTGAGGCCAGCTCAAGCGGGTCCTCAACGCTGCCCTTTCCGCCCACTGAAGTGAAAAAAGCTTACAGCACCTGGTATTCCCAGGCGGTCTCCCATCCAAGTACTAACCAGGCCCGACCCTGCTTAGCTTCCGAGATCAGACGAGATCGGGCGTGTTCAGAGTGGTATGGCCGTAAGCGGAGGACTGCCACTCCTGCGGGCCTTATATGCATTTCGCTCACTTGACCTGGTCGCGGTGGTCATGACGCGCCAGAGCGTCGGGGTCCCTTCAGGGTTCAAATATTCCTCCTTGGCGATGCAAAGTGGAGTATGTTTATCTCATCCACAGCAAAGTACAGCATCTGCCATTTGTCTCCTTCACATTTTTGAAAGAGTTCTGCGCATACACGCTGCTTGACATTCAATTTACAGGCTGCGGGGAGCTTCTTTTCCCTGAGGCCAGCTCAAGCGGGTCCCCAGGTCCTCAACGCTGCCCTTTCCGCCCACTGAAGTGAAAAAAGCTTACAGCACCTGGTATTCCCAGGCGGTCTCCCATCCAAGTACTAACCAGGCCCGACCCTGCTTAGCTTCCGAGATCAGACGAGATCGGGCGTGTTCAGAGTGGTATGGCCGTAAGCGGAGGACTGTTACTCCTGCGGGCCTTATATGCATTTCGCTCACTTGACCTGGTCGCGGTGGTCATGACGCGCCAGAGCGTCGGGGTCCCTTCAGGGTTCAAATATTCCTCCTTGGCAATGCAAAGTGGAGTATGTTTATCTCATCCACAGCAAAGTACAGCATCTGCCATTTGTCTCCTTCACATTTTTGAAAGAGTTCTGCGCATACACGCTGCTTGACATTCAATTTACAGGCTGCGGGGAGCTTCTTTTCCCTGAGGCCAGCTCAAGCGGGTCCCCAGGTCCTCAACGCTGCCCTTTCCGCCCACTGAAGTGAAAAAAGCTTACAGCACCTGGTATTCCCAGGCGGTCTCCCATCCAAGTACTAACCAGGCCCGACCCTGCTTAGCTTCCGAGATCAGACGAGATCGGGCGTGTTCAGAGTGGTATGGCCGTAAGCGGAGGACTGCCACTCCTGCGGGCGGGCCTTATATGCATTTCGCTCACTTGACCTGGTGGCGGTGGTCATGACGCGCCAGAGCGTCGGGGTCCCTTCAGGGTTCAAATATTCCTCCTTGGCGATGCAAAGTGGAGTATGTTTATCTCATCCACAGCAAAGTACTGCATCTGCCATTTGTCTCCTTCACATTTTCGAAGGATTTCTGCGCATACACGCTGCTTGACATTCAATTTACAGGCTGCGGGGAGCTTCTTTTCCCTGAGGCCAGCTCAAGCGGGTCCTCAACGCTGCCCTTTCCGCCCACTGAAGTGAAAAAAGCTTACAGCACCTGGTATTCCCAGGCGGTCTCCCATCCAAGTACTAACCAGGCCCGACCCTGCTTAGCTTCCGAGATCAGACGAGATCGGGCGTGTTCAGAGTGGTATGGCCGTAAGCGGAGGACTGCCACTCCTGCGGGCGGGCCTTATATGCATTTCGCTCACTTGACCTGGTGGCGGTGGTCATGACGCGCCAGAGCGTCGGGGTCCCTTCAGGGTTCAAATATTCCTCCTTGGCGATGCAAAGTGGAGTATGTTTATCTCATCCACAGCAAAGTACAGCATCTGCCATTTGTCTCCTTCAAATTTTTGAAAGAGTTCTGCGCATACACGCTGCTTGACATTCAATTTACAGGCTGCGGGGAGCTTCTTTTCCCTGAGGCCAGCTCAAGCGGGTCCTCAACGCTGCCCTTTCCGCCCACTGAAGTGAAAAAAGCTTACAGCACCTGGTATTCCCAGGCGGTCTCCCATCCAAGTACTAACCAGGCCCGACCCTGCTTAGCTTCCGAGATCAGACGAGATCGGGCGTGTTCAGAGTGGTATGGCCGTAAGCGGAAGACTGCCACTCCTGCGGGCCTTATATGCATTTCGCTCACTTGACCTGGTCGCGGTGGTCATGACGCGCCAGAGCGTCGGGGTCCCTTCAGGGTTCAAATATTCCTCCTTGGCGATGCAAAGTGGAGTATGTTTATCTCATCCACAGCAAAGTACTGCATCTGCCATTTGTCTCCTTCACATTTTCGAAGGATTTCTGCGCATACACGCTGCTTGACATTCAATTTACAGGCTGCGGGGAGCTTCTTTTCCCTGAGGCCAGCTCAAGCGGGTCCTCAACGCTGCCCTTTCCGCCCACTGAAGTGAAAAAAGCTTACAGCACCTGGTATTCCCAGGCGGTCTCCCATCCAAGTACTAACCAGGCCCGACCCTGCTTAGCTTCCGAGATCAGACGAGATCGGGCGTGTTCAGAGTGGTATGGCCGTAAGCGGAGGACTGCCACTCCTGCGGGCCTTATATGCATTTCGCTCACTTGACCTGGTCGCGGTGGTCATGACGCGCCAGAGCGTCGGGGTCCCTTCAGGGTTCAAATATTCCTCCTTGGCGATGCAAAGTGGAGTATGTTTATCTCATCCACAGCAAAGTACAGCATCTGCCATTTGTCTCCTTCACATTTTTGAAAGAGTTCTGCGCATACACGCTGCTTGACATTCAATTTACAGGCTGCGGGGAGCTTCTTTTCCCTGAGGCCAGCTCAAGCGGGTCCTCAACGCTGCCCTTTCCGCCCACTGAAGTGAAAAAAGCTTACAGCACCTGGTATTCCCAGGCGGTCTCCCATCCAAGTACTAACCAGGCCCGACCCTGCTTAGCTTCCGAGATCAGACGAGATTGGGCGTGTTCAGAGTGGTATGGCCGTAAGCGGAGGACTGTTACTCCTGCGGGCCTTATATGCATTTCGCTCACTTGACCTGGTGGCGGTGGTCATGACGCGCCAGAGCGTCGGGGTCCCTTCAGGGTTCAAATATTCCTCCTTGGCAATGCAAAGTGGAGTATGTTTATCTCATCCACAGCAAAGTACAGCATCTGCCATTTGTCTCCTTCACATTTTTGAAAGAGTTCTGCGCATACACGCTGCTTGACATTCAATTTACAGGCTGCGGGGAGCTTCTTTTCCCTGAGGCCAGCTCAAGCGGGTCCCCAGGTCCTCAACGCTGCCCTTTCCGCCCACTGAAGTGAAAAAAGCTTACAGCACCTGGTATTCCCAGGCGGTCTCCCATCCAAGTACTAACCAGGCCCGACCCTGCTTAGCTTCCGAGATCAGACGAGATCGGGCGTGTTCAGAGTGGTATGGCCGTAAGCGGAGGACTGCCACTCCTGCGGGCGGGCCTTATATGCATTTCGCTCACTTGACCTGGTGGCGGTGGTCATGACGCGCCAGAGCGTCGGGGTCCCTTCAGGGTTCAAATATTCCTCCTTGGCGATGCAAAGTGGAGTATGTTTATCTCATCCACAGCAAAGTACTGCATCTGCCATTTGTCTCCTTCACATTTTCGAAGGATTTCTGCGCATACACGCTGCTTGACATTCAATTTACAGGCTGCGGGGAGCTTCTTTTCCCTGAGGCCAGCTCAAGCGGGTCCCCAGGTCCTCAACGCTGCCCTTTCCGCCCACTGAAGTGAAAAAAGCTTACAGCACCTGGTATTCCCAGGCGGTCTCCCATCCAAGTACTAACCAGGCCCGACCCTGCTTAGCTTCCGAGATCAGACGAGATCGGGCGTGTTCAGAGTGGTATGGCCGTAAGCGGAGGACTGCCACTCCTGCGGGCCTTATATGCATTTCGCTCACTTGACCTGGTGGCGGTGGTCATGACGCGCCAGAGCGTCGGGGTCCCTTCAGGGTTCAAATATTCCTCCTTGGCGATGCAAAGTGGAGTATGTTTATCTCATCCACAGCAAAGTACAGCATCTGCCATTTGTCTCCTTCACATTTTTGAAAGAGTTCTGCGCATACACGCTGCTTGACATTCAATTTACAGGCTGCGGGGAGCTTCTTTTCCCTGAGGCCAGCTCAAGCGGGTCCTCAACGCTGCCCTTTCCGCCCACTGAAGTGAAAAAAGCTTACAGCACCTGGTATTCCCAGGCGGTCTCCCATCCAAGTACTAACCAGGCCCGACCCTGCTTAGCTTCCGAGATCAGACGAGATCGGGCGTGTTCAGAGTGGTATGGCCGTAAGCGGAGGACTGTTACTCCTGCGGGCCTTATATGCATTTCGCTCACTTGACCTGGTCGCGGTGGTCATGACGCGCCAGAGCGTCGGGGTCCCTTCAGGGTTCAAATATTCCTCCTTGGCGATGCAAAGTGGAGTATGTTTATCTCATCCACAGCAAAGTACAGCATCTGCCATTTGTCTCCTTCACATTTTTGAAAGAGTTCTGCGCATACACGCTGCTTGACATTCAATTTACAGGCTGCGGGGAGCTTCTTTTCCCTGAGGCCAGCTCAAGCGGGTCCTCAACGCTGCCCTTTCCGCCCACTGAAGTGAAAAAAGCTTACAGCACCTGGTATTCCCAGGCGGTCTCCCATCCAAGTACTAACCAGGCCCGACCCTGCTTAGCTTCCGAGATCAGACGAGATCGGGCGTGTTCAGAGTGGTATGGCCGTAAGCGGAAGACTGCCACTCCTGCGGGCCTTATATGCATTTCGCTCACTTGACCTGGTCGCGGTGGTCATGACGCGCCAGAGCGTCGGGGTCCCTTCAGGGTTCAAATATTCCTCCTTGGCGATGCAAAGTGGAGTATGTTTATCTCATCCACAGCAAAGTACTGCATCTGCCATTTGTCTCCTTCACATTTTCGAAGGATTTCTGCGCATACACGCTGCTTGACATTCAATTTACAGGCTGCGGGGAGCTTCTTTTCCCTGAGGCCAGCTCAAGCGGGTCCTCAACGCTGCCCTTTCCGCCCACTGAAGTGAAAAAAGCTTACAGCACCTGGTATTCCCAGGCGGTCTCCCATCCAAGTACTAACCAGGCCCGACCCTGCTTAGCTTCCGAGATCAGACGAGATCGGGCGTGTTCAGAGTGGTATGGCCGTAAGCGGAGGACTGCCACTCCTGCGGGCCTTATATGCATTTCGCTCACTTGACCTGGTCGCGGTGGTCATGACGCGCCAGAGCGTCGGGGTCCCTTCAGGGTTCAAATATTCCTCCTTGGCGATGCAAAGTGGAGTATGTTTATCTCATCCACAGCAAAGTACAGCATCTGCCATTTGTCTCCTTCACATTTTTGAAAGAGTTCTGCGCATACACGCTGCTTGACATTCAATTTACAGGCTGCGGGGAGCTTCTTTTCCCTGAGGCCAGCTCAAGCGGGTCCTCAACGCTGCCCTTTCCGCCCACTGAAGTGAAAAAAGCTTACAGCACCTGGTATTCCCAGGCGGTCTCCCATCCAAGTACTAACCAGGCCCGACCCTGCTTAGCTTCCGAGATCAGACGAGATTGGGCGTGTTCAGAGTGGTATGGCCGTAAGCGGAGGACTGTTACTCCTGCGGGCCTTATATGCATTTCGCTCACTTGACCTGGTGGCGGTGGTCATGACGCGCCAGAGCGTCGGGGTCCCTTCAGGGTTCAAATATTCCTCCTTGGCAATGCAAAGTGGAGTATGTTTATCTCATCCACAGCAAAGTACAGCATCTGCCATTTGTCTCCTTCACATTTTTGAAAGAGTTCTGCGCATACACGCTGCTTGACATTCAATTTACAGGCTGCGGGGAGCTTCTTTTCCCTGAGGCCAGCTCAAGCGGGTCCCCAGGTCCTCAACGCTGCCCTTTCCGCCCACTGAAGTGAAAAAAGCTTACAGCACCTGGTATTCCCAGGCGGTCTCCCATCCAAGTACTAACCAGGCCCGACCCTGCTTAGCTTCCGAGATCAGACGAGATCGGGCGTGTTCAGAGTGGTATGGCCGTAAGCGGAGGACTGCCACTCCTGCGGGCGGGCCTTATATGCATTTCGCTCACTTGACCTGGTGGCGGTGGTCATGACGCGCCAGAGCGTCGGGGTCCCTTCAGGGTTCAAATATTCCTCCTTGGCGATGCAAAGTGGAGTATGTTTATCTCATCCACAGCAAAGTACTGCATCTGCCATTTGTCTCCTTCACATTTTCGAAGGATTTCTGCGCATACACGCTGCTTGACATTCAATTTACAGGCTGCGGGGAGCTTCTTTTCCCTGAGGCCAGCTCAAGCGGGTCCCCAGGTCCTCAACGCTGCCCTTTCCGCCCACTGAAGTGAAAAAAGCTTACAGCACCTGGTATTCCCAGGCGGTCTCCCATCCAAGTACTAACCAGGCCCGACCCTGCTTAGCTTCCGAGATCAGACGAGATCGGGCGTGTTCAGAGTGGTATGGCCGTAAGCGGAGGACTGCCACTCCTGCGGGCCTTATATGCATTTCGCTCACTTGACCTGGTGGCGGTGGTCATGACGCGCCAGAGCGTCGGGGTCCCTTCAGGGTTCAAATATTCCTCCTTGGCGATGCAAAGTGGAGTATGTTTATCTCATCCACAGCAAAGTACAGCATCTGCCATTTGTCTCCTTCACATTTTTGAAAGAGTTCTGCGCATACACGCTGCTTGACATTCAATTTACAGGCTGCGGGGAGCTTCTTTTCCCTGAGGCCAGCTCAAGCGGGTCCTCAACGCTGCCCTTTCCGCCCACTGAAGTGAAAAAAGCTTACAGCACCTGGTATTCCCAGGCGGTCTCCCATCCAAGTACTAACCAGGCCCGACCCTGCTTAGCTTCCGAGATCAGACGAGATCGGGCGTGTTCAGAGTGGTATGGCCGTAAGCGGAGGACTGTTACTCCTGCGGGCCTTATATGCATTTCGCTCACTTGACCTGGTCGCGGTGGTCATGACGCGCCAGAGCGTCGGGGTCCCTTCAGGGTTCAAATATTCCTCCTTGGCGATGCAAAGTGGAGTATGTTTATCTCATCCACAGCAAAGTACAGCATCTGCCATTTGTCTCCTTCACATTTTTGAAAGAGTTCTGCGCATACACGCTGCTTGACATTCAATTTACAGGCTGCGGGGAGCTTCTTTTCCCTGAGGCCAGCTCAAGCGGGTCCTCAACGCTGCCCTTTCCGCCCACTGAAGTGAAAAAAGCTTACAGCACCTGGTATTCCCAGGCGGTCTCCCATCCAAGTACTAACCAGGCCCGACCCTGCTTAGCTTCCGAGATCAGACGAGATCGGGCGTGTTCAGAGTGGTATGGCCGTAAGCGGAGGACTGCCACTCCTGCGGGCGGGCCTTATATGCATTTCGCTCACTTGACCTGGTGGCGGTGGTCATGACGCGCCAGAGCGTCGGGGTCCCTTCAGGGTTCAAATATTCCTCCTTGGCGATGCAAAGTGGAGTATGTTTATCTCATCCACAGCAAAGTACAGCATCTGCCATTTGTCTCCTTCAAATTTTTGAAAGAGTTCTGCGCATACACGCTGCTTGACATTCAATTTACAGGCTGCGGGGAGCTTCTTTTCCCTGAGGCCAGCTCAAGCGGGTCCTCAACGCTGCCCTTTCCGCCCACTGAAGTGAAAAAAGCTTACAGCACCTGGTATTCCCAGGCGGTCTCCCATCCAAGTACTAACCAGGCCCGACCCTGCTTAGCTTCCGAGATCAGACGAGATCGGGCGTGTTCAGAGTGGTATGGCCGTAAGCGGAAGACTGCCACTCCTGCGGGCCTTATATGCATTTCGCTCACTTGACCTGGTCGCGGTGGTCATGACGCGCCAGAGCGTCGGGGTCCCTTCAGGGTTCAAATATTCCTCCTTGGCGATGCAAAGTGGAGTATGTTTATCTCATCCACAGCAAAGTACTGCATCTGCCATTTGTCTCCTTCACATTTTCGAAGGATTTCTGCGCATACACGCTGCTTGACATTCAATTTACAGGCTGCGGGGAGCTTCTTTTCCCTGAGGCCAGCTCAAGCGGGTCCTCAACGCTGCCCTTTCCGCCCACTGAAGTGAAAAAAGCTTACAGCACCTGGTATTCCCAGGCGGTCTCCCATCCAAGTACTAACCAGGCCCGACCCTGCTTAGCTTCCGAGATCAGACGAGATCGGGCGTGTTCAGAGTGGTATGGCCGTAAGCGGAGGACTACCACTCCTGCGGGCCTTATATGCATTTCGCTCACTTGACCTGGTCGCGGTGGTCATGACGCGCCAGAGCGTCGGGGTCCCTTCAGGGTTCAAATATTCCTCCTTGGCGATGCAAAGTGGAGTATGTTTATCTCATCCACAGCAAAGTACAGCATCTGCCATTTGTCTCCTTCACATTTTTGAAAGAGTTCTGCGCATACACGCTGCTTGACATTCAATTTACAGGCTGCGGGGAGCTTCTTTTCCCTGAGGCCAGCTCAAGCGGGTCCTCAACGCTGCCCTTTCCGCCCACTGAAGTGAAAAAAGCTTACAGCACCTGGTATTCCCAGGCGGTCTCCCATCCAAGTACTAACCAGGCCCGACCCTGCTTAGCTTCCGAGATCAGACGAGATTGGGCGTGTTCAGAGTGGTATGGCCGTAAGCGGAGGACTGTTACTCCTGCGGGCCTTATATGCATTTCGCTCACTTGACCTGGTCGCGGTGGTCATGACGCGCCAGAGCGTCGGGGTCCCTTCAGGGTTCAAATATTCCTCCTTGGCGATGCAAAGTGGAGTATGTTTATCTCATCCACAGCAAAGTACAGCATCTGCCATTTGTCTCCTTCACATTTTTGAAAGAGTTCTGCGCATACACGCTGCTTGACATTCAATTTACAGGCTGCGGGGAGCTTCTTTTCCCTGAGGCCAGCTCAAGCGGGTCCCCAGGTCCTCAACGCTGCCCTTTCCGCCCACTGAAGTGAAAAAAGCTTACAGCACCTGGTATTCCCAGGCGGTCTCCCATCCAAGTACTAACCAGGCCCGACCCTGCTTAGCTTCCGAGATCAGACGAGATCGGGCGTGTTCAGAGTGGTATGGCCGTAAGCGGAGGACTGCCACTCCTGCGGGCGGGCCTTATATGCATTTCGCTCACTTGACCTGGTGGCGGTGGTCATGACGCGCCAGAGCGTCGGGGTCCCTTCAGGGTTCAAATATTCCTCCTTGGCGATGCAAAGTGGAGTATGTTTATCTCATCCACAGCAAAGTACTGCATCTGCCATTTGTCTCCTTCACATTTTCGAAGGATTTCTGCGCATACACGCTGCTTGACATTCAATTTACAGGCTGCGGGGAGCTTCTTTTCCCTGAGGCCAGCTCAAGCGGGTCCCCAGGTCCTCAACGCTGCCCTTTCCGCCCACTGAAGTGAAAAAAGCTTACAGCACCTGGTATTCCCAGGCGGTCTCCCATCCAAGTACTAACCAGGCCCGACCCTGCTTAGCTTCCGAGATCAGACGAGATCGGGCGTGTTCAGAGTGGTATGGCCGTAAGCGGAGGACTGCCACTCCTGCGGGCGGGCCTTATATGCATTTCGCTCACTTGACCTGGTGGCGGTGGTCATGACGCGCCAGAGCGTCGGGGTCCCTTCAGGGTTCAAATATTCCTCCTTGGCGATGCAAAGTGGAGTATGTTTATCTCATCCACAGCAAAGTACAGCATCTGCCATTTGTCTCCTTCACATTTTTGAAAGAGTTCTGCGCATACACGCTGCTTGACATTCAATTTACAGGCTGCGGGGAGCTTCTTTTCCCTGAGGCCAGCTCAAGCGGGTCCTCAACGCTGCCCTTTCCGCCCACTGAAGTGAAAAAAGCTTACAGCACCTGGTATTCCCAGGCGGTCTCCCATCCAAGTACTAACCAGGCCCGACCCTGCTTAGCTTCCGAGATCAGACGAGATCGGGCGTGTTCAGAGTGGTATGGCCGTAAGCGGAGGACTGCCACTCCTGCGGGCCTTATATGCATTTCGCTCACTTGACCTGGTCGCGGTGGTCATGACGCGCCAGAGCGTCGGGGTCCCTTCAGGGTTCAAATATTCCTCCTTGGCGATGCAAAGTGGAGTATGTTTATCTCATCCACAGCAAAGTACAGCATCTGCCATTTGTCTCCTTCACATTTTTGAAAGAGTTCTGCGCATACACGCTGCTTGACATTCAATTTACAGGCTGCGGGGAGCTTCTTTTCCCTGAGGCCAGCTCAAGCGGGTCCTCAACGCTGCCCTTTCCGCCCACTGAAGTGAAAAAAGCTTACAGCACCTGGTATTCCCAGGCGGTCTCCCATCCAAGTACTAACCAGGCCCGACCCTGCTTAGCTTCCGAGATCAGACGAGATCGGGCGTGTTCAGAGTGGTATGGCCGTAAGCGGAGGACTGCCACTCCTGCGGGCCTTATATGCATTTCGCTCACTTGACCTGGTCGCGGTGGTCATGACGCGCCAGAGCGTCGGGGTCCCTTCAGGGTTCAAATATTCCTCCTTGGCGATGCAAAGTGGAGTATGTTTATCTCATCCACAGCAAAGTACAGCATCTGCCATTTGTCTCCTTCACATTTTTGAAAGAGTTCTGCGCATACACGCTGCTTGACATTCAATTTACAGGCTGCGGGGAGCTTCTTTTCCCTGAGGCCAGCTCAAGCGGGTCCCCAGGTCCTCAACGCTGCCCTTTCCGCCCACTGAAGTGAAAAAAGCTTACAGCACCTGGTATTCCCAGGCGGTCTCCCATCCAAGTACTAACCAGGCCCGACCCTGCTTAGCTTCCGAGATCAGACGAGATCGGGCGTGTTCAGAGTGGTATGGCCGTAAGCGGAGGACTGTTACTCCTGCGGGCCTTATATGCATTTCGCTCACTTGACCTGGTCGCGGTGGTCATGACGCGCCAGAGCGTCGGGGTCCCTTCAGGGTTCAAATATTCCTCCTTGGCAATGCAAAGTGGAGTATGTTTATCTCATCCACAGCAAAGTACAGCATCTGCCATTTGTCTCCTTCACATTTTTGAAAGAGTTCTGCGCATACACGCTGCTTGACATTCAATTTACAGGCTGCGGGGAGCTTCTTTTCCCTGAGGCCAGCTCAAGCGGGTCCCCAGGTCCTCAACGCTGCCCTTTCCGCCCACTGAAGTGAAAAAAGCTTACAGCACCTGGTATTCCCAGGCGGTCTCCCATCCAAGTACTAACCAGGCCCGACCCTGCTTAGCTTCCGAGATCAGACGAGATCGGGCGTGTTCAGAGTGGTATGGCCGTAAGCGGAGGACTGCCACTCCTGCGGGCGGGCCTTATATGCATTTCGCTCACTTGACCTGGTGGCGGTGGTCATGACGCGCCAGAGCGTCGGGGTCCCTTCAGGGTTCAAATATTCCTCCTTGGCGATGCAAAGTGGAGTATGTTTATCTCATCCACAGCAAAGTACTGCATCTGCCATTTGTCTCCTTCACATTTTCGAAGGATTTCTGCGCATACACGCTGCTTGACATTCAATTTACAGGCTGCGGGGAGCTTCTTTTCCCTGAGGCCAGCTCAAGCGGGTCCTCAACGCTGCCCTTTCCGCCCACTGAAGTGAAAAAAGCTTACAGCACCTGGTATTCCCAGGCGGTCTCCCATCCAAGTACTAACCAGGCCCGACCCTGCTTAGCTTCCGAGATCAGACGAGATCGGGCGTGTTCAGAGTGGTATGGCCGTAAGCGGAGGACTGCCACTCCTGCGGGCGGGCCTTATATGCATTTCGCTCACTTGACCTGGTGGCGGTGGTCATGACGCGCCAGAGCGTCGGGGTCCCTTCAGGGTTCAAATATTCCTCCTTGGCGATGCAAAGTGGAGTATGTTTATCTCATCCACAGCAAAGTACAGCATCTGCCATTTGTCTCCTTCAAATTTTTGAAAGAGTTCTGCGCATACACGCTGCTTGACATTCAATTTACAGGCTGCGGGGAGCTTCTTTTCCCTGAGGCCAGCTCAAGCGGGTCCTCAACGCTGCCCTTTCCGCCCACTGAAGTGAAAAAAGCTTACAGCACCTGGTATTCCCAGGCGGTCTCCCATCCAAGTACTAACCAGGCCCGACCCTGCTTAGCTTCCGAGATCAGACGAGATCGGGCGTGTTCAGAGTGGTATGGCCGTAAGCGGAAGACTGCCACTCCTGCGGGCCTTATATGCATTTCGCTCACTTGACCTGGTCGCGGTGGTCATGACGCGCCAGAGCGTCGGGGTCCCTTCAGGGTTCAAATATTCCTCCTTGGCGATGCAAAGTGGAGTATGTTTATCTCATCCACAGCAAAGTACTGCATCTGCCATTTGTCTCCTTCACATTTTCGAAGGATTTCTGCGCATACACGCTGCTTGACATTCAATTTACAGGCTGCGGGGAGCTTCTTTTCCCTGAGGCCAGCTCAAGCGGGTCCTCAACGCTGCCCTTTCCGCCCACTGAAGTGAAAAAAGCTTACAGCACCTGGTATTCCCAGGCGGTCTCCCATCCAAGTACTAACCAGGCCCGACCCTGCTTAGCTTCCGAGATCAGACGAGATCGGGCGTGTTCAGAGTGGTATGGCCGTAAGCGGAGGACTGCCACTCCTGCGGGCCTTATATGCATTTCGCTCACTTGACCTGGTCGCGGTGGTCATGACGCGCCAGAGCGTCGGGGTCCCTTCAGGGTTCAAATATTCCTCCTTGGCGATGCAAAGTGGAGTATGTTTATCTCATCCACAGCAAAGTACAGCATCTGCCATTTGTCTCCTTCACATTTTTGAAAGAGTTCTGCGCATACACGCTGCTTGACATTCAATTTACAGGCTGCGGGGAGCTTCTTTTCCCTGAGGCCAGCTCAAGCGGGTCCTCAACGCTGCCCTTTCCGCCCACTGAAGTGAAAAAAGCTTACAGCACCTGGTATTCCCAGGCGGTCTCCCATCCAAGTACTAACCAGGCCCGACCCTGCTTAGCTTCCGAGATCAGACGAGATTGGGCGTGTTCAGAGTGGTATGGCCGTAAGCGGAGGACTGTTACTCCTGCGGGCCTTATATGCATTTCGCTCACTTGACCTGGTGGCGGTGGTCATGACGCGCCAGAGCGTCGGGGTCCCTTCAGGGTTCAAATATTCCTCCTTGGCAATGCAAAGTGGAGTATGTTTATCTCATCCACAGCAAAGTACAGCATCTGCCATTTGTCTCCTTCACATTTTTGAAAGAGTTCTGCGCATACACGCTGCTTGACATTCAATTTACAGGCTGCGGGGAGCTTCTTTTCCCTGAGGCCAGCTCAAGCGGGTCCCCAGGTCCTCAACGCTGCCCTTTCCGCCCACTGAAGTGAAAAAAGCTTACAGCACCTGGTATTCCCAGGCGGTCTCCCATCCAAGTACTAACCAGGCCCGACCCTGCTTAGCTTCCGAGATCAGACGAGATCGGGCGTGTTCAGAGTGGTATGGCCGTAAGCGGAGGACTGCCACTCCTGCGGGCGGGCCTTATATGCATTTCGCTCACTTGACCTGGTGGCGGTGGTCATGACGCGCCAGAGCGTCGGGGTCCCTTCAGGGTTCAAATATTCCTCCTTGGCGATGCAAAGTGGAGTATGTTTATCTCATCCACAGCAAAGTACTGCATCTGCCATTTGTCTCCTTCACATTTTCGAAGGATTTCTGCGCATACACGCTGCTTGACATTCAATTTACAGGCTGCGGGGAGCTTCTTTTCCCTGAGGCCAGCTCAAGCGGGTCCCCAGGTCCTCAACGCTGCCCTTTCCGCCCACTGAAGTGAAAAAAGCTTACAGCACCTGGTATTCCCAGGCGGTCTCCCATCCAAGTACTAACCAGGCCCGACCCTGCTTAGCTTCCGAGATCAGACGAGATCGGGCGTGTTCAGAGTGGTATGGCCGTAAGCGGAGGACTGCCACTCCTGCGGGCCTTATATGCATTTCGCTCACTTGACCTGGTGGCGGTGGTCATGACGCGCCAGAGCGTCGGGGTCCCTTCAGGGTTCAAATATTCCTCCTTGGCGATGCAAAGTGGAGTATGTTTATCTCATCCACAGCAAAGTACAGCATCTGCCATTTGTCTCCTTCACATTTTTGAAAGAGTTCTGCGCATACACGCTGCTTGACATTCAATTTACAGGCTGCGGGGAGCTTCTTTTCCCTGAGGCCAGCTCAAGCGGGTCCTCAACGCTGCCCTTTCCGCCCACTGAAGTGAAAAAAGCTTACAGCACCTGGTATTCCCAGGCGGTCTCCCATCCAAGTACTAACCAGGCCCGACCCTGCTTAGCTTCCGAGATCAGACGAGATCGGGCGTGTTCAGAGTGGTATGGCCGTAAGCGGAGGACTGTTACTCCTGCGGGCCTTATATGCATTTCGCTCACTTGACCTGGTCGCGGTGGTCATGACGCGCCAGAGCGTCGGGGTCCCTTCAGGGTTCAAATATTCCTCCTTGGCGATGCAAAGTGGAGTATGTTTATCTCATCCACAGCAAAGTACAGCATCTGCCATTTGTCTCCTTCACATTTTTGAAAGAGTTCTGCGCATACACGCTGCTTGACATTCAATTTACAGGCTGCGGGGAGCTTCTTTTCCCTGAGGCCAGCTCAAGCGGGTCCTCAACGCTGCCCTTTCCGCCCACTGAAGTGAAAAAAGCTTACAGCACCTGGTATTCCCAGGCGGTCTCCCATCCAAGTACTAACCAGGCCCGACCCTGCTTAGCTTCCGAGATCAGACGAGATCGGGCGTGTTCAGAGTGGTATGGCCGTAAGCGGAGGACTGCCACTCCTGCGGGCGGGCCTTATATGCATTTCGCTCACTTGACCTGGTGGCGGTGGTCATGACGCGCCAGAGCGTCGGGGTCCCTTCAGGGTTCAAATATTCCTCCTTGGCGATGCAAAGTGGAGTATGTTTATCTCATCCACAGCAAAGTACAGCATCTGCCATTTGTCTCCTTCAAATTTTTGAAAGAGTTCTGCGCATACACGCTGCTTGACATTCAATTTACAGGCTGCGGGGAGCTTCTTTTCCCTGAGGCCAGCTCAAGCGGGTCCTCAACGCTGCCCTTTCCGCCCACTGAAGTGAAAAAAGCTTACAGCACCTGGTATTCCCAGGCGGTCTCCCATCCAAGTACTAACCAGGCCCGACCCTGCTTAGCTTCCGAGATCAGACGAGATCGGGCGTGTTCAGAGTGGTATGGCCGTAAGCGGAAGACTGCCACTCCTGCGGGCCTTATATGCATTTCGCTCACTTGACCTGGTCGCGGTGGTCATGACGCGCCAGAGCGTCGGGGTCCCTTCAGGGTTCAAATATTCCTCCTTGGCGATGCAAAGTGGAGTATGTTTATCTCATCCACAGCAAAGTACAGCATCTGCCATTTGTCTCCTTCACATTTTTGAAAGAGTTCTGCGCATACACGCTGCTTGACATTCAATTTACAGGCTGCGGGGAGCTTCTTTTCCCTGAGGCCAGCTCAAGCGGGTCCTCAACGCTGCCCTTTCCGCCCACTGAAGTGAAAAAAGCTTACAGCACCTGGTATTCCCAGGCGGTCTCCCATCCAAGTACTAACCAGGCCCGACCCTGCTTAGCTTCCGAGATCAGACGAGATTGGGCGTGTTCAGAGTGGTATGGCCGTAAGCGGAGGACTGTTACTCCTGCGGGCCTTATATGCATTTCGCTCACTTGACCTGGTCGCGGTGGTCATGACGCGCCAGAGCGTCGGGGTCCCTTCAGGGTTCAAATATTCCTCCTTGGCAATGCAAAGTGGAGTATGTTTATCTCATCCACAGCAAAGTACAGCATCTGCCATTTGTCTCCTTCACATTTTTGAAAGAGTTCTGCGCATACACGCTGCTTGACATTCAATTTACAGGCTGCGGGGAGCTTCTTTTCCCTGAGGCCAGCTCAAGCGGGTCCCCAGGTCCTCAACGCTGCCCTTTCCGCCCACTGAAGTGAAAAAAGCTTACAGCACCTGGTATTCCCAGGCGGTCTCCCATCCAAGTACTAACCAGGCCCGACCCTGCTTAGCTTCCGAGATCAGACGAGATCGGGCGTGTTCAGAGTGGTATGGCCGTAAGCGGAGGACTGCCACTCCTGCGGGCGGGCCTTATATGCATTTCGCTCACTTGACCTGGTGGCGGTGGTCATGACGCGCCAGAGCGTCGGGGTCCCTTCAGGGTTCAAATATTCCTCCTTGGCGATGCAAAGTGGAGTATGTTTATCTCATCCACAGCAAAGTACTGCATCTGCCATTTGTCTCCTTCACATTTTCGAAGGATTTCTGCGCATACACGCTGCTTGACATTCAATTTACAGGCTGCGGGGAGCTTCTTTTCCCTGAGGCCAGCTCAAGCGGGTCCCCAGGTCCTCAACGCTGCCCTTTCCGCCCACTGAAGTGAAAAAAGCTTACAGCACCTGGTATTCCCAGGCGGTCTCCCATCCAAGTACTAACCAGGCCCGACCCTGCTTAGCTTCCGAGATCAGACGAGATCGGGCGTGTTCAGAGTGGTATGGCCGTAAGCGGAGGACTGCCACTCCTGCGGGCCTTATATGCATTTCGCTCACTTGACCTGGTGGCGGTGGTCATGACGCGCCAGAGCGTCGGGGTCCCTTCAGGGTTCAAATATTCCTCCTTGGCGATGCAAAGTGGAGTATGTTTATCTCATCCACAGCAAAGTACAGCATCTGCCATTTGTCTCCTTCACATTTTTGAAAGAGTTCTGCGCATACACGCTGCTTGACATTCAATTTACAGGCTGCGGGGAGCTTCTTTTCCCTGAGGCCAGCTCAAGCGGGTCCTCAACGCTGCCCTTTCCGCCCACTGAAGTGAAAAAAGCTTACAGCACCTGGTATTCCCAGGCGGTCTCCCATCCAAGTACTAACCAGGCCCGACCCTGCTTAGCTTCCGAGATCAGACGAGATCGGGCGTGTTCAGAGTGGTATGGCCGTAAGCGGAGGACTGCCACTCCTGCGGGCCTTATATGCATTTCGCTCACTTGACCTGGTCGCGGTGGTCATGACGCGCCAGAGCGTCGGGGTCCCTTCAGGGTTCAAATATTCCTCCTTGGCGATGCAAAGTGGAGTATGTTTATCTCATCCACAGCAAAGTACAGCATCTGCCATTTGTCTCCTTCACATTTTTGAAAGAGTTCTGCGCATACACGCTGCTTGACATTCAATTTACAGGCTGCGGGGAGCTTCTTTTCCCTGAGGCCAGCTCAAGCGGGTCCTCAACGCTGCCCTTTCCGCCCACTGAAGTGAAAAAAGCTTACAGCACCTGGTATTCCCAGGCGGTCTCCCATCCAAGTACTAACCAGGCCCGACCCTGCTTAGCTTCCGAGATCAGACGAGATCGGGCGTGTTCAGAGTGGTATGGCCGTAAGCGGAGGACTGCCACTCCTGCGGGCCTTATATGCATTTCGCTCACTTGACCTGGTGGCGGTGGTCATGACGCGCCAGAGCGTCGGGGTCCCTTCAGGGTTCAAATATTCCTCCTTGGCGATGCAAAGTGGAGTATGTTTATCTCATCCACAGCAAAGTACAGCATCTGCCATTTGTCTCCTTCACATTTTTGAAAGAGTTCTGCGCATACACGCTGCTTGACATTCAATTTACAGGCTGCGGGGAGCTTCTTTTCCCTGAGGCCAGCTCAAGCGGGTCCTCAACGCTGCCCTTTCCGCCCACTGAAGTGAAAAAAGCTTACAGCACCTGGTATTCCCAGGCGGTCTCCCATCCAAGTACTAACCAGGCCCGACCCTGCTTAGCTTCCGAGATCAGACGAGATCGGGCGTGTTCAGAGTGGTATGGCCGTAAGCGGAGGACTGCCACTCCTGCGGGCCTTATATGCATTTCGCTCACTTGACCTGGTCGCGGTGGTCATGACGCGCCAGAGCGTCGGGGTCCCTTCAGGGTTCAAATATTCCTCCTTGGCGATGCAAAGTGGAGTATGTTTATCTCATCCACAGCAAAGTACAGCATCTGCCATTTGTCTCCTTCACATTTTTGAAAGAGTTCTGCGCATACACGCTGCTTGACATTCAATTTACAGGCTGCGGGGAGCTTCTTTTCCCTGAGGCCAGCTCAAGCGGGTCCTCAACGCTGCCCTTTCCGCCCACTGAAGTGAAAAAAGCTTACAGCACCTGGTATTCCCAGGCGGTCTCCCATCCAAGTACTAACCAGGCCCGACCCTGCTTAGCTTCCGAGATCAGACGAGATCGGGCGTGTTCAGAGTGGTATGGCCGTAAGCGGAGGACTGCCACTCCTGCGGGCCTTATATGCATTTCGCTCACTTGACCTGGTCGCGGTGGTCATGACGCGCCAGAGCGTCGGGGTCCCTTCAGGGTTCAAATATTCCTCCTTGGCGATGCAAAGTGGAGTATGTTTATCTCATCCACAGCAAAGTACAGCATCTGCCATTTGTCTCCTTCACATTTTTGAAAGAGTTCTGCGCATACACGCTGCTTGACATTCAATTTACAGGCTGCGGGGAGCTTCTTTTCCCTGAGGCCAGCTCAAGCGGGTCCCCAGGTCCTCAACGCTGCCCTTTCCGCCCACTGAAGTGAAAAAAGCTTACAGCACCTGGTATTCCCAGGCGGTCTCCCATCCAAGTACTAACCAGGCCCGACCCTGCTTAGCTTCCGAGATCAGACGAGATCGGGCGTGTTCAGAGTGGTATGGCCGTAAGCGGAGGACTGTTACTCCTGCGGGCCTTATATGCATTTCGCTCACTTGACCTGGTCGCGGTGGTCATGACGCGCCAGAGCGTCGGGGTCCCTTCAGGGTTCAAATATTCCTCCTTGGCAATGCAAAGTGGAGTATGTTTATCTCATCCACAGCAAAGTACAGCATCTGCCATTTGTCTCCTTCACATTTTTGAAAGAGTTCTGCGCATACACGCTGCTTGACATTCAATTTACAGGCTGCGGGGAGCTTCTTTTCCCTGAGGCCAGCTCAAGCGGGTCCCCAGGTCCTCAACGCTGCCCTTTCCGCCCACTGAAGTGAAAAAAGCTTACAGCACCTGGTATTCCCAGGCGGTCTCCCATCCAAGTACTAACCAGGCCCGACCCTGCTTAGCTTCCGAGATCAGACGAGATCGGGCGTGTTCAGAGTGGTATGGCCGTAAGCGGAGGACTGCCACTCCTGCGGGCGGGCCTTATATGCATTTCGCTCACTTGACCTGGTGGCGGTGGTCATGACGCGCCAGAGCGTCGGGGTCCCTTCAGGGTTCAAATATTCCTCCTTGGCGATGCAAAGTGGAGTATGTTTATCTCATCCACAGCAAAGTACTGCATCTGCCATTTGTCTCCTTCACATTTTCGAAGGATTTCTGCGCATACACGCTGCTTGACATTCAATTTACAGGCTGCGGGGAGCTTCTTTTCCCTGAGGCCAGCTCAAGCGGGTCCCCAGGTCCTCAACGCTGCCCTTTCCGCCCACTGAAGTGAAAAAAGCTTACAGCACCTGGTATTCCCAGGCGGTCTCCCATCCAAGTACTAACCAGGCCCGACCCTGCTTAGCTTCCGAGATCAGACGAGATCGGGCGTGTTCAGAGTGGTATGGCCGTAAGCGGAGGACTTCCACTCCTGCGGGCCTTATATGCATTTCGCTCACTTGACCTGGTGGCGGTGGTCATGACGCGCCAGAGCGTCGGGGTCCCTTCAGGGTTCAAATATTCCTCCTTGGCGATGCAAAGTGGAGTATGTTTATCTCATCCACAGCAAAGTACAGCATCTGCCATTTGTCTCCTTCACATTTTTGAAAGAGTTCTGCGCATACACGCTGCTTGACATTCAATTTACAGGCTGCGGGGAGCTTCTTTTCCCTGAGGCCAGCTCAAGCGGGTCCCCAGGTCCTCAACGCTGCCCTTTCCGCCCACTGAAGTGAAAAAAGCTTACAGCACCTGGTATTCCCAGGCGGTCTCCCATCCAAGTACTAACCAGGCCCGACCCTGCTTAGCTTCCGAGATCAGACGAGATCGGGCGTGTTCAGAGTGGTATGGCCGTAAGCGGAGGACTGTTACTCCTGCGGGCCTTATATGCATTTCGCTCACTTGACCTGGTCGCGGTGGTCATGACGCGCCAGAGCGTCGGGGTCCCTTCAGGGTTCAAATATTCCTCCTTGGCGATGCAAAGTGGAGTATGTTTATCTCATCCACAGCAAAGTACAGCATCTGCCATTTGTCTCCTTCACATTTTTGAAAGAGTTCTGCGCATACACGCTGCTTGACATTCAATTTACAGGCTGCGGGGAGCTTCTTTTCCCTGAGGCCAGCTCAAGCGGGTCCCCAGGTCCTCAACGCTGCCCTTTCCGCCCACTGAAGTGAAAAAAGCTTACAGCACCTGGTATTCCCAGGCGGTCTCCCATCCAAGTACTAACCAGGCCCGACCCTGCTTAGCTTCCGAGATCAGACGAGATCGGGCGTGTTCAGAGTGGTATGGCCGTAAGCGGAGGACTGCCACTCCTGCGGGCCTTATATGCATTTCGCTCACTTGACCTGGTGGCGGTGGTCATGACGCGCCAGAGCGTCGGGGTCCCTTCAGGGTTCAAATATTCCTCCTTGGCGATGCAAAGTGGAGTATGTTTATCTCATCCACAGCAAAGTACTGCATCTGCCATTTGTCTCCTTCACATTTTCGAAGGATTTCTGCGCATACACGCTGCTTGACATTCAATTTACAGGCTGCGGGGAGCTTCTTTTCCCTGAGGCCAGCTCAAGCGGGTCCCCAGGTCCTCAACGCTGCCCTTTCCGCCCACTGAAGTGAAAAAAGCTTACAGCACCTGGTATTCCCAGGCGGTCTCCCATCCAAGTACTAACCAGGCCCGACCCTGCTTAGCTTCCGAGATCAGACGAGATCGGGCGTGTTCAGAGTGGTATGGCCGTAAGCGGAGGACTGCCACTCCTGCGGGCCTTATATGCATTTCGCTCACTTGACCTGGTGGCGGTGGTCATGACGCGCCAGAGCGTCGGGGTCCCTTCAGGGTTCAAATATTCCTCCTTGGCGATGCAAAGTGGAGTATGTTTATCTCATCCACAGCAAAGTACTGCATCTGCCATTTGTCTCCTTCACATTTTCGAAGGATTTCTGCGCATACACGCTGCTTGACATTCAATTTACAGGCTGCGGGGAGCTTCTTTTCCCTGAGGCCAGCTCAAGCGGGTCCCCAGGTCCTCAACGCTGCCCTTTCCGCCCACTGAAGTGAAAAAAGCTTACAGCACCTGGTATTCCCAGGCGGTCTCCCATCCAAGTACTAACCAGGCCCGACCCTGCTTAGCTTCCGAGATCAGACGAGATCGGGCGTGTTCAGAGTGGTATGGCCGTAAGCGGAGGACTGCCACTCCTGCGGGCCTTATATGCATTTCGCTCACTTGACCTGGTCGCGGTGGTCATGACGCGCCAGAGCGTCGGGGTCCCTTCAGGGTTCAAATATTCCTCCTTGGCGATGCAAAGTGGAGTATGTTTATCTCATCCACAGCAAAGTACAGCATCTGCCATTTGTCTCCTTCACATTTTCGAAGGATTTCTGCGCATACACGCTGCTTGACATTCAATTTACAGGCTGCGGGGAGCTTCTTTTCCCTGAGGCCAGCTCAAGCGGGTCCTCAACGCTGCCCTTTCCGCCCACTGAAGTGAAAAAAGCTTACAGCACCTGGTATTCCCAGGCGGTCTCCCATCCAAGTACTAACCAGGCCCGACCCTGCTTAGCTTCCGAGATCAGACGAGATCGGGCGTGTTCAGAGTGGTATGGCCGTAAGCGGAGGACTGCCACTCCTGCGGGCCTTATATGCATTTCGCTCACTTGACCTGGTCGCGGTGGTCATGACGCGCCAGAGCGTCGGGGTCCCTTCAGGGTTCAAATATTCCTCCTTGGCGATGCAAAGTGGAGTATGTTTATCTCATCCACAGCAAAGTACAGCATCTGCCATTTGTCTCCTTCACATTTTTGAAAGAGTTCTGCGCATACACGCTGCTTGACATTCAATTTACAGGCTGCGGGGAGCTTCTTTTCCCTGAGGCCAGCTCAAGCGGGTCCCCAGGTCCTCAACGCTGCCCTTTCCGCCCACTGAAGTGAAAAAAGCTTACAGCACCTGGTATTCCCAGGCGGTCTCCCATCCAAGTACTAACCAGGCCCGACCCTGCTTAGCTTCCGAGATCAGACGAGATCGGGCGTGTTCAGAGTGGTATGGCCGTAAGCGGAGGACTGCCACTCCTGCGGGCGGGCCTTATATGCATTTCGCTCACTTGACCTGGTGGCGGTGGTCATGACGCGCCAGAGCGTCGGGGTCCCTTCAGGGTTCAAATATTCCTCCTTGGCGATGCAAAGTGGAGTATGTTTATCTCATCCACAGCAAAGTACTGCATCTGCCATTTGTCTCCTTCACATTTTCGAAGGATTTCTGCGCATACACGCTGCTTGACATTCAATTTACAGGCTGCGGGGAGCTTCTTTTCCCTGAGGCCAGCTCAAGCGGGTCCCCAGGTCCTCAACGCTGCCCTTTCCGCCCACTGAAGTGAAAAAAGCTTACAGCACCTGGTATTCCCAGGCGGTCTCCCATCCAAGTACTAACCAGGCCCGACCCTGCTTAGCTTCCGAGATCAGACGAGATCGGGCGTGTTCAGAGTGGTATGGCCGTAAGCGGAGGACTGCCACTCCTGCGGGCCTTATATGCATTTCGCTCACTTGACCTGGTCGCGGTGGTCATGACGCGCCAGAGCGTCGGGGTCCCTTCAGGGTTCAAATATTCCTCCTTGGCGATGCAAAGTGGAGTATGTTTATCTCATCCACAGCAAAGTACTGCATCTGCCATTTGTCTCCTTCACATTTTCGAAGGATTTCTGCGCATACACGCTGCTTGACATTCAATTTACAGGCTGCGGGGAGCTTCTTTTCCCTGAGGCCAGCTCAAGCGGGTCCCCAGGTCCTCAACGCTGCCCTTTCCGCCCACTGAAGTGAAAAAAGCTTACAGCACCTGGTATTCCCAGGCGGTCTCCCATCCAAGTACTAACCAGGCCCGACCCTGCTTAGCTTCCGAGATCAGACGAGATCGGGCGTGTTCAGAGTGGTATGGCCGTAAGCGGAGGACTGCCACTCCTGCGGGCCTTATATGCATTTCGCTCACTTGACCTGGTCGCGGTGGTCATGACGCGCCAGAGCGTCGGGGTCCCTTCAGGGTTCAAATATTCCTCCTTGGCGATGCAAAGTGGAGTATGTTTATCTCATCCACAGCAAAGTACAGCATCTGCCATTTGTCTCCTTCACATTTTCGAAGGATTTCTGCGCATACACGCTGCTTGACATTCAATTTACAGGCTGCGGGGAGCTTCTTTTCCCTGAGGCCAGCTCAAGCGGGTCCTCAACGCTGCCCTTTCCGCCCACTGAAGTGAAAAAAGCTTACAGCACCTGGTATTCCCAGGCGGTCTCCCATCCAAGTACTAACCAGGCCCGACCCTGCTTAGCTTCCGAGATCAGACGAGATCGGGCGTGTTCAGAGTGGTATGGCCGTAAGCGGAGGACTGTTACTCCTGCGGGCCTTATATGCATTTCGCTCACTTGACCTGGTCGCGGTGGTCATGACGCGCCAGAGCGTCGGGGTCCCTTCAGGGTTCAAATATTCCTCCTTGGCAATGCAAAGTGGAGTATGTTTATCTCATCCACAGCAAAGTACAGCATCTGCCATTTGTCTCCTTCACATTTTTGAAAGAGTTCTGCGCATACACGCTGCTTGACATTCAATTTACAGGCTGCGGGGAGCTTCTTTTCCCTGAGGCCAGCTCAAGCGGGTCCCCAGGTCCTCAACGCTGCCCTTTCCGCCCACTGAAGTGAAAAAAGCTTACAGCACCTGGTATTCCCAGGCGGTCTCCCATCCAAGTACTAACCAGGCCCGACCCTGCTTAGCTTCCGAGATCAGACGAGATCGGGCGTGTTCAGAGATGTATGGCCGTAAGCGGAGGACTGCCACTCCTGCGGGCCTTATATGCATTTCGCTCACTTGACCTGGTGGCGGTGGTCATGACGCGCCAGAGCGTCGGGGTCCCTTCAGGGTTCAAATATTCCTCCTTGGCGATGCAAAGTGGAGTATGTTTATCTCATCCACAGCAAAGTACTGCATCTGCCATTTGTCTCCTTCACATTTTCGAAGGATTTCTGCGCATACACGCTGCTTGACATTCAATTTACAGGCTGCGGGGAGCTTCTTTTCCCTGAGGCCAGCTCAAGCGGGTCCCCAGGTCCTCAACGCTGCCCTTTCCGCCCACTGAAGTGAAAAAAGCTTACAGCACCTGGTATTCCCAGGCGGTCTCCCATCCAAGTACTAACCAGGCCCGACCCTGCTTAGCTTCCGAGATCAGACGAGATCGGGCGTGTTCAGAGTGGTATGGCCGTAAGCGGAGGACTGCCACTCCTGCGGGCCTTATATGCATTTCGCTCACTTGACCTGGTCGCGGTGGTCATGACGCGCCAGAGCGTCGGGGTCCCTTCAGGGTTCAAATATTCCTCCTTGGCGATGCAAAGTGGAGTATGTTTATCTCATCCACAGCAAAGTACAGCATCTGCCATTTGTCTCCTTCACATTTTTGAAAGAGTTCTGCGCATACACGCTGCTTGACATTCAATTTACAGGCTGCGGGGAGCTTCTTTTCCCTGAGGCCAGCTCAAGCGGGTCCTCAACGCTGCCCTTTCCGCCCACTGAAGTGAAAAAAGCTTACAGCACCTGGTATTCCCAGGCGGTCTCCCATCCAAGTACTAACCAGGCCCGACCCTGCTTAGCTTCCGAGATCAGACGAGATCGGGCGTGTTCAGAGTGGTATGGCCGTAAGCGGAGGACTGCCACTCCTGCGGGCGGGCCTTATATGCATTTCGCTCACTTGACCTGGTGGCGGTGGTCATGACGCGCCAGAGCGTCGGGGTCCCTTCAGGGTTCAAATATTCCTCCTTGGCGATGCAAAGTGGAGTATGTTTATCTCATCCACAGCAAAGTACTGCATCTGCCATTTGTCTCCTTCACATTTTCGAAGGATTTCTGCGCATACACGCTGCTTGACATTCAATTTACAGGCTGCGGGGAGCTTCTTTTCCCTGAGGCCAGCTCAAGCGGGTCCCCAGGTCCTCAACGCTGCCCTTTCCGCCCACTGAAGTGAAAAAAGCTTACAGCACCTGGTATTCCCAGGCGGTCTCCCATCCAAGTACTAACCAGGCCCGACCCTGCTTAGCTTCCGAGATCAGACGAGATCGGGCGTGTTCAGAGTGGTATGGCCGTAAGCGGAGGACTGCCACTCCTGCGGGCCTTATATGCATTTCGCTCACTTGACCTGGTCGCGGTGGTCATGACGCGCCAGAGCGTCGGGGTCCCTTCAGGGTTCAAATATTCCTCCTTGGCGATGCAAAGTGGAGTATGTTTATCTCATCCACAGCAAAGTACTGCATCTGCCATTTGTCTCCTTCACATTTTCGAAGGATTTCTGCGCATACACGCTGCTTGACATTCAATTTACAGGCTGCGGGGAGCTTCTTTTCCCTGAGGCCAGCTCAAGCGGGTCCCCAGGTCCTCAACGCTGCCCTTTCCGCCCACTGAAGTGAAAAAAGCTTACAGCACCTGGTATTCCCAGGCGGTCTCCCATCCAAGTACTAACCAGGCCCGACCCTGCTTAGCTTCCGAGATCAGACGAGATCGGGCGTGTTCAGAGTGGTATGGCCGTAAGCGGAGGACTGCCACTCCTGCGGGCCTTATATGCATTTCGCTCACTTGACCTGGTCGCGGTGGTCATGACGCGCCAGAGCGTCGGGGTCCCTTCAGGGTTCAAATATTCCTCCTTGGCGATGCAAAGTGGAGTATGTTTATCTCATCCACAGCAAAGTACAGCATCTGCCATTTGTCTCCTTCACATTTTCGAAGGATTTCTGCGCATACACGCTGCTTGACATTCAATTTACAGGCTGCGGGGAGCTTCTTTTCCCTGAGGCCAGCTCAAGCGGGTCCTCAACGCTGCCCTTTCCGCCCACTGAAGTGAAAAAAGCTTACAGCACCTGGTATTCCCAGGCGGTCTCCCATCCAAGTACTAACCAGGCCCGACCCTGCTTAGCTTCCGAGATCAGACGAGATCGGGCGTGTTCAGAGTGGTATGGCCGTAAGCGGAGGACTGTTACTCCTGCGGGCCTTATATGCATTTCGCTCACTTGACCTGGTCGCGGTGGTCATGACGCGCCAGAGCGTCGGGGTCCCTTCAGGGTTCAAATATTCCTCCTTGGCAATGCAAAGTGGAGTATGTTTATCTCATCCACAGCAAAGTACAGCATCTGCCATTTGTCTCCTTCACATTTTTGAAAGAGTTCTGCGCATACACGCTGCTTGACATTCAATTTACAGGCTGCGGGGAGCTTCTTTTCCCTGAGGCCAGCTCAAGCGGGTCCCCAGGTCCTCAACGCTGCCCTTTCCGCCCACTGAAGTGAAAAAAGCTTACAGCACCTGGTATTCCCAGGCGGTCTCCCATCCAAGTACTAACCAGGCCCGACCCTGCTTAGCTTCCGAGATCAGACGAGATCGGGCGTGTTCAGAGTGGTATGGCCGTAAGCGGAGGACTGCCACTCCTGCGGGCCTTATATGCATTTCGCTCACTTGACCTGGTGGCGGTGGTCATGACGCGCCAGAGCGTCGGGGTCCCTTCAGGGTTCAAATATTCCTCCTTGGCGATGCAAAGTGGAGTATGTTTATCTCATCCACAGCAAAGTACTGCATCTGCCATTTGTCTCCTTCACATTTTCGAAGGATTTCTGCGCATACACGCTGCTTGACATTCAATTTACAGGCTGCGGGGAGCTTCTTTTCCCTGAGGCCAGCTCAAGCGGGTCCCCAGGTCCTCAACGCTGCCCTTTCCGCCCACTGAAGTGAAAAAAGCTTACAGCACCTGGTATTCCCAGGCGGTCTCCCATCCAAGTACTAACCAGGCCCGACCCTGCTTAGCTTCCGAGATCAGACGAGATCGGGCGTGTTCAGAGTGGTATGGCCGTAAGCGGAGGACTGCCACTCCTGCGGGCCTTATATGCATTTCGCTCACTTGACCTGGTCGCGGTGGTCATGACGCGCCAGAGCGTCGGGGTCCCTTCAGGGTTCAAATATTCCTCCTTGGCGATGCAAAGTGGAGTATGTTTATCTCATCCACAGCAAAGTACAGCATCTGCCATTTGTCTCCTTCACATTTTTGAAAGAGTTCTGCGCATACACGCTGCTTGACATTCAATTTACAGGCTGCGGGGAGCTTCTTTTCCCTGAGGCCAGCTCAAGCGGGTCCTCAACGCTGCCCTTTCCGCCCACTGAAGTGAAAAAAGCTTACAGCACCTGGTATTCCCAGGCGGTCTCCCATCCAAGTACTAACCAGGCCCGACCCTGCTTAGCTTCCGAGATCAGACGAGATCGGGCGTGTTCAGAGTGGTATGGCCGTAAGCGGAGGACTGCCACTCCTGCGGGCCTTATATGCATTTCGCTCACTTGACCTGGTCGCGGTGGTCATGACGCGCCAGAGCGTCGGGGTCCCTTCAGGGTTCAAATATTCCTCCTTGGCGATGCAAAGTGGAGTATGTTTATCTCATCCACAGCAAAGTACAGCATCTGCCATTTGTCTCCTTCACATTTTCGAAGGATTTCTGCGCATACACGCTGCTTGACATTCAATTTACAGGTTGCGGGGAGCTTCTTTTCCCTGAGGCCAGCTCAAGCGGGTCCTCAACGCTGCCCTTTCCGCCCACTGAAGTGAAAAAAGCTTACAGCACCTGGTATTCCCAGGCGGTCTCCCATCCAAGTACTAACCAGGCCCGACCCTGCTTAGCTTCCGAGATCAGACGAGATCGGGCGTGTTCAGAGTGGTATGGCCGTAAGCGGAGGACTGTTACTCCTGCGGGCCTTATATGCATTTCGCTCACTTGACCTGGTGGCGGTGGTCATGACGCGCCAGAGCGTCGGGGTCCCTTCAGGGTTCAAATATTCCTCCTTGGCGATGCAAAGTGGAGTATGTTTATCTCATCCACAGCAAAGTACAGCATCTGCCATTTGTCTCCTTCACATTTTTGAAAGAGTTCTGCGCATACACGCTGCTTGACATTCAATTTACAGGCTGCGGGGAGCTTCTTTTCCCTGAGGCCAGCTCAAGCGGGTCCTCAACGCTGCCCTTTCCGCCCACTGAAGTGAAAAAAGCTTACAGCACCTGGTATTCCCAGGCGGTCTCCCATCCAAGTACTAACCAGGCCCGACCCTGCTTAGCTTCCGAGATCAGACGAGATCGGGCGTGTTCAGAGTGGTATGGCCGTAAGCGGAGGACTGCCACTCCTGCGGGCCTTATATGCATTTCGCTCACTTGACCTGGTCGCGGTGGTCATGACGCGCCAGAGCGTCGGGGTCCCTTCAGGGTTCAAATATTCCTCCTTGGCGATGCAAAGTGGAGTATGTTTATCTCATCCACAGCAAAGTACAGCATCTGCCATTTGTCTCCTTCACATTTTCGAAGGATTTCTGCGCATACACGCTGCTTGACATTCAATTTACAGGTTGCGGGGAGCTTCTTTTCCCTGAGGCCAGCTCAAGCGGGTCCTCAACGCTGCCCTTTCCGCCCACTGAAGTGAAAAAAGCTTACAGCACCTGGTATTCCCAGGCGGTCTCCCATCCAAGTACTAACCAGGCCCGACCCTGCTTAGCTTCCGAGATCAGACGAGATCGGGCGTGTTCAGAGTGGTATGGCCGTAAGCGGAGGACTGTTACTCCTGCGGGCCTTATATGCATTTCGCTCACTTGACCTGGTGGCGGTGGTCATGACGCGCCAGAGCGTCGGGGTCCCTTCAGGGTTCAAATATTCCTCCTTGGCGATGCAAAGTGGAGTATGTTTATCTCATCCACAGCAAAGTACAGCATCTGCCATTTGTCTCCTTCACATTTTTGAAAGAGTTCTGCGCATACACGCTGCTTGACATTCAATTTACAGGCTGCGGGGAGCTTCTTTTCCCTGAGGCCAGCTCAAGCGGGTCCTCAACGCTGCCCTTTCCGCCCACTGAAGTGAAAAAAGCTTACAGCACCTGGTATTCCCAGGCGGTCTCCCATCCAAGTACTAACCAGGCCCGACCCTGCTTAGCTTCCGAGATCAGACGAGATCGGGCGTGTTCAGAGTGGTATGGCCGTAAGCGGAGGACTGCCACTCCTGCGGGCCTTATATGCATTTCGCTCACTTGACCTGGTCGCGGTGGTCATGACGCGCCAGAGCGTCGGGGTCCCTTCAGGGTTCAAATATTCCTCCTTGGCGATGCAAAGTGGAGTATGTTTATCTCATCCACAGCAAAGTACAGCATCTGCCATTTGTCTCCTTCACATTTTTGAAAGAGTTCTGCGCATACACGCTGCTTGACATTCAATTTACAGGCTGCGGGGAGCTTCTTTTCCCTGAGGCCAGCTCAAGCGGGTCCTCAACGCTGCCCTTTCCGCCCACTGAAGTGAAAAAAGCTTACAGCACCTGGTATTCCCAGGCGGTCTCCCATCCAAGTACTAACCAGGCCCGACCCTGCTTAGCTTCCGAGATCAGACGAGATCGGGCGTGTTCAGAGTGGTATGGCCGTAAGCGGAGGACTGCCACTCCTGCGGGCCTTATATGCATTTCGCTCACTTGACCTGGTGGCGGTGGTCATGACGCGCCAGAGCGTCGGGGTCCCTTCAGGGTTCAAATATTCCTCCTTGGCGATGCAAAGTGGAGTATGTTTATCTCATCCACAGCAAAGTACAGCATCTGCCATTTGTCTCCTTCACATTTTTGAAAGAGTTCTGCGCATACACGCTGCTTGACATTCAATTTACAGGCTGCGGGGAGCTTCTTTTCCCTGAGGCCAGCTCAAGCGGGTCCCCAGGTCCTCAACGCTGCCCTTTCCGCCCACTGAAGTGAAAAAAGCTTAAAGCTCTCTTCAAATCTGTATTAACAGTGCAGTAATGTTTAATTGAGCTTTTTGGCAATATTAGCTAGGTGCATTCAATTGCCACTATAGTGAAATAAATGTCCCTGGTGCTGTTAAAAAATAGAATAGATGCACACTCTTAAACTTCACGGAATTACGTCATGCATTGCATATTTAATACATGCAATTTGCTGTTCAACTTTATAGTTAGTTGAAGCACACATTGTTATTATATTATTTTGCACAACGTCTGCTCATTTCATTTCAATGTACACTGAAGCATGCGTCGTGAACCAGTACTGAACTTCTCTGGAAATGGTGGAATGTTACTGCAGTTATATTGCGTTAAATCCCTCCGTTCCAAAATATTTGGTTCATATCATCAACCTTTGGTTCAGATGTTTGTGCAACCGGGCCCTGAAGGGGTCTGAGTATGCCTACGTAGGAATTTGGAAAATGTGTGAAACGTGAGATTAAAATGACCTTGTTTGCTTCTTTCCGCCATTTCCTCTGAGTGAGCGCGAGAGAAAAAATCCATCGCGTATGGAAGACGTGCACTTTTAATTGGTCGTCAATTCACTGTGAGTTTTGTGTATCGTAGCAACGAGCACAAGACTGCTGTGGTGAATCCAGTGGGGAAGTAGATCTCGTGTATCGTTATTGTTTATTATTTCGTGCGTGTCTGTGTGTCTCTATGTGATACAATTATTATTTGATGCAAATTCTCCGCCAAAGTTTATCAGATGTTGGCTCAATTTGGCCTATGAAATTATTGGGTGGCTGCGGCTGAAATTCTTAATGGCGCAAATGGCGGCGCCTGGCGGCGGCTTCGGGGTCTACTGTGGGAGGAAGCTGAGGTACCAGAGAGAACCCACGCAGACACAGGGAGAACATGGAGACTCCACACAGAAAGAGCCTGGGTTCGAAGCAGAAGTCTTCTTGCTGTGAGGTGACAGCGCTAACCACTGCACCACCGTGCTGCCCATCTTCGCCCTGAAAAGCTCAAATTAGCATGAATGTTGGTGATGAGTGAAATCTATTCTTCTTCTGACAGTCTCCCCACTGAAGAAGAACGGACACCGCCATCTGCTGTCTGAGGTCAGAAGTGAAAAAGTAGACAACCATTCACTCTTACAGTCAATTTAGAGTGTCAATCAGCCTCGTCCCTTCTTGATGTCTTTGGACTGTGGGAGGAAGCAGGAGTACCAGAGAGAACCCACGCAGCCACAGGGAGAACATGCAGACTCCACACAGAAAGACCCCGTGCTTGAACCAGGGCTCAAGCCTGGAACCCTCTTGTTGTGAGGCGATGGTGCTAACCATTGCATCACTGTGCTGCCCCAACTAATAACATTTACAAACTTTAAAGTCTTTTCTTGTTCAACAAAAGTTGGTTACTTTCTCAACAATTGTTGAATCCTCCCATATTTTTTAATGTGTTTTTTTTAAACATTTTTTGATTGCTGTAATTTTGCACAAATTCATGAAGTGATGTTCATTGGGATGAGATGTGAGGATGAACATTTTTGTAAAGCTGTATCACCTGGTGTGTTGCACCCTATTTACAGGGAATTCTGACATTAATTTATGTTTTCTACCTGCCTGCAAGGGGCAATGCATGCTGAATGAACAATTCTCCTCTTACTTGGTGCAATGCATGTCACATTTTTACATTCATGTGTGCATTGTCCCTGTCTAAATACTTAGAATTACAAATGACATATTCATTGAGCAAAAATCTAACTTGATGGAAAAAATAATACTGCAGTGGAAAAAAAAGAACACATGTGACCAAAGAAAAAAGGAAATGAACAAAAGAAGACTACAACATGACAGTGCTGTTATGTTTGTTCTTGTCTGCAACATCAAGGCTCTGTGGCAGGAGGCCGCTTGACCAAGCAGATACAGCCATGAGCTCTGGCTGATTCCTAGATTCAGGTGAGGACACACCAATTAAAATAAAGGTAAGAATGTTTTATTCTATTTCTTCCAAAAGAGCCACTAAATCATATACACTCCATGTTTATCCGCTGCAGACCAAATGGCTACTTTTCAATCGCAAAATTGGAGGAAATTGTAATGAAATTAATCAAATACAATCAGAAGTGATTCATTTAAAAAAATGTCACTTTGTCAATGTGACTATTTTCTGTTGATAATCGAAATAGGCAGACAATTCAAAAACCGGACAGACACGGGCTGTCCACCAGCTATGTTCCTCTATGAGATCCCTGAAAGCATGCACTATCACTGAGATATGTGTTTTTGGATTCTATTTATATATTACAGCCCATAAATCAGAAGCACAAAAAGAATCAGAATCAGAGTACTTTATTCATCCCAGAGAGAAATTCTGTAAAAATATGTGTCAGAAGTGGGATAAGTATAGTAGGAGTAAGTATGTAATTCCTGTTGGAAATCTTGTCCTAAAAAGACAGCGGTGCGGACAGTGACCTATCAGTTTACATTTCAAAAGAGACAGTTTGATTTGAAAAGCACAAGTGTAATTCTACACCAATGATGTCATTACAATTAATAAAAAAAAAGCATTAGATCACACATCTATTAGTTCCCTGCCCTTTCCATCCTTGTTTTTTGGCCTGAGAAAACTACTAAATACTAATTCTATTTATGTGCCACGGTAAACGTGAACTTCACCTGCAATGACATAATCTAGCCCCGCCTTCTTATTTCCAGACAGCCAATCACAATAGGTCTTCTTAGCATAAAATAAGCAGACATAATGGATTGTGTATGTTTTCCTGTTTTTACCCGACGGATGTACTTTAAACCATTTGTTTCTTGTTTGAAGGTGCTTAATATGCCCTCAGCTCTATAACTTCAAAGTGTTTGTAGAGCACACGGTGACACCGTGAGTAAGATTGACAGTGATATTGATACATTGATATAAGCTACGTCAGACACCGTTTAAGTGCCCGGATGAGCCTCGGTGGTCCGGGGTGCAGGCTTCAAACCTGTAGCTGCTTAGCGGCAGAGTGGTTCAATTCCACCTTTCGGGCGGAATTGTTAATGTCTGACTCACGTAAATAATTTGATGGGCGCAAGGTCGCTAAATTCGCGTTCTGACGTAATATTTCTCACGAAATAATATTAATCGAAGATATTACAGTCTGTTTTCTTTACCTTTAAAAATTTACAGGATCTTGCTGAATCTTGAACTTCCTGTCAAGTTTCGCCTTTCACTTTTCACAATAAAAGTACAAAGTTCGGATTGAAAAGAAGAAGACACTACATTAATAATATAAACATGCAGTCCAACAGCTACGGATCCTAATCCTCTTTGCCCGGAAGGAGATACTGACTGACAGCCGGATTGAGCGACTCATTGGTGACAAATTTCTGTCCAACACCCAATGATGTTCCTCGTTTGTGTGACGACTGCGGAAATGCCCTCCGTGTGAGGTCAACGGCTGGTTAGTGTCCTTTCCTGCGTGATTTTTGGTTAACGTGGATTTATTATTCAACCTGCGTGTGCTGGAGTTCTCTTTTCTGTAAGTAAGAACAAATGTTAATAGGTTTAATAACGGTGTGTCGTAGACACACGTGTCCCGTTTCTTGAGAGAGACGACGCCAGCTGCTGTTCGTTGCGTGTTGAGGAATATCATGAACGTAGCTCACTTTCCGCTTGTGGGTTCTAATGCATTGCTACACTTTTAATTAAAACAGACTGTAGATTTCATTTTATTGGTGAATTCCAATAGCCACGAGGCAGATTTACTAAGAGGAGAGAATGATCTGGAAGTGGTGGCAGTAAACGTACTTTAAAATACGTTTGGTAGCTCCTGCATGTTTTACCACAACTTGGACCATTATCCTGCAGATAATAACAAACAAAAAATAAGAAAACATCATGGATGCCGTGGGTACTGATTTCTCTTTTGATCACCAAAGTATCCGTGTTTCTTTCTGCATATTTTCACTCTGTCTTCCAGACTTGATTTAAAAGAAAGGCCATTATGCCTCTTCATAAATACCCCCCCAAAATCTGGGAAACCTTGAAAATGAAGCAGGGAATCTATGCTCGTCTACCTAAACACTACTTAAAGTCCCTGGAGCCCAAGGAACCCACGCCTGTCCACTGGAGACCCCTGGGAGTCAAGTACAGAATCAACCCCAAAACAGGGCAGAGGGAGCGAGTTCAAGATGTCCCCATCCCCATATTTTATCCTCCAGCATCGCAGGACGGCCTGTGGGGCGGGGAAGGCTGGATAATGGGCTACAGATACGCCAATAATGACAAAGTGAGCCACTACACACATTTTATTATCTCTTTAGGGCCACAGGAGCGCATAGACTGAACATTTTACTTTCCTTTGTTTAGATGTCCAATCGTGTAAAGAAGACCTGGAAGCCACAAGTGTTTGTGCGAGAGTTGTACAGTGAGATCCTCGATCACAAGTTCAACATCCCTGTCACAGCTCGCACCCTGGACCTCATCGATGCTGTCTATGGGTTTGACTTTTATATCCTCAAGGTAAGAAGAAGCTCTCTGTGTGATGAAATAAAATCTTCCCGCTATTTCAATCACTCAAACTCTCCAACTCCTGTTAGACACCAAAGGAGGATCTGAATTCCAAGTTGGGGATGGACCTTAAGAGGGCCATGTTACTTCGTCTGGCTCGCACAGACACGGAGCTTTACCCAAATGACCCTAAAAAGAGAGTGGAAGTCTACAACAAGTATAAGGTACGAACAATACGTTTTATTTGGCTTACTATTGTCAGATGTTTTGGGAAAAGAGGGATTTTTTTTTTTTGCCTAAGTGTCTTCTATCACATAATTTCTTTGTCATAACTAGAAAAACCCCCCAAAAAATGCTTTTCTTGCTTACTCTTGGCTGAGCAGCAGTTTGAGATTCCAGAGGAAGAGGCTGAGTGGGTGGGTCTGAGTCTGGAAGAAGCTGTGGAGAAACAGAGGCAGCTGGAGAAAAAGGTACCAAAACCACCAAAGCTTGAAACTCTGAATCTTAATCAGCATCCTTGAACAACCAGACGGTGTAGACCAGATGGTGCAATATTTATGATGAGAAAGACACAAATGTTTTTCACCATTTATGCTGCAGGATTTTTGATTTATGGAATGAGTTTGAGGCTGCACGGTGGTGCAGTGGTCAGCACTGTGGCCTCACAGCAAGAAGGTTCTGGGTTCAAGTCCCGGCTCAGGCGCGGGATCTTTCTGTGTGGAGTTTGCATGTTCTCTCTGTTCCTGTGTGGGTTCTCTCTGGTACTCCAGCTTCCTCCCACAGTCCAAAGACATCAAGAGGGGACGAGGCTGATTGATACTCTAAATAGACTGTAGGTGTGACTGTGAGTGTGAATGGTTGTCTGTCTCTATGTGTTGGTCCTGTGATGGACTGGTGACCTGTCCAGGGTGAACCCTGCCTCTCGCCCGTTGATGCTGGGATATGCTCCAGCCCCCCCGTGACCCTTACTAGTAAGGAATAAGCGGAAGACGACAATGGATGGATGGATGGAATGAGTTTGACAAACTTTATCAAATAAATCCTGTATGGGCAAATAACGTCTTTTATGGAAGAAACGCTGTATTCGCGTTCAACTGAAATCTATGACCACAAAATGAGAGAAGCAGGATCATAAACTGATAGTAATGATAATGGGCTTTTGACAAGCATATCTGACATTTAAGACCTCAAGGTAACTTTTTTGCTTGAACTTAAAATTTGGTTGTTACAATGAAGCTGTGGCATGCCGCCTTCTTAAATGAGCGAAAGAGTTGCTGTACAGTGTTTAGACAGGTAAAGTCATGAATCAAGAACAAAAGAATGGAGTTTTGTCCCATCAGTTACACACAGCCGTTATGGCTTTTACTTGTTTGTTTTTGTCACTTTGTTACCGTTGGCAAACTTTTCAAAATATTTTTGCTTGTCCGCTGAGAATCCAATTTAAACACAGTCAAAACACAGCAGCGTTGAATGCACTGGCGGCAAGGTAGTTGGTTGATTGTGCAGTGGGCTGATGGGAAAATGGAGAATGTTAACCAGTTGTAGCTCGCCACCAGTGATTGCGACGAGTGGAGGAACTAAGCCAAAGGATGCAAGTAGCACAGATTAATGACCTGTAAATCTGTCTCAGTGTGACTTTCACACTAATTAGAGGGTTTGTTTGTTTACTTGGCTCTGATTGTGTTCTTTGTCCATTAGGAGCCTGAGCCGTTGTTCCTGACCTGTGTGAAAAAGCTGGCGGACGAGCTAAAAGTCCAAAAACTGTCCGAGCCAATTGTGATGAGGAGGAAATGATGACCGGAACTATGCGAGGCAAGATATCGGACTGATAGAGCCGTGGAGCTTCTGCACATGTGGGTGGGAATTTTGAGCGTGTCACTTGTTGTTGAGCCTAAGTGAACATCTGGCAGTTTCTATCTGGGAACAACACGAGATGGAAGTGACACAAATGAAGAAGTAGCACTGGAGTAACGCATATTTATTGCAGTTCTGTTTTACTTCCCCTTTGTCTCGTTTTAGTAAGGAAATCATTTCAGTGTAAATACGCCACAGCTGTCAAATAACATTCAAAATAAACCCTTTTTCTTATCCATGTGTCATGCCATTAATGAGTACGTTTGCTGCCTTGAAGCTGCAAGGAATAGTTCGATATTCTCAGAAGTAAAACGTTAGAAAGAAAATGAGCTGACTCATAAGCGTCAAGGTTAAACCGTTCTTCTGTCATCACTTGAGCATCAAAACCATTTTGGGTTTTTAAATGGTTTCTTTTGTTTTTTTAGATAATCATTACCCTTTTAAACAGATCCAGTCAAGGAGAATATGAGATCGATTCTCTAACCTAACTTAATCTAATTTAGTCTTTTCTTTTGTTCTGTCCGTCTTTCAAACAGATTAAAAGATTAAAATACACCAAAATAGGAAGTTTGGAACTGAATGCAGAAGTACAATATTGATTAAGTGTCATAAACAATATGTTAAAAAACATAATAGGGTCTTCGCAGAAGTACCTTCTGGCTCAGGCCCTAATAAATAAATCCTATGTGTATGGAAAGCTGCAGGAGGAAGCAAAAGCTAACTTGTTCCCATGCCTTATCGACTGCAGTTACCTGTCCAAATATAGCAGTTATGAATACCTCTTTTCATATGTACATATATACACATCGAACCAAAAATTGTGGTAGTCCTATATAAAACCCATATGCTGAACAATATTTCAGTTGTATAGTCAACCCATCACCCTACAATCACCTGTCCCAATACATCAGCGTATCAAATAACCAGTACAGTCTATTCAGAACATTTGGGAAATCAGGTGATGTTCTGTCTTTTTTTGGCCACTAGATGGAGGTAAAATGTTTGAAATTATTCAAGTTGCTGTCTGAAGCTCGGATGTGACGACTGTTGAACAAGAGAGGTTTGTTTGATTTCAATTTTAAGTTATGGCCACCAGAAAGTAAGACTTTAAAACCATTAAACTACATGAATATATGTCAAATTACAGTGTAGAGTGACTTTTTTTCTACACGTGCCTCATGAAAACAGAACTGGTTGTGTTGACTTCAGATCTGATTATTTTGAGACACCTCAGTAATCAAACAGTCCATATTTAACATGTTTTTTTGCATTCACATAATGACTAACACATAAAGATATGTTACCTGGAAACAGTTTCTCTCCAATACTTGTGGTTTGAATGTTGTGACAGTGTTGTCAATCTGCCGTTGGAGTGTACAATTATAGCACCATGGGGAGTCCCTGTCGGGGACTCCCGTGGGTGTTGTTACAGGGCAGCGTAGATGTCATGCCTGGCTTCTGTAAATGGAGAGAATCCTCCAACTAAACATACAAGCTCAATTTGGAATTCCCCTTTATCCATATAAGAAGTTTAACTGTCAAACTTCTACGCACGCTAGGTGCAACATTTAGCCTTTTTTTTTTTTTTGCACACATTTGAAACTGAAATTGAAAACTTGGCAGTCGTTAATAAGCTGGGCGTCATTAAAAAAAATCTTCAATACCAGTGACTGAACGATACTTTTTTGCATAAAGAATCAAATCAATTCTAACAAAATGAAAACTAGGTTACAAATATTTTGGTATGATTTTTAGCTCTGACATTATCAAACATTCTAAACTTTTATAACATGAAAATATGAAATAATTCACAACAATGTGGTGTGAGGGGATTTTTTTTTCTGTTCTAAGTCTTGAATTGCGTTTCAGCATGAGCTTCTGAGCTGTTAAAACATTACATATATATATATATATATATATATATATATATATACACACACACCAAGTCCAAATGAAGCAAACTATGTGTGAAGAAAATCATTCAACAGGTAAAATATCAGCAAGGACAAAAGGAATATTCGTTTTTAAAAAAGCCAAAACAAATAACTTTCAGCCAAAACCAGTTCTATGACCTCCCTCTCTGTGGCATTTTTTACAAATCGCAGACGATGTGTGCAAGCACCTCGTCAATGTACTTCATGTTCACCTGCTGTCTGGGCGTATCAGGATGCATTTATAGAAGCAGCAGTAACAAAGCAGTGGCTTTAATGACCATCGGTGTTTAGGAGGATCTTTTGTATGTTATGATCACACAAAGGTGACGGGAAATGAACGGATGGTTGAAACGGCTTTAATGAGAGTGTAAACAATTTAAAATAAAAGGAACTGGTCGGTCAAGACGGTCGGCTGAAGGACTGAAGCAGATGTTTTGGAAGCAAAGTTAAAAACTTGGCTTGTGCCATTGATGAGGAAAAAATCCAGCTACGTAGCGACGTAGAAACCTATGTCTTATATTTTTGACCAGGTCTAAACCGAGGATACCGCTTAACTCTCAGGTAATTGAAACTGGCTACCGCTTTCTTAAAGAATAACTTTGGTCCACAATACTGAACCACTTTGGATGTTTTAGGATTAAAGATGTGCCTTTAGACACCATGCTGACTAACTACAAGAGAATTTTAGAAGATTGGAGACTACAGGTATACCTTTTAATTTAGATTCATTTTTTTACAATCCCTTTGAACACATTTTCTTTGCTTGTCACCTACGGCTGTATTGTGTGAGTTTATTCTCGGTACTTTGACTGTATGATCATTTTTGTTTTTGTTTTTTGTTTTTTTCGAAAGGCTGGGGTTCCCTTTCAGAAAAATGCTGCATAAGTAAATTTACCATAATGATTTATGTCAGCAGTAATCTCCCCATTAAATTATCCTCTCACCCAACTCTGAACTTGATCATTTCCTTAAAATGATTTCATTTTTACTAAACTCTACGTGAACACTGTGATTCATATAGATAGAAATACCCCTGAAAGAAGATCCTCCAGTATGATGGATGTTTCCTGTAGCTGTTGAGGACGTCCGGCTGCAGCTCAATTCACCGAAACCACTTTGCAGCCTAAAGTGGACAGGAGTGTTTGAGATGCTAGTGAGAACATGTCCAAACAAGCCTCAGCAGCAGAGAATGGTGTTAATCTTTCACAGGAAGTCAAGTGTGTGTCTCTGTATGTGATGAAGATCAAAGAGCTTGGAAACCAGCCCAGTGTGGAGTTTCCCATCAGACACAGTGACACCTGATCCGCCAGGCAGCTCACTCTCAGGAGCTGAACCAAGCACTTCATGTCCCTTCTTAAGTGAACGAAGTTTCCTTGTCACCTATGTGAAATTACGTTTTTCTTTAGATATTTACATTAATAATAATTGGTTACACCACAATCAACCTCCCAGAGCTCACCTGGCAAGGCAAGGCAATTTAATTTGTAGAGCCCGTTTTCACAAACAGTTTGTCTCAAAGGGCTTCACATGGCATCATAACAACATCCTCTGCCCTTAGACCCTCACATCGACTGAGGAAAAACTCCATAGAAAACCCTTTTAACAGGGAAAATCTAAGAAACCTCAGGGTGAGCAACAGAGGAGGGATCCCTCACCCAGGACGGACAGGCGTGCAGTAGATGTTGTTACAGACAAGAAAACAGTTTACAATGCAAAATGTGGGAAACATGGAAATGTTAACAACAGCTGAAGAAGGAAGCTTCTGGTAGGGGAGGCAGGGAGAGCAAGCCAGCTTGATGGGGGACTGGATGGCAGACTGGTTCATGGAAGGGGAGTGCGGGCCGGTGTAACAGTAGGGAATAAGGGGGGTGGGGGGGCGATGCAGGCGGCAGTTGGGGCTCTGGTGGATCTGTGGAAACACAGAGAGACTGCGAGACACCAAGGCCAAACTACAAAGTGCAACAAGTAGTGGTAATGACAGTTCCAAAAATGTGCAGGGAGGAGAGGAGGAGAGAGGGGGAGAGGAGAGGAGAGGAGAGGAGGGAAGGGCTCCATGTAACCTGATGTGTCCCCCAGCAGTCTAAGCCTGTAGCAGCATAGCTATCAATGGTTCAGAGCTACCTGAACCAGTCCTAACTGAAGGCTCTGTCATAGAGGAAGGAAGTCATTACACTCCCTGCATTCTCAGCATCACAGCAGCTCACTCACAAACTATCTCACACACCTGCTGAGGTGCTGCAGGGCCTCAGGAGACACGCACACCACTAAAACAAAGAGGTACAGGCTCTCACATGTAATATAAAAGTGTAAATAGTTTTTTTTTTTAACTGATTTTAAAAACCATAGATAAAAATGTTGCAAATGTCTTAATCCAACTTTAATATTGTCCTCTTCCTTTATATGTTTTGGCAAGTGTCAAACACTGCTTATGTACAATACCACCACTACTTGTGTTGGAGTGAGAGAAAAGTTTTCTGCACCCTTAGAAAAAACCTGATTTAACATATTTTTGTCTGATTTAACAGTTGTGTTTCATTTTTTAGGGAGTGTTAAGATATTTATGTTCAAATGTAGGGAGTAGGATTGAGAAGATGTTGAGAAATAGTATGCACAGACAATAAAAAAAACAAAAACAAAATTAAAGTATTTGTTCATCCCCCGCCTAGCCATTGCTTACCTTGCTGATTATGGTTGTGCCACTGTGGGTACTATTTTTGATCTTCTTGAACTGCTGTTAAATGTAGTGTTTTGTCTGATGAGCACAGCCTTTTGCATAATTACTTCTTCTTTCTTTTTCACGTTCAAGTAAAGTAATTTGAAAATAATAGATGGATCAAAAACACGATTGGAGATGAAGTATTTCTTAACCTGGGATGTTAAAAAAAAAAAAGGTAATCCTCCAGTCTGTCTCAATATGTAAAAATTCTTCAGCAACTTGAAATTGTTCCCGATAAGCATGTGGTCTCGTAAGTCTGACTCAGCAGATACTCAGCCAGCTTCTTTAAAGAGGAAATTAAGATTTTTTTTGTTAGATGCATTTCTGAGGAAATGACTGAGTGTGTGAATAATCATGCTTGGAGGCATCCAAACTAAAAAAAAAAAAGAAAGAAAAAAGGAAGCATTATTTTTGCTTTTTAAGGGAACAAGTCATTCAAGATTCTCTGACATTTCAAGCTCAGCTATAAATAAGTGATACCAAATGAGCTGCCAAGTTTCATTGTTTTTCTCATGTTGGGAATGTGGCAGCTCATTTGAGTCACCCTGCAGTCTTTTCTCTCTCCCTGGGCACTTAATGGACTCAGTGGCACGACAACAAAACCCAGACTGACGTTTTATTAATTTCTCTGATGTACTGACATCACAGTACAACAGCAAAGGGGTGGAATGGACATGTACGCTTAGCAGGTGAGTGAAACTGCAGAACAAAGGGCACTGACGCACACAGAAACAGCTACGGACACTAAAGACTGGTTTCTATTGCAGTCAAGTAGATTAAATATCAAACATGCCCACTCGTGTGATTGACAGTAACAATATGAAGAGCAAATCTAAGTCTACTGTACTCAGGTTTGTTAAAATTAAAAACCTACTGCTGACAACTTCTTGTAAGTCAGGTCGTCTACCCAAAAATCACACTAAAAAAAAAAAAAAAATCAAAATGCCTACAGTACATAATTTCAGTGGAGTCACAGATGATTTACTACAACAGACAGCAAGTTATGGAAGGTTTCCACAAGGCAAAACTGATTTAAGTCTTTTTATGCTACATGCTAACAGAGCATCACCTTCTAATGACCCCTTAGATTTAAGATTAATGCTAGCAGCATTTACAAACAAATATGTAGGAATGTTAACTGGCTCCCATTGACTAACACCTTGACCAGCAAGGCCTGCAGGTTTAAATGGAGAGGGCAAATTAAGAATCAAGACTACAAATGGCTCTAAATTCATCACAGTGCAAAGAGCTGGAGCAAAGGAAGCTAAGTGCTAAGCTCTAACTCTGGGAAAGTTAAAACTTTTTAGGAAATATTCATGTTTTTAATGTCAAAAAAGTTACATTACAATACAAGTATCTGTACAGTTAATATGTTGCTGTACTGGCTAACTGTCAGTTAGCTTAGCATAACAAGGGGAAACAGCTTGCAAAACTGTTTCACTGAACGAACAAAAGAAATCAATTGCTGCTGTTTCGTAGGAGTCTATGTACCCGCCGTATTTTGGTGGCAGCAGTGTGGCCAGGACTACAAGTCTCTACTCCCCCACCCTGCCAAGAAATGATCAGAGCCCCAGATAAGCGTCATCCACCCTTCATGCTAAGCCTTCCCTTCAACTGGACAGAGAGGACAGTATAAATGTGCTTCATGATGCAGACTTTCCCGTCTTCATATTAGGTCTTCTTCTAGCTTCACCTGAACCACATTAGAGGGGCTGTCCTGCGGCTCCGACTGCAGAGTCTGGTTCTCGTTGACCAGCCTGTTGAACTGCAAGTCGCTATAATGGGAGAAGTCCTGAGTGTACAAGCCAAAGTTCTGGTTTAGGTTCGCATCCATGTTTGTAAATGTAGAATTGCCATCGGACACCTGGTCGAAGCCAGAGGGCATCGACGAGATGAAGGTCGGGTCAGAAAACATGTCCCGCAATGCAGGTGACTCAAGCAGCTGATTGATGAGAGTCATTTCATCGCTGCCAATGTTTGGCTCCTCTGGAGACATCATCAGCGGTGCCTGCAGGAAGTGGAAGGACGGCTCGGCTGCTGGTGTGCACTCTGCTGCAGATACAGAAATTAATTACTGAAGAGGAGATAAACTCCAGCCAGAAATACATTCAAGGCATTAATATGAATCCCAATATCTTGAATTTAAAAAAAAAAAATCTAAATTTTTGCCAGCGAAAGAAAAGATTTTAAGATGTTTCTGGATAATTAGAGGGGGAAAGACAGATTTGATCCTAACTTAGATCAAAAACTTTTAAAATAGAAGATACAGTAGAAAAGCCTCTGTAACTAAACTAATTCTATGGGTTTACGTTGGGTATAAACTAGAATGCTATCAATACTACAATGTTATACTACGATTAAAACTGGATGTTCTGATGAGTCAACTGTAATGGGATTTTCATACTCAAACCATTCTATAGATAGCAAGACGGTCTAATTCCATAAAAACTTAAAACATCTTTCCTCTGTTGTGTCTCTGTTCCTCTTTTTACTTTTAATATCACGTTTTCATACTTGTGAGACTGTGAGATACTGTCGAAAGTCATGACAAAAGTCAGTGAGTTATTTTACAGTATATCTCCTCACTGCCTCAACACTCCGTGAGGAGAAAGTGAACATTAAAAGTGAAGGACTCACCTGTCATACAAGGTTTCTCTCTGAAGCTGATGTCTGATTTTATTTTTCTCTTCCGTTTCACTGCGTAAGGATCTGTAATCGGAAAAGATCCGAAAAATCAGCAAACGTAGGAAAAATTAACCTCCTGTCAGTGTGTATCATCCATAATAACATATTGGCTTTTTTATCCAGAGAGATTTCAAACCTGGGTTGTACGGATGATACGTGAAGGTGACCGGCTCGCTTTCCATCTGGTCCGAGAGACGCCGCAAGGTGACGCTGACGTCAACTTCTTCTGTAATGTCCTGGTCCTGGTAGGGCGGAGTCTTGAACACAATGGCAATCTGTCGGTGCACGTCTGTCTGGGCAAATTCTCCACTTGCTTTCCACGACCCTCGCCTGAAGATGATCTCGATGTCATCTGTGGACCATTAAGAGAGGCATTAGATGGGAATTGTATTTATCCTTTAATGTTCTTCCCATTTCAGCATATATATTTTCATGTCTCGTAACCCAAAAAGGGGATTTAACTGTGAGGAATTACATTTTACAGAGCCTTCCTATTGTGGGAAAAAACAGCATGATTTCTATTTTACAATTGTATTTATTTCTGAGCACAATTCCAGTCACTGGTCGCAATTTATTCTTCCTCTAAGTGTATCCACTGGTGGCAGCTATGATTTCATGTTAGCATCTCGCCTAGCTAGGTATTTAAGTAACTGCATTTTGTGACCTAGTGCAGTACATGCAGATTTGAATTCTGGAGTACAGCTCAGCCACGCTGAGGGCAGTTATTTAAACTTACTTCACAAACACTCAAATCCCATACTGATCTGTCACCTACTTTCTTTCTTTTTAAACTAGTTTCATTAGGTTTAGGAGTGTCTCCAGAATGCGAAGCTGCATGTACCACAATAAAAACCAATACTCCATATCTCTTAGTTTTTCCCACCAAAACGTGTTCCATTGCATTTGCTTGGGAAGTAAGAGGTCATTTTCCAAAACCAAAGTGACACAACGTCTGTTATGTGCAGTGGACCAGGCTAAGTGTCCACATTAAATCAGGGCCGTCACAAGTTTCTCCGTGTCCTTTCAGAGATGAAATCAGGGGCAGCCAAGTTGTGATTGGGCAGTGGGTGGACCAATCAGCTCATAGAAATGGCAGAGTCTGATTTACACTATCACACAGTTTCAAAAAAGGGCAGGGAAACTCCACTTTACCAATATGGTCATGGCAGCAAAAGCACAGTAACAGCAGTGCTAAAAGCCTGATGAGTTGCTTATATGACAGGAACAACAAAACCATGAGATATGGCAACGGGACATAAGGTTTGAAAAAAAAAAAAATTATGACCAGGCATGGAGTATCTGTACCAGCCATTAAGATCATTGGGATTAAAATTAAAAAAAAAAAAAAAAAAAGTGAATGCAGAAAATTTAGCCAAAAAGTTGATAATCCAACCCACAATTTCATGTTCGGGCAGTTATTTAGGAGCTGTCATGTTTATTTAAAGAAAATGACCATAATATGTTGCATTTTGTTTCCTTAAAAGTAAAACCCCAAATTTAATTGATCTTTCTTGAGATTTGGAAGTTAATACAAGCAGAGGGGCGCTTTTTGGACTCAGTGACCAGGTTGGAACAGTTCTCAGCTGGATGTTTTAGAGACTTAGATCCAATAAAATGTGACTTTTTTTTTTTTTCATGGGCAACACAACAGATACTCGACTCTACCGACTGACGTGTCAGCACATCAGATACTATATTGGTGGAACACCACTAACCGGTCAATATCGCATTCATATGGTATGCTTCTCTCACCTTTCTGTACTTTGTCACAAAGCATGTAGATCTCCGTCTTTCCGGAGCAGGGGCCTCTATAATGGTTCAACTGGCTGATCTTAAGCTGTGATGTAGTTGTGGCTTCTAAAATGGAAACGCACAATAGCAAAAGATGTTTAGAATCAGGAAACACAGAAATAATATCTGGTACATTATGGTGTGGTTAATAAATAAAGAGAGTGTGTCTCACTCTTGTCATAGATGGGGTTGGACACCACAGGGCTGAGGCAGTCCTTCCTGCCGTCTTCCCACTCAAGCTCACACTGGAAACACAGACGCACTGCATTCATGTCCATATCTTCAATGCCCTTTGAGTGACCCGCTGAGAAGACACACACATCATCACTATATGTTTCAAGAAGTCACATCCTCCTTTTGTATAAGGAAAGATATCATTTGGTGAAGTTGGGAGCTGTCTTACTTTGAAAGGGGTCAATATTTTGGCTTTTTCTCTTCTGAAGCGATACATCCAGCTCTTTCCTCCTCACACACTGAATGCCCAGGTTAGAGAAACTGTTGAAACAGGCACACCACATTTTTGATGATGATCAGAAAAAGAGGTCTTAGAGAAAAGAGCAAAAATAACATGTCATGACATAAGAGATGGATGTGTACCTGTGACGTCGGTTGCTATGAGGATTCAGTGTCACCACGCATATTCCTGATCCGTTAGGGCAGTCTTTTCCCACAAGGCAGTGGGGGTGTGGCCGGTGTGGAGGGTCTTTGGTCACCAAGGAGACGGTAACTGTGACCTTCTTTAGGTGTTCAATGGGACCCTGAATCTGAATGTGAAAATAGGTAAGGAAGACAAAAAAAAGAAAAGAAAAGGCGGGGGGGGGGGTAAATACATCATCCAACCACAGAGAATGAGAATTTTCTTGGTGCTTCTTTGTGCCTCCTCACACACACACACACACGTGCACACACACACGTGCACACACACACACACACACACACACACACACACACACACACACACACACACACACACACACACCAAGATTTAAGGTCTGATACACAATAGTTTCAAAAGCACTGCAATATAGAGATTTATATAATTTATATAAATGTGTGTAAGCTTTATATACTTAATATAAAGATGAAAATATCCAGAGTAGCTAACAAATTGTTCATACTCCTTTTTTGTGCATTTATTTGGTAAATTAGAAGATTCCTTCAGGTTTTAACAGATCTCGCTTCAAGAAATAATTTGAAATAAATTGAAGACCTACATGATGGACATATCTGGAAAAAAAAAAAAACGTTCAGAAGTTTAGCCCATGCTGTCTGTATCCCTCTACTTAAGTAGGTATTAAAAGTCTCATTTTGCAGTTACCAATTTAACAATAAAAATTTCATCCGGGTTTGTAAAAAACAAAAAACAAACAAAAAACAAATTAGACCTGAAAAAAACCGGTACAGATAAATTTTTCTAACATAAAACTGTAATATTTACCTAATCCAAATGCTTTTATTCTGAGCTTCGTAAGTGTGTGATGGTCTTCTATGTGTTGAAGATGAGTGTCAGAGTGTGGAAGTAGGGCATCATAAACCATGTCTTCGACCACACATGGTTTGGGTTTTGTGGGGACTTTCTGATTTTGACTCTAACCCACATCTTCTCGTTCCACCCATTTGCATCAGTTGAGATGGGATGGGCTGGGGTGAAAGGGTACACACCAACCAAGATCAGCTAGTAAATCCCCCTTTTCAGGTCCACAATAAAACCCACATTCAGCTGAAAGACATAGATTAGCTGCTTAGTAGACGTAATGTACCTCTATTGCAGGCTGAGTCTTGTTGGTTTCGGTGCCCGATGCCCCCAGAATGCTGCCTGCCGAGCGCCCCTCACACTCATAGCGAAATCTCATGCCTCTTTCTTTGGGCTCCTCCACTACCACCAGTTTGGGTTTCTCCAGGATCCGCTCCAGCATCTCTGTCTCACACTGCCCCTGAGAGGAGAAGGTGCCAGAAGTTTTCGAGGGAAGCAAACATGAAGAACCCCGAGCGCGGCGAGAGGAGGCAGCCCGGGAAGGATGAGACATTTCCCTGGAAGAGCACGACTGCTGCAGGGGCTGAGGAAATGTGCAGCTTGACTGGAGAAACAAACAGAAACATAACTTCAATAACCCATCCAGAATGGAAACTTCTGCTGTTACCAAGATGGACACTTGAATAGGACGCAACTAAGAACAGATGCAATATATGTTGGAGGAACGGGAACCATCTTGAAGTCTGTCAGATTTATCAGTTTAATTTCCTTTTGCAGATTATTCCACCTGTCTGGAGCAGAAACATAAAGGCCTGGCACAAAACTGCCCTTTTATAAATAGCAAATGTACACGCACAAAGAAATCACAACACAAACCTTACGGTCAGAACGACTATTCCTCCGGTGTATCACACCTGCCTCACTTCAGGAAGACAACAGGGCCGACAATATGAACCAAATCATTTCCTGAGCAGAAAATCATTACAACTATTAAAAAAGCAATTCACCGAGATGCACGCACACCTGACTCTTTACAGGGAATGTGAGATGACACTCTAATTGGTTGAATCCATGTTACACCATTTGTCACAGGCAGGCTGCTCAACGTTTAACTAATCTGAATATAGTGGACACACCCAAAGGAACTCTTGTTTTAAATTATGTCCAAAAAATCATGTGAATAGGGCCGAACAGCAGATTGATGTCTTCTGACATTCTGAAATAAAAGTAAAAAACTAGAAGAGATTAAATACCGCCACCATGTCAATATGACATCAGACACAGGGAAACCAATGCTTGTGACCACATGACTCCCTTCTCAGATATTGTAGAGCAGAAACATGATAACGGATTACCAGAATAACTTAATAAATACAAATATTCCAATGACTCAAACAGCACTGAGGACAATCAACTCAGGGCTCCAGAGAAGAGTCCATCCATCCATTTTCTTCCGCTTACTCCTATTAAGGCTGGAGCCTATCCCAGCAGCCTTCAGGTGAGAGAAAGGGTTCACCCTGGACAGGTCGCCAGTCCATCGCAGGGCCAACACATAGAGACAGACAACCATTCACACTCACAGCCACACCTACGGTCAATTTAGAGTATCAATCAGCCTCGTCCCCTCTTGATGTCTTTGGAGTGTGGGAGGAAGCTGGAGTACCAGGAGAGAACCCACACAGGAACAGGGAGAACATGGAGACTCCACACAGAAAGATCCAGTGCTACAGCTGAGCCTCAAACCTGGAACCTTCTTGCTGTGAGGCGAGAGTGCGAACCACTGCACCACCGTGCCGCCCCTCAGCGAAGAGTAAGGGTTCAACTAATGTCCAGCTGAACATGATATTTAAAAGAGGTGACAACTTTGACTATCTTCACATCATCAGCGTCAACTCAGTTTCATTTGCATTCAGCAGCAGGCTGAGTTGAGTGAAGTGCTCCATATGAACTGTCATAGTAACATGTGGGTCTGCAATGAAGGGCATTACACAGAAACAGATGTTGTCTTTATTGCTGCTGCTTCTGATGACGACAACGTGTTTGGACTCAGTGATGCCTGCATCACGGCACCATTAAACTGAGCCAGCACGTTCTCCAATCATGCAAGTACTTTCTGTCATTAGAGTTAAATATTTATTCCTTTCTCCTCCTCCTCTTGATGTTATTTTTCCATTACAACACCCACCACCAGCTTGCCCACCCCCACTCATACTTTAATACTCCTCTCTGAGCTGCTTTTACTTTTCTTCCTCTTGTTGATGATCAGTGCCTGAACACATGGCCCGCATGTGATGTAAAAAAAAAAGGCAAAATGACTGCAGAAAAAAAAATCATGCATTATTTTTTGCAATTATTTAAGTTAAGTATGAATCAAACCTGCACAGAACAAATATGTAGAGTCTCTGTTCCTGGTGAAGCAGGCTGAGGTCCTGTTTTTTCTCTCTCGAGCCACAGATGTCTGCTGTCAAAATGCTCCCGTTAGTACCGGCCACCGTGTTAGCCCGGGCATTCCTATTAGCTCTAAAACTCTACAGCTAAACAAAAGCTCAGCAGCCACAGAACAGGAAATAGGAAGTCAGTTCAACCTGACACACATCAACCAATTGGAGAAAGAGCACTGGGCGAAGAATGCAACCTTTCACCCCGGGTGGGTTTGGCTACGAAACACAGAGGATGACAAAATGAAAGTAGGAGTCAAATTACAGGTTTTTTTTTAAAGTCATTCTCCCTCCCTTTCCTCTCTCTCTCTCATCGGCCTCCTTGCACAGAGAAGCATGCTGAGGAGGTGTGTCAGCCTCGATCACAGGCCACAAACACTTTGACTATCAAGAAAAACAGTCAGTCACTGTATTTGTACCATCGCAAATACAGCTAGGGAACCGTGTGCCTTCCATCGCCTGTCTTATCAGATTACAAGTTGTCTGATCTCTCATCTGCCTGTGAACCATATGGTCAGTTTTCTTCCAGCACCTTTAAGTCCTTAGTTAACCTCCAGACCAAAGCTTCAGTCACCTGCTTTTACATCCTAACAAAAGGAGAAAGCTGACAGGCTTTAAAATGAGATAACTTTTCAGGGGGACGTGAAGGTCTGATACACACAGGAATACAGAGAGAAGTAAAAGATTTGGTGGGCTAAAGTGAGAATCTTTCTCAATCTCCACTTTTCTGATGTACTATTGAGTCAACTACTGTAAACACAATCATGTGATCTCCAGGAGGAACAGCTGTTGTAACCATGCAGTAAATAAACACATGAGAAGGCCATGTTTGAACATTTATAGGAGAGCAGATTTGATTAATGATCCAAATTTTGTGTAGCTGTCAGTCTTGAGATTAAAGATAAACATGATCAAATCTGTTGGAAGAGAGCAGTGCTGGAATGTGTTTTCAAACACTGAATTAGGTCAGCATTGTTCCCTTGTCTCAAGGTCAGTGGCAAGATTTTCAGTTGAATATCTCAAACAGGGGCTGTGGGTAACATAAACTTCGGATATTTTCACATTTTGTTATAAGGCATAAAACACATGAGTAAATACAGCAGTCAAGAATCTTAAGTATTTATGTCCTGAAATGACGGTAACTAACAAGCTGATAAGTGTCACTACAGAAGTTGTCGCTGACACTAAAACATTGTCACGTGACAACAGAGGAAGCCTTCAGCTAGATTAGGTGAACGTTAACTTTTACTTGTAACGACTGCCTTTAGGCTTCCAAATAATCAAAGACATTCAGCTGTGGCGGCACGGTGGTGCAGTGGTCTGCACTGTTGCCCCACAGCAAGAAGGTTCCGGGTTCCAGTCCCGGCTCGGGCACAGGATCTTTCTGTGTGGAGTCTGCATGTTCTCCCTGTGCCTGCGTGGGTTCTCTCTGGTACTCCAGCTTCCTCCCACAGTCCAAAGACATCAAGAAGGGACGAGGCTGATTGATACTCTAAATTGACCGTAGGTGTGACTGTGAGTGTGAATGGCTGTCTGTCTCTATGTGTTGGCCCTGTGATGGACTGGCGACCTGTCCAGGGTGAACCCCGCCTCTCACCTGAAGGCTGCTGGGATAGGCTCCAGCCCCCCGGTGACCTTTAACAGGAATAAGTAGAAGAAAATGGATGGATGTTCAGCTGTGAAACTGAACGTGTAAATTTATAACCATTTGTTCGCTTATTGTCTGCAATCATAGAAAATCCAGGATTTAAAAAAAATCTCATCAGTTTCTCGGCGATGCTAACTTCCTTGTTGGCCTACAAGTATATCTCATCCCTGCATCACGCGAACGTTCATGGGACAAACTGCCTAGCAGCCTCCATCAACCTGTCCAGTTGTAGCTGACATCCACGTTGTTCAGACTTTTAATATATTGTGTGAGGAGAAAACAATAAATAAATATCAGAATAGGTTTTAAGTGTTTATTTGGTGAAGTTGTCCCCATCATTCTTCACTTGGGGAGTTGCTGAGATTAACATGAAGGTGGGAAAAAATAGAAAGAATGTCACATTGACCTTGACGTTTTGGATATCAAACATTTCATCATTTAACCTGAAATGTTATCATCCACCTATACCAAATATGAGGGAATACCCAGGAGATATTACTTTCACAAGAAAAGAATGGATGTAGGTATTCTATGTATGCATAGACGGACAACATGAAAACATAATGCCCCTCACCAGGGCTGTTGCCAACACAGAGAAATAAAGGTGAACATCTGTGTGGGACATGCTGACTGTATGTGGCAATGTCAAGCGATACTTCCCACAATGCATTCCTTTCATTTCCAAGGCAAAGTGTGTTTTTCTCAGCAATGACACATCTCACACACAGTAAAACTGTTTTCACAGACTCTTAACAAGAAAGCATGACCCAAGCAGTGTCTTCTTTTGTTCAGCCTTCCCTGCCACAAAGTGGTTAACTCAAATTTATGAAAATGTAGGAAACCTCTAACCAGGGTAGAAACCAGATGAGCCCACACTAACAGACCAGAACAGTGATAACGGACGCCACAATTTCTTAAAAGCCACCCACCTGGCATGTAGTGCCTCTGGATACCAGCACCGGCTGAGATGATGGTGAAGACAAGTTCTGTCGCAGCATCCTGCGGTTCTGACCTTGTGGTTGGGAGAGCAGGTCCACAGGGGGAGGAGGTGGCCCAGGGAGGGGGGCGCCAGATCGGTCACCATCTTCTTTGATAATCTCTTGGATAAGATCTGTAAATAAAACATGGTAAAGTGTCACTAAACCAACGCATAGGAGCTCAAAATAGAGATATAAACCAAATTGTGCGATTGCTTTCATCGTTGAGTGAATACTGAAGCAGTCAAAACTCATTTCTGGCTAACGAGGAAGACTGCAACTAACATGATATCATTTTATTAAATTACATGGAAGAAAGGGCGGTCCTAGGAGAAAATATTTCACAGTACGTGTCTTCTATTCAGTGAGCATTAGAATGTTTGCTTAATAAATCTACTGACGATGAGACAGGATGCATTAAGTACCTGAGTGGTTTACGATCTCTTTCTTTTCCTTGTTTCATGGCTCAGTGTTGTTTATGGAACAGGAACTTTCCCTTTTCATCATCCCAGATTCTAGCACCGTTATTTTCTATTTCACAATGTATTTTACAATAAAGTTTATAAGTTATTACCCCCCCCCCCTCCCATCCGTGCTTGCTAAGTTAAACAAGAACTTGTTCAGTTTTGGAGTAGGTCTGTATCACATGGAGACAAATCGGTCTTCTCACATTTAGTTCCTTGACCCTCTTGGAGTCTTTTGTCTCATTAAAAAACAACAACAACAAAACAGAATAATGAGTCTCTCAATAATGAGCCAGAGTTTGAGAGCTGTCTCTCACTCCCTGAAACTAAGTAGTTAGCTTGGTTACCTTAAACTCCTGACTATTTCAGCTCAGTTTACAAACACTTGATTGACATTTGCTATGAATCTACCTTCTAGCTGCTTTAATATTAAAACATGATTTCCTCATGTTTTGTTTTTTTTTTTAGAAATAAGCTGGAGTCAATGATGGGACCAGTCCACCTTCTGTATCAACACACAGCTGTTGGTCTCATTAAAAACATCATGGACCAAAACATTACAGTCACATAGTGAGTCATGATATATCATTCACATAAAAACACTCAGTGAATCTGGTTTCTACATGGATGCCCTTCCAGTTTAAAAATGACTGTTAACCAGTGCATTCGTACTGGGACGGTTCAGTCCACCATGCATGACTGGTACCAACTAACCAACCAGTCTGGATGTCTGCAGTCCTGGTGAGTACAATATCAACAATCAATGCACTGCAGACCAACTCATCAGCTAACTGAATGTTGAGGGCAACTATTGCGATATGTGTAAATACTCTGTATATCATGTTTTGAATTTAGTATATCTTTGGATATTCACTTGTAATTACATTGATATGGATTGGATTTTATATTTCTGAGATGTGAAGGGTTATTTTTTTTAGTTTTAAGTTTGTTTGTTTTTTCATTACATTTATTCAGGTAGCACAATCAAAGATAACCAAACAACTCGTGGATTACATCTTCTAAATCAGGTCTGAAAGCATGCCTTCACATCCCAGCACACAAGTTCAGGTAAAACAAGCGCTCACTCACCGAAGTCTGACAGGTCTCGCTCTGCAGGAGAAACAAAAAGTAAACAGGTGAACACACAGACCATGAATGTAGGTGGAGGTGAGTCGTAAAGCTGTAAGAGAGAGAGCTAAGAATGGGTGTTGGCCCCTTTTCTCTGCTTAATCACATGGCGATGATGTCAGCCGTCTTACACACACATACACACATTTACCAGAGGTGCCGTTGAAAATGTCCATGTCTTTCATCATCCCGCGTTCTTGTCAGAGACTCGTAAGTCCGCCACCGTGATGATTTGACGTTCGAGATATATCTTTTTGTTCTCGTCGAGACAAACTCTAGTCTTCAAGTTAGAAAGCTCCAGGAACAGTTGTCTCCACTGCGGGTGAAAGCCATCTGTGTTCAATGAAGTGTTTCCTTCAGTTACGTTTCTGCAGCTGCCGCCATCTGATTGGCTGCGGCGATACCTACGCGTAGGTTTGGAAATCCCCACCAAGTCACGCGTCCGCACTCAATCGCTCCAGTCCCGTCCCCTTCTGTCGGACAGTGCAACCAACCGCTCATTTCCTTACTCATTGTGTTTGATCCATAGAATTGATTTAACACCGAAAAGAGAAAAACAAATGTCCGAGAGATACATTCTTATGAGACCTCACTCGAAGGTGTAAAATGACCAGGAGCTACGATAACAAACCTTTACCAAACATACCACTATGTGACTAAGAGTAAGCCTTAAACCACTCCGGAATCGCAGTATTTCTGATTTTTTAGCCAGAATTTCCCCACATTAATGGCGTCTTTCATATTTCTCCTGGTTGCATCATCCCGCTGCTACAATTCCTGGTTCCCGCACAACGGAGGGAGACACAGGAATGTCTGATTCCATCATGAATATTCATCATCGTTAAACTGCATCAACAATACCAGCCTGTTTTGTATCTGGCCTGCAGAAAAGCAAAGATAAACAAAACCCCATACCGTCACGTTTTGAACGTCGACTCAATGTCAACTTTTAAGATTCTGGAGTCACGAAGCGCAGCAGAGACACCCTGTGGCGCCGCGGACAACAGCAGGCTTCTTCAGAGAAGCGGAAAGTGAAATGCAGTAGTTTACAGGAAGCAGGTGGCCTTGAGACATCAAATAAATAACCGAAGTAACTGAATAAAAATTAACTGTAAAGTGAAGGAAATTTGGAAAATAGTTAAGCTTGATGCTCATCACTTGTGCAACTTTCATTATTGTGAAAGTTGTGAAATTAATCCCGAAGACAGAAAAGGCAATGGACTACTGGTATTGATTTACCTCCATGGTAGTTTCAAACACTGAGGTGATTAAAAACTGTATATCTGTTGTCTTACGCCCATTCTCATGTTTCATTGCAACTGTTACACATCGATGTACACACAGAGTTGAGAAAAGAGGGGATTCAAGCTAAAACTCAACAGAGACTCAAAGTCACCCTGAAGATTTAAAGCCTTTTTAAACCAGGGGTGTCCAAACTGGTCCAGTAAGGGCCGCAGGCTGGCTGCAGGTTTTCATTCCAACCAAGCAAAAGCAACACCTGATTCTACTTAGATCAACTAAGCTGTGTCCACACAGCTCATTTGTTGGATCAGGTGTTTTTGCTTGGTTGGAATGAAAACCTGCAGCCACACCAGCCCTTACTGGACCAGTTTGGACACCCCTGATTTAAACAAACTGCAGCCATTCAGAGATTTTTTGATCTAAAAAAAATAGTTCCGGTCGTGTATTGAATTCTGCATGCTGTGAAGACACTTGTAACTGCATCCGGTGCTACCTAGTTTTGCAGCAGAAGTAGAAATTAAAATGTATATACATAAAAACATTCTCCTTGAACCCAGGGAGCTAAGTTCTAAAAATGTGAGGGACAAAAAGAGAGAAAAGCTTTGCGTCGACATTTTAAATCACACTTAACTTTTACTATAAACATGAATGCTCAAAATGTAAGTACCAACATGGAACCCTCTCGGTTTCAAGATTTACAGCCCTCATATTTAAAACAAGAGACACTGTAATTCTTGCAGCACATCTGGTATGGAGCTTGAAACACATTTGAAAAACCGTAATCAAGCTGTTGGTGGGGGCAGGACTTGCAAATCAAATTTGATACTGCTAGACAGTGTTGAGATTGGAAGAGTTAACATGAAAAGCTGAGATTCTGTACAGTTTGAAGACATACAAAATAATAATTTGGTGATTGAAAAACAAAAGTAATTGACAATATTAATATATTTATATTAATACCAACAAGGCTGTTCTTCCTGTTCAAGTTTAAAGTATTAACCGTTTGTTTAAAATTGAAGGTAGTAGTCTCATGGGTAGCGTCTTGTAGTCTGTCCATCTCTCGTGGCTCAGGACATTTCCAGTTTCCTCCTGCAACATGGTGCTCACATGGAATGAAGAGAAAAGTTCACAAGGAATCTACACAAAGAACAAAAGTTGCACTTGGCCTCTTTCTTCCCTATATATAAAAAAAATGTAGAATAACTGCAACCCCTTCCGCTGCCAAAAGTCTACCCCAAGACAAGGTTACCCTCTGGAACTCAAACAGAATACAGTACATCACGTTTTGTTTTACTTCACTTGAACTGCAAAACGAGAGGGTGGGGAACAAAAATAAAAATTTACCAAGTCTACAATGAACATGATTCTCTGTGCATCCGCAGAAATCAGAGGGAACAGTTGAACTGCATTTTTTTTTTGTGGCGTCCATGACAACTAAACAACAACTACCCCCCCTGCCTAATTTCCACAAGTCCTCTTCGCCCTGGCTGCGAGAGCCAGGGAGGCAGATAAGGGCATCGTGTTCTTTAATCGTTCTTCTTCTCTCCCTCTGGTTTGTCCGTTATGGCTGCAGCCGCAGCAGGAGCAGCGTCGGCCGCTTCTGTGTTATTCTTGATGTGGTCAACTCCGCTGGTGCCAAACTCGTTGACCCGGTTTGGGTCAACCCGATAAATCCAGCGCTGGTAAAGGTAGATGAAGAACACAACGTCTGCAGAAGAGGAAACAAGCATTCATTACGCTGGGAAAAAGTACTTTAATCTACAACGCCTCATTTAATCAAAGGGTAACAACTAGCATGTTAACATGCACTCACCTTTTAACAGTCAGCCTTCATTGATTTCATATTACAGGATTCAAGAAACCTCAGCTGTGTCTGAAATTTCATACCA